>NC_134486.1:95862553-96232553 GCF_040206685.1 Ascaphus truei | reverse complement strand
AATGTGTTTAGATGCACTACTCCATTTCTTAGCACAGCTTTGGCATATGAAAAAAACTATTTATTTGACAGTATGTTAAACTTACAATATGCCACTTCAGATTTGGAGGATTTTTAGGGGCAAGTAAAAGACCTTAAGAGTGGTGCAGAGAATGTAATACAGCTCATTATAATCTGTTCACCACCTACTATAACTCCTGCCTAACTCCTCCTTCTGACACTGCCAATGGAGCAAGCTAAGGCAAACGAGACACAATTGAAGACAAAATGCTTCAAACCATTGGCGCACGGTGGAAATGGCTCAGTTTTGATAATAATAGTGTCTTGATACATAGACTGCCTCCTGTATACTGTTAGCTTAGAAACCATGAAAAGTGCAGATGCACTCACAATTTGACATAGCTTAATAGGTTTGATGCCTTATACCTGTAGTTATATTTTCTAACTTTTTTACTGATTGGCGGGCAAAGCCATGGCATCTGGTTGGTCAGTCAGGACCAACCAGAAAAGAAAAAGGGTTAAAACAAAGATTAAACAGAAATCAAGTCAGTCCACCGGTAATAGAAAATAAAATGCACTAAAAGAGGTGGTGGAGCTCAAAATAAAAACCATTCGGAGATACCTAGCAGAGCACTCCGCTTAAGGCCCACTGGGAGTTAAATGCAGGTACCTGCCCAGTGGTCGCAATGTGTGTAAACTAAGCTCAGACACGGGAGCACGCAAGCACCACGAACAGAGCCTAGCAGTCAAGGGAACCCCCCCCCCCCAAATCCAAACACTGCTTCCTGGCTTTATATATAGCCAGCTTGGCCAATGCCAGGAGCAGGTTGGTGAGGAGGTCCCTGGCCATATTGTTCCTGGATACTGGGCGCCCGAAATTTGAAGGTTACACCAAAAGGATAAGCACATCACTGTTCTCTCTCCTAATAACACGAACACTGGCAAATCTTAACCCATATCTACTGCTGCGACACACTTTATTCGAGCAAATACCCAGTATGTACCTGGCAGATACCTGGAATGCGCCGCTCCTCACCTCTGACAAGCCCCGTTGCATTTGCCTTCCCAGCCTGGGTTCATGCCTGGCTGATGGGCGGCTGATCTGTTAAATGATAATGATTAGGATTTAATAGGCTGCAATGCTTCGCGTGTCTACCAGATGGCATAAATTCATGAATTGAAATGCAGTATATATATATATATACTGTGCAGTATTGCAGCCAGCGGGAATAAAATGCTTCAATCCCTGCCTGGAAAATAACTCAATGCACTCGGGCAGAAAACAGTCACAAACCTCAATACACCCGGGTATACCCGAATTCGTGGGACTAGCCGAGCTCGAATAAAGTGTGTCGCCAGTGTATGTCATCTGCGTAAGCCGCTTCTGCTAGGGAACTTCTTTGGATGAGGAATCTATTATTGTCTTGCATCTGATCACCCAATGCAGTTTTATCTTTGCTTCCTTAATACTTAGTGAATCGCCAACTTCATGCTAACGTTTTGCACGTTTAGTATCCGCTTATATGGCTCATAAGTAAAACTTGTAGCAGTGTTAATAGTTACATTACTTAGGTTCTAAATGTAATAAGTCCAGCTATACCTCCACTCCTAAATATGGCACTTTAAAATGGGCTTACAAGTCTGCCCCTCGATAATTCATGTTTTGTTAATCTGTTTCTTGTTTTAAAATTTTCCTGTATTTTTGCAGATGTTCCACTTCTTTATTATTTCACTGGCAAGCCTGTCATCTTAAAGTGTATTAATTTCAGCAGCCATTTTAACTGCTCTTTTAGTCAAATGTTCATGAATAGATATTTCCTAAATACAACTGCATCATGTAAAATGGGCAACACCGCTAACGACAATAGAAAAAGGTCTTCACAATGCTACGGATTCAGTGGTGAGTAGAAGTAATTTCTGATTTAACAAGTACTTCATTAATAATAAATACTGAACAGTTTGTAGTAAATATATTTACTAAAAAACATTTTTTTTTGTGTTTAGGAAACATATCTTTGTGATATCACAAGTAAATACAGCTCAACCCCGTTATAACGCGATCCGTTACAACGCGAATCCGCTTATAACGCGATGCAAGCGTGGCTCCCAATTTTTGTATTTATGAATTCTTTACAACACGATTATTGGTGTCTTAAATACTTTATTGTACAATTCATATAATTGTACATTATTTCTAACGCGATCCACTTATAACGTGATGTGATTCTTTGGACCCCAAGCACAGCGTTATAAGGGGGTTGAGCTGTAGTTATAAAATTAGAAAACAACTTCACAGTGCAAGGGAGTTTACTCGTGAGTTTACTCATACGCATGTTTCCTGGCAAAATGCTGTTTCATGCGTCCATCATTTCAAAGAAAGTAACACGTGGAAAAAAATGTTAAATGAAATGGAAAATGGAAAATCATAACGGTAACGTTTCAATAAAAATGACAATTTTTCAAGCAGAGGGCACCTGGTTTTGATTTCTTAATAAGTCAAATATGGCAAAAACTTCACTGAACCACTTCACTGGTTTCAATATTAATATTATAACTTCAAAAACGAATAGTGAATATGAGGATAAAGTATTATGAAAATAAATGTTTTATACAGACTCAAATGAACTAATCTACCATATATGCAAAAGGTAGTTTTAATGGATTTTGTATTATGTTGCTGGAAAAATATGAACAAGCTCAGCTAATGAGACATGCCAAGTTTATGAACCAAAATGCATTTACATTAAATGGCAGGATTTTGTTGCCTTGAAAGAACAACAAACTTTGATTTCAAAGTTATGTTTCATGCTACAGGATGAGTTTGTCCATTTTCCTTGCATGACTTTATTTTAACAGTTAAGGGCAACAATTATTCTTATTCAGCATTAACATATCCATTGCAGTTTGTTCATATTTGGTAATGAGACCAGAGGTAAGATTACTTCTTTACTACTGTGTACACTGTACAGTATACTAATTTCTACTGATGCCAACATACTGTACAGTACATTGGCTATCTTGATCGCTCTGACTTAAGGACATATCTCCTAATATAATCTGTGTATCTTAATATTATATAGTCAACAAGGTCAGTTGGCACTCCCATAAGGCAAAAAAAGTTGGTGGTGCATGTCCCATAAGGATAATATAAATATACGATACCACATAAATCTGGAAATCAAGAGACAGCACACAAGGTGTTGAGGTATAAAAGGGTATTAGTGAAAATAGTACATGAAAAAGACCAACGACCAAAGATCCACGTAAAAGGGACTTTCCTCAGGGTCATGTATGAGACAAATGACCCACAACCCATACTATATACACACCGAGGTGCAAAGAAATCAGCACAAGTGATTGGTGACCCGCCCAAAACAATAAACCAATTACAAAAAAGCAGAAGAAAGCAGCATCTTATGACAGGCTAAATGTTCATTATGCAATAGTGATCCGCCATCTTGATGACATCACCATGACTGGAGTGAAGACCCCGTAGAGTGATATTAGGCAGTGTATCTATGGATACCCTCCTCTGTTTACTAATGTCATTCCTTATAAATCAGCAGTTTGGATAGTAAACAGCATTCGGTGTTGCCCTGACAATGGCGCCGAGCGTGCGCATCAGGGTCCACACAACCAGACTCTGCGATGCCTGAAGCTGGATGCCCAATCATGAATGCTGTCAAGAGGACAGCAGTGAAAGGATGGGGGCGTGCATAGGTAGTGTAGTGCTGTACAAATGAGAAAAATGCATGAGTACTAATACAAACTATATAACAATGAAGAGCAGATGATGCCAAGGTCCACAGGACTACCCTGGTGGTAGCAACACCTCAAATATTTAGACACTATTGCAGCATTTGGATAAAATAATGTAAAGCACATTAGTCAAATATGTGCCCAGAGCAGTCTTCAGACTACAGGGGATATCCCCTCCCGTGTGCTATATAACACTAGAAAATTGGGTCAGGATATGACATTCAGTAATAGAACATGGTGAGATAAAGAGACCCCCATTTAAGAGGAAGCACCCCAACTGAAAAATCTTCGTTGTGTCCCTTAGGTGCCATGGTCCTGAGTTTGTAGATAGTCTTGGCCTCTAACTGTAGTGACAAAGTTGAGAAAAAATGTACATTAGGGGGGGGGGGGGGTCTGACGTAAACAGCACTGGGATCTAAGCAGCCATTTTTATTCAGCATCCATCTTAAGTGCCTGATCTTGTCATCCATTTTTTCTATTTTCTGCATGAATGTGGAATTAGAATTGAGGTTTAAAAGACACACATTTTTTTCTTCTTTCTTTTGCTCCTACGTTTTTTAGTGATAATAAGCTTTCAGCTAAACCTTGAAGAGATGGGAGAAAAGGTCTGAGGTAGAAAAAAGGAAATGTGAATTTATAAAAAAATATATCTAATGATGACATTGGTATAAACCACAATTTTGATATATAAGAATTCAGAAGGTCTACACATCAATTCGTTACGCAAAGATCAATAAACAGGGTCAATGCTTAAAAAAGGCATGTAAAAAATCCTAGTTTCTTATAAAGGTATATGCATGTAAATATACAGGGAGCAAAGAGCAATAAAATATATACATATTGTGACATAGATAAAATTCCAATTACAAGTAACCACTATGCTAATGAGGGGGTTTACCCCACCGTGACCCACCCGGTAGGCCTAACCACCCATCCTGGGCCAAGTTACCCCTGCACCCAATCCTTGGGCCAAGTTCCCCCTTCACCCAATCCTGCTTCCCTCAAGAAACAATACAATACCTACTACCCACCATACACAAGCCACCAACCCCCTTTATCCCCAACAACCCCCACACCCTAACACATACAGTACTGTAATTGGCAAAATTACTATCATCCAGATATGGATAATAGTTCATTTGTCCATTTAAAATAAAACATAAACCAGTAGCATAATGTAAATAAAACTTGCACTTACCCCTGTCAGCCTGCCAGGATGAAGGGTGTCCTCATCCTCATCACCATCCATGTCCTCCATTGGCAGCAACAATACAATAAAAAATACAATGGCCCTAATCCCTTAATCAATTTAGCGGTTGGTAACCACTATAGTAATTAAGGGATTAACCCACCCTCTCCCGCTACCAACCCGGTAAGCCTAACCACCCAAACCAGGGACACTACCCCCACTCTCCACCCCCACTACTCATTGATTGGCACAGTGTTAAAGCATGCCCATATAATATGGACATGCTTTGCCACTATAGCAATACATGGGGAAGCTAAAAAAACAGGTGCAAAATAAAAAACATTACATTAAAAATATACACATTACAAATGCCAAGAAACCAATTGATTGGCACAGAGGTACATCATGCCTATACAATATAGGCATGATTTAGTTCTACATATGTCTTCCATCTTCTGGCAAGACTGTCTGCTTGATATGGAGAAATGTTGAATGTGGAGGGCGAGTCAAATAATCAGACATGGTGAGTTATTGAATCAGGGTCTGGGTGGCATGGCCCAGGATTACAACCAGTACCAGAAAACTTTTATGCAGGTGCTGGTGGTGCGATCAGTGGGGAGAGAGAGTACAGGGACTGAGGTTAACAAAAGGGGGTTGTAAACTATGTCTGCCAAAACAATAACTCCTGGGTCCTATCAAAGTGCTTAATGGGTTGGGGGTGTTCAGGATGTGTTAAGGGCACAGGAGCTGCACACGTTCTGTTTGAGTGTGTTAATTGAGTGGTTGGGTCTTGATGGTAAGTCTCTCTGCGCAGACAGTGAAGGTCTGCAGTGATTGGACCAACCACTTACAATGAGAACCCGCTGAGTTACAAAGCTGATTTCAGCTGGCCAGAGCCATAGTGACACCTGTAATAGTACACACCATCATCAAGGGCTGTGTCCCATTTAAGCTCTTCAACTTCCAGTATCATGGTTCATGGATAAAATCCATGGGGAGTCTGTATTGCGGATTCACTTAAGGTTGTCACAGACAGCTGGAGCAGGAACTCAAATCCGCAGTACGATAGTCAGCGGAGAGTTCAGGGAGGAGAAGGCAGGCCATCCAAGGTCAGGGTTGGTGACAGGCAGGAGAATAATAAGACTAACTGGGTCAGGGCAGGCAGTAGTGGAATCAAATATTTGGTCATGGCCATCATGCCGCTACCAAGTTGTCGCCGGCATTTTGCCACCAAGAGACCCTTTGCTGCAGCTGGTCAGCCACTGGCCGTTTCACCAATAAGGTAAATTACAGTAGCTAAGGGAGTTAAAGTACTTAGGGTAGGGGATTAAGGATAGGAGTTTGAGGGCAAGGAGTTAGTTTTTTATGGTAGGGAATTAGGATAAATAGTTAAAGTTTTAGAGCAGGGAATTAAGGTAACGGGTTAAAGCTTTTAGGGTATATAATTAGGGTAAGGGTGTTAAGGTTTTTAGAGTAGGGTGGTAGGTTAAGGGGTTTTAGGGAAAGGAACACCAGGGCAAGGTGTTAAGTTTTCTCGGGTAGGGGATTCATTAGAATTGGGGTTAAGATTAGGGATTTTTAGGGTAAGGGGTAAGGTTAAGGGCGTACCTCAGCAGCAATGTAAAAGTTGGCGGCAACTTAAACGCTGCAAAATGGCCGTAACCAGATGTCCTAGACAGGGCAGCAGGCAAAAAGTGGTAAGACAGGCTGGAATCAGGACCAGGATTTACAAAGAGTTCAGGAAGTACTAGAAACTGCAGCAGGGAAGCAACACAACCTTACTCCAACTAGCAAAGCTGTTGTGAATCCCAGATAGCAGGGAGAGGTGCCTTTGAATAGGTCTTGGAAGGTCATGTGGTGTGATTAGTAGCTGGCTAGCGAGGGCCTGCACAGAATAACGCAGTCCTAGCATGTGATACCTCACATAGGTGGGTAGTGATGGACGAGGTTAATCCTTTAATTACAGTAGCGGTGACTAACCGCTAAGGTGATTAAAGGGTTAGTGGCCATTAATTAATTTTTTACTGTACCGTTGCTGCCAACAGATGACATGGATGTGTAGGGCGGTGATGAGGACAGCCTTCATTCTGGCATGGGTAAGTAGAACTTATATCTACTATATGCTGGCTGGATATTTTATTTTAATTGGCAAATAAGCTATTATCCAGATCTGGATAATAGTCATTTTGGCCATTACTGTACTTTATGTGTTGGGGGGGTTGTTCAGGATAGAGGTGGTGCCCATTCATTCCCATTTGGGTTATCTTTGCTCCCATTGAGGGCATAGGTAACCACACTGGCAATCAATGGGTGTATTGGCTTGTATTGTGTTTTAATATTTATGGTGGATAGCAGTGGTGGATGAAGGTGGTATTTGGCCTGTGTTGGGTGTTTATGCCTACTGGGCGGGTAGTGGGAAGGGTTAACCCCTTCATTACCTTAGCGGTAGAAACCACTAAGGTGTAGAAGGGGTTCACTCCTCCAGCAACCCCCGCAAGGCCTAAACACCCTCCATGGGCCAAATACCACTGTCACGCACCCCGCTACCCACAATAAATGGACACTATTATTTAACCCTTTCATTGCCTTAGTGGTTATCCACTAAGGTAATAAAGCTGCTTGTAAATGTATTTTTATTGCATAGGATGGAAGCCAGGGGTCTCAGAAGCTGGTATTAAATGAATTTGCAGATTAAATGAGAGTTTCAAATATTAAGTTAACTTACAATGCATTTTGACTTTATGTGAACCCCGACTGAGGCCCTGTTATTTCATGACAAAAAGATTTCATGATTCGGAACCTCCTGTGAAATGTTCCCCAGCATCTGAAGACTGATGTTCCACTTTAAGTTTAAAAAGGAAACAACCCAACCCAGTGTAATGTTTGAATATTTAGGAGATGCTGCTACTGTATGATGTAACTGTTCTGTAGCACCACAGTGTGACTTTGGTCAGTAACTACTACATGAGGCAGAACTCAAGTGGTTAAGATGAATTCACAATGCTATAGTTGTATTTATTATCTCCCCTACTCTTTACCTCACACATCTCCAAAGTAAAACTGCAATTACCAGCTAATGTAATTCATATACCCCTCCAGTTATGAGCCCACACTATATAAATAACTATTAATAATCTGCATTAGTATTAGTGAAAATATTACATAGCAAAGTGTTTTCACTTTATTGCCACTCAAATATATCTCTAGGTCGAGACTGCACCTTTCATCTAAAAATGTTCAGTGTATGCTGTTATTTCCTTACAATAAGCCTAATTAAATAGATGTTTACTGCAGGCCTTTAGCATAATATTAGTGTTACCTGAATTTTACTATAATACAATGACATCTGTTCGTAGAAAAGAATCGATCATTATTTGCTTTCCATAAATTTCACTACTTTACTTAGTAGAATATTTTCTAATTATGTTTCCTGTAGAATTGTGTTAGGGGAATTATTCTCCTTTTTGCAGTAATAATATGCCTTACTTTGATAGCACCTGCTTTCCTCTTTTTAATAACGTTAAGCTTCCCTGCTGTATGTTCACGTGTTTACACTTCTGCACATTATTTTTGTTCTCAGTTGTCAAAGATAAATGATGGGATTAAAACATATTGGAGAAGTCCCTGTGAACACTTTGCGAGCATAGAAGAAGGATTGCAATTATTTCCCTTAGGTAACATAGCACAGACAAACTGGATTAGAAGTAATTTGCTGTGAGGATTATATGTGATCCTGATCCATTAGTGGAACATCGTTTATAGAAATTCATTTTTGTTTACATTATGCTTAATTATGATAAGTTATGTTGCTTAATGAAACTAAATGAAGTGAGGTAAAATTATTACATTAAAATAAAATAGAGGGAGCAGCAGTTTGATTAATGAAAACATGTGTTCAATGCTTGATTCTATATTCTATGGGAATTTTGGCTTTGCAGAAAATTTCCAATTTAACTGCAGTATTAGTGTTTTAAATCCAATGATTAGATCCAGTGCATTATAAAGTCTGATTAAATTGCTAGATGGTTGATTTAATTTCTATAACAAATCAATATGGTACCAGTCTTGCACATTAAACAGTCATAGCACTGGTATGGAAAAGAAAAAAATCTTGTATATGTAACCTGCCCACAATAAAAGATAACAATCAACATACATGATGCGATAGATTTCACGATACAATATGGGTGTTTCTGACATAAATCCAATAGAATCTAGCATTATGTCATGATTCACAGCAGTTCTGTTATTAGTGTTGTTTATAGTTTAATACTAGGTTGTTTTTTCCCAAATATATTTATACACAGAGGCTACTGTGATTACTAAGTTGATTGCTGCATTTATAAGAATGTGTGTGCCATCGATTAGCCAAAGAAGGATGGCAAATTTATTTTAGTAGCCAAAGATAAGCATATTTTTGTATATTTAATAAACGAAAAATATAGTGGCCCAAAACAATGGAAGTATAAAAATGTGGTTTCTAACAACAAATGAGTACAGTGGAACAAGGGGAAAATGGGAAGATAAGTAAATGCTTAAGAAAAAGGGCTTTCATAACCTATGTTAGAACCAAAAGCAATGCGTGAAACAAAACCTTGGAGTTTTACATCATGTTATTTAGATGGCAGCAGACTTATATAATGTGGATGAGAATAGGTTTAATTACCATAACGTTAGAGACTTGTTGAATAGATTTCAAGGATGAAGGTTTAAAGTCCCAAACAAAATGCATTCTTTTAATAAAAAATGTGGTTTCTTAAAACTGTATGCTATTGTGTTTTATCAATGCAGTGATAAATTATATTTGACAAATATGGAAAAAATGAATATTTCAAGAGAATATATAAATTGGTGCATGAATAATCCAAAACTTAGTTACTTTTTATTAGAGATGCGTGGATTCCGAAACACCCGAACATTGGAAATCAGAGCAAATGTTTGCCCGAGGCATGTAACTCTGTGCTAGTATTTCTCAATATCTTTTCCTATTAAAGCCACCTCTTTCTTCCCCTGATGCCATTTGGGTTGGCAGGGTGGGAGCTGGCATTGAGAGGCATAAAATAACTATGAATATTAATCATTATAATTATTATATAGTTATTATGTAATTAAACAGGGAGAAGACAAGGGCACCAATCCAAGTATGATTTTATAGTAGAGAATGATTCAGCTTCAGGCAAAATTGTAAACTCCACCCTTAAAGATAAAAACTAAGGGGCATATGTATCAAGGCAAATGTGGAGCAATTTTGATGCAAAATTACTGCACATTGAAATCAATAGGATTTGTTTCTCTGATACATCTTGTTAAACAAATTGCCCCAGAATTGCTTCACTTTTGCCTTGATACATAGACACCTAAGAGCCAATAAATAACATTGGAAAAGACAAATCAGAGCAAATCCACTTTTCCTCTTCTCTTTTAAGGCTATATATTCTTCTGCACCTCCTTACATTTCAGCCCTAATTTCACACTATACACCTGCTCGAGTTGCGTTCTGCTCAAGAATGTCAAAAGCCCTCTCCCACATAAAACCTTTCACTCTCACTCACTACCCAACACCTTTGGAATGCCCTTCCCCTCAATATCTGACTGGCACCCTCTCTCTTTCCACCTTTAGGGCCTTTCTTAAAACACATCTCTTTAATGAAGCATATGGGTAGCTCCGCTGCCTGATACTATATATCTCATAGGCACTGACCTTGATCCCTTGCAGACCCACATCCCAGAACAACCTCCTGCTGTCTCTGTAAGTTCTCCCCACATAGCACTGAAGCACTTATTCCCATTGCATTATAATATTATATCAAGTGTATTGTTAAATGCTAAGTACCTGTATGGTGCAATATAAGTAAAGATATAAATGCATACAATATACAGTCGCGGTCCCTTTTATTTTAAAACTTCTCGGATATTTTTTGGTGACTTTTTCCGATTGCCACGCGCTTCACCGCGTTCATGCGGCGTTCCTGCGACATTCATGCCGTATTCATGTCGCATTCATGCCGGCGTCACCCGCGCTTGATCTGTTTAATAATGGTTCGGATTTCATTTGTTGCAATTCTTCGCGTATCCGCCAGGTGGCAGATATTCATGAATTGTAATGAATTCTAATGTGTACACTACAGTACATGTGCTTCAGTAATGTGTCGACTTGCAGGTGTTTAAAAACAGTGGTCCATTGGGAATTGACCTTGGTACTGAAGAAGTTACAATAATGTATCAATTTAGACTTTTCATATTAAAAACTAAATGCGCAGTGTCTGGTGTTCTATTGTCCTGAGAGTTCAGAGATGAGTGCACCACTGCAGTCCGTGTTCAAAAAACCCGACATAACGTACGCTTATTTAATATGGCCTGCAATTAATGCAACAGATGATAAGATGGCCACAGCTGGTCAAATTTATCAATATTTTAATCGACAATTATGACTTTTACAAATTTTCAAATAGAAAAAAGAGATGGGACACTGCTCAAACCATAATATCAAGTAACATAAAGTAAAATAAAGTGAGCCTGGTGCACGGGGAAAATAACTATAGAATAGCAAAAAAGTGACAGAGGTCACATCAGTCCCCTATTGGTTGCACTCAAGGCATTATTTCATGGTATCTATATCCTTTAATGAATTTGGTATCCATCACTTTGCCTTGAGTGCAACCAATAGGGGACTGCTGTGACCTCTGTCACTTTTACAAATATTCACCAGATGCTCGTGTGTGGAAGCGTGCAATAAGAAAAAAGTTATGTATCGATCCGTGTTTTTTTTTTATTGGTCGCGCACCCGGGGTTAGAGGAGGGTATTGGTGTGTTGCGCCAGAATTTTCCAGTATCTTTGATCATGGAGATTTCAAAAGGTGAAAGGTCATGGTAAAACAAATAAGAATCGTCAGTCCCAGGCAAGCAATGCGCCAGCGCCGGCTTCCAATAACGGTCCGATCGTCAATGAAAACCTGCTGACCGGCAACCCTTGCTATCTGTCCCCGCCTGGATACCTGCTGCCTGGGCCGGATTTCACGTACAGATACCAGCAAGCTTGCATGTACCAAAATGATTTCCAGCTTCATGAGCTGTCAACTACAGGTGTAGCGGGCCCGCTGTCACCTGTCAACTACGTGTATAATCAAGACTACGGGACTGGCAGTGGCTCGGCGCCAACGGATTGGCAACGTCTATGGTGGGTACAGCTGCCGTACAGTAGTTACAGTAATTCTTTTTTTACCATATCAATATCAATGCACACTAAAGCGATTCTCCTGTAATCAATCGCTTTGCTTATGGTTATTAACAGTAGTTCTATTCGTTTAGTCACAACTCGCCAAAATGTAGTCTAGCAATATCATTGGCTGAGCAGCTTCTACAGTAGATACTGAACAATTGGTGGACAGCTAGGCGCATGCACATTGGAACCTTGTTGAAACGCATATGCGTCTCATCACATCTACTGTAGGCGCATGCATGTACAGTATGTGAACAAGAGATGCCCACCTGAGAAAATTATTGTTGGGACTGACTGCGGGGACTGACTGTGGGAACTTCTTTAGGGGACTGATTAATTTGAACTAACCATTACAGTAATACTTTTATTTTTCTTCCTCAGAAAATAAACTTTGTCATCAGGCTGAGAACGGCAAATGGAGGGATTTCGATGGATAATATCACTTTTTGTAACGATGCTTGCACACTGCTGAATCTGAATCAATGCCATTTTTATTGATTAGGATAGAATAACTGTGAGCTTTATAGAAAACCTGAAACAGTATGCTGTTTTTTTCATAAAGTATACAATACTTTTTTAAAAACTGTACTGTATAATAAACCCCAAAAATAAAAAGTATGCATTTATTCTGTACATGTATTACAGTACAGTATGTGTGTTCTAATAATAATACTAATGCTGATAATGCGTTTTAATACTGTTTTGATGTAATGTAATGCGCATGCCTACAGTATACTGTACAGTACAGTACTGTACATTATGCCACATGGAACTGTATAGTACACCAGATGTGACACCAGGCTCGGCTGGGGACGATTTAAAGCACAAAGACAACCTTTTGAAAATGAATGGTTTATGAGAGGTGTCGATAAGAAGTTGAAATCCTTGAGCCTTGTGTGTGTGCGGGGGGGAGGGGGGTAAAGCTGCATGAAGGAGTAGCTGTTCTGTAGTTCAAAGAAATATTTTCAACAGGTCATCATAATGTTTTGATCCACAAATACCCAAATCAATAAAAATCACATAAAGCACGTGAATGACTAGTGTCGCATTAAAAAGCTACAGTACCGATTGAATATCAGAATACCAAGAATTTTTATGCAGGCACATGTCTGGAAACGGAACAAAAAAAACAACAACAAAAAAAACTTGAACTTCCAAATGAATGTGAAGTTATACACGCATGCGCTGAAATGTGACACCAGGCTCTGTACGTTATAAACGCAGGAATGTGATGACAGGTTCGGGATGATTGAAGCCAGAATGCCATCTGGCTTTCAGAAAGCCATCTGGCTGGGAGAGGTGTACTGTACTGTAGATAAGAAGTTGAAATAGTACTTTAGCCTTGTGTGTGTGTGGGGGCGAGAGGGAGGGAGAGCGCTGTACTGTATGCACCGAAATTTGATACTGTAACACGCCTATGCGTTTCAACAATGTTCAAATGAGACATACAGTACTGTACAGTACATGCATAATATAAAAACAGTATGAAAATAAGTAAAAGTACTGATTACAAAATAATACAGTACATATAGAAATGTGTTAATTTTATATTCGAAGAAGACGCAACGTTATATTTTTGTAATACTGTATACTGTAAATCTTCCATTTTACAAATACTTTGCGCACACACACAGACTTGCAGAAAATGTACGGCTGAACTGTAGGTTGAATGGCTATTGGACTTTTAAGACAACAGCTCGCGAACGCCCACCTGTGTTTTTAGACGGTATTGCAGTATAGCAGACAGCGCTAAAAATCCGAGCGCTAACATACCGGAAACCGCTCCGGAAAAAAAGAAAATATACCGCATCTGCCTGCGGTTATCAGAGCGCCGTGGATCCGGCGCATTAGGATAAAGGCGGCCGCAGCTGTATACATACATACAATAATACAATCTCTCTCTCTATATATAGAACTACGTAGATGTATGACACTTACTGTAGTGCCACGAGTATTCTAAAACAAATCTGAGGCAATCATCAACAAGACCTAGGTACATGCTGGGTTCATGCTGCAACATTTCAGTGACATTTCTGCAGACAGACTAATGACCCATCGGATTAACAGTGGGGTCCCTGGCAGTCCCATACAAACTGAATGGAACTGACAGAGACCCTTGCTGTGTTAATCCGATGAGTCATTAGTCTCTGCAGAAATGTCACTGAAATGTTGCAGCATGTACCCAGCATATACCTGGATCTTGTTGGTGATAGCCCCAGATTTTCCAAGGCAAATTTAAGGCAAGTTTTAGAATACTCATCGGCGCACCTGTATTTTATAATACAAAGTTTGATTATTTAATTGTTTTACATAAATATTATGTTTATAATTTGTTGTCTCATTTGATTGTGACACTGTATGTGGGAGCTGGAAATGACTTCTCACACCAGTTCCTGTGAGTCCAACTGAGTGGATAAAACTGGTAGTGTGTTACAATATATACCTGACAAAATACAGTAAATCAGATTGTTGTAACTTGCTGCATTCTTCATCATATAGAAATTATGAATAATTAGTGACCCAACTGTCCAGCGTGGCCGTGTACAACTGGTAAAGGTGGGGAATGCTCTCCCCATGGAATTACATGACCCGGGGACTACCATCCCCTCTGTGAAAGAGGATCAGCCTTTGGGATTGCACGTAGTAGCTTACATTGGCCTTGTGTCCAAAGATAACTAGGTGACCATGTGCAGCCTGTGAAGTTGGGGTATGCCCTCATCAAGTGACTACGGGGGATACATCACTCTAGTGCACCATATGCTGGTGGCTCTGAATAAACTCCTGTCTTGATGGTTTACCAGTATAAACTCGCAGAAGGAGCATATATGGATATAGATGACAATAGCCTATATGTATCTAAATTGGGGAGCTTGACAATGTTTCCAGGAGGTCAGTTTCCAAGATAGAATACCTGTTGATATGATGCTGGAGAATAAACTCAGGAACTCTCTCAATATGTAGCTTCCATGACCAGTAACCAGACCACTCAAGTTGATCTCAACGAATGCGGTTCAGCTCAGAAGACCCCTTGCTCCCATACACTATTATTAAAAATAAAATTAAACCAGCTTCAGTACCTTAGTGGCTAGCTAAGGGTTGTCTGCTTTCACAATTGTTATTTGCTTTATGGATGGAGTCACTAGCAGCACAAATTTGTAGTAATCTGAATATTTCAGGAATCCAAAATAACAAACACACAGAGTTGCTCTTTATGCAGACAACGTCATGTTGATGCTGTTGAGACCTCTCATCTCTCTGCTCAATTTATTCAGTCTCTTTGGTAAATTTAAGAAAATCTTGGGATTTAATATCAAACAAAATCCGAGGCTTTGAACATCAATCTACCCAAAGAAATGGAAGAAATTGATAGCTATCAACTTTGCTTTTAATTGGCAAGCCTCGGACATTAAATATCTAGGAATACAGATTACGAATAACTATAGGACACTGTAAAGGGGGAATTACCCTAAACTATTGCAAACCTTGAGGGGAGATATTAGAAAATGGTCTGCCTATTGCATTTCTTGGATTGGCAAGACATAATGTATTAAAATGAATGCTCCCTTGAATTCTGTATCTTTTTCAAACTCTACCAGTGCCGGTGGTGCTTAAGAACATTCACCTTCTTCAGTTTCTGATTTCCAAATGTATATGGAAATATAAAAGACAGAGTGTCAAGAGTAGGATCACGAGAAGACCAACACTATTGGGGGGAGAGGGGTTGGCAGTACCTTGCTTGCTGTCATATTACAAGGCAGCCCAATTATGTCAAATTTTGTAGTGGCACATGGACCCTAGTTATAAGAGGTGGGTAGATTTGGAGGGAGGGATCTGTGCGACATTGGAACTACACAATTTAATGTGGTTTCCTAAAAGGATTCTTAAGTCCATTCGTGAACCGCTCTCCTCAATGGCCAACTCGTTAGTAGTATGGGAGGCTTCTAAATTTAGATGCTTTTTGACCACTAAATACTCATTAATGACTCCACTATTTGATAATCCTGATTTTGCTCAAGGCCTGAATAGCAAGGATTTTGTAGTTTGGAACCAGAAAGGTTCAGTAGACTTAAGGATCTGGAGGGTAGGAATACTATTAAAACCTTTGAACAAATTAAGTCAGACAAAGACATCCCCAACTCTGAATTTTTTAGATACCTCCAGATACGAGCATTTTATAATAAATTCGTACCTCTCCCCCTGATAAATTTAAAGACTTTTCCCTTGGTCAGGACTGCACGAACATACTCAAATCGAGGAGAATTTGGCCATTGCCCTGAGTTCACAAGGTCTAAGCAAACAGACACAATGAGCGCTCAGAGAAATGAAGATTTCAGACACAAAGCAGTTCTTCTTCTTCACTTCTAATTTATTTAAGGTTTACAAGCAGCTTTTATAGGTATTCACAAAGGCATTTCTAGGACATAACAGAGAATACAAGCATCAGCATTATTTCTGGTGGAAACCAGAATTTAAGGTCTACGTGTTTTCCTTAACTTGTTATTTGTAAAGAAGACCTTGTTTATGTCCACCTAGCTGGGGTCTTCAGCTGTGGCTTGTTTACTTAACAAACATCTCAAAAGAAAAGATAAGGCTTCTTGCTGAGTACAAAACTGGTTCAGAGTTCTGTTTTCTAAAAAGGTTAAGTTAAAACTGGAAATTACAGCAGCACGAAATGGAAGACAGATATATGAAGGACAGAAACTTTTGAAAAACTCTGTATTTTAAAAACAGACACCAGGGGACTAACCTCTCAAATGTACAAGCAAGTGACCTGTTCTGACGTAGACTACTCTGATAAAATGCAATATATGGATCAATTGGAAACAGATTTAGGAGAGATGCTAGAAGAGGAAGAGTGGGAAGGGATCTTCATGGCAGCGTCAAAGAGTTCAATTTGTACGAAGCTAAAGGAGAACGTATATAAGGTACTTATGAGCTGGTATCTCACTCCGCAAAAGTTAGCAAAATTTTCTTCCAGGTTACTCCCCATTGTGCCCCAAACAATATGGAGAGCCAGCGGACTTGTTTCATATACTGTGGTCCTACCCTCGGGTGGTACCTTTATGGGAACAAATTCGTGATTGGCTACAGAGGATTTTGGGTCTTAATATTCCTTTGGATCCTGGCTATTTCTGTTAAATAGGCCAACACAGGGATTACCTAGAGTGGAAACAAACTAGTTGCCCACTTTGCAAAAGCAACGAGGTGCGAGATTGCAGCATTATGGAAACAAAAGGAGATTCCTTCATTGGCCAAAATTAGGAACAGCATTTTGTTTGTGTGCCAGATGGAAAAATTGACAAGTATGGTTAATGACACGGGTGATACATTTCTAAAAGTCTGGCTACCATGGCTGGCTCAAACAGACATCCCCGGAATGAATATCACCACAGTGCTGCTATGATAGCACTAGATGCATTCTCCTCTGACTGGATGTAAGAGCTTTAGAAAAGAGGGACGGGGACTTAAGGTTGAAGGCACGGGACTGCACAGGAGATAAGGAGATTGGATAGTGACGTAAGGCAATGTGAAATTACGATAACACACAATCTGGGCTCTGAGGACCTTCTGCCTTCCCCCCTCCCCCCTTTTCAGTGATATATGTTTATTATTTACTGTATTAAGAACTGTTTGTATATACTGGTTTCTCATAAAATGTAATGTCATCTATCTATTTGTCTGAAATCAAATAAAAATTAAGTTCCAAAAACAAAAAAAGAGTTAGGAGACATTAGATTGTATTTTTTATTGTACTGTTGAGGACAAGGATGGGGATGAGGATGAGGACGGCCTGCTGGCTGGTTTATTTTAAATCGGCAAATGCACTATTGTCCATATCTGGATAATATTAATTTTGCCCATTACTGTATGTAAGGTTGAAGGGAACTAGTCCCAGTTGTCAGGGCTCAGCAGCAAGTGGACTTTTGTGAATAATTGACTATGATAATCACTTGTAGTGAGGAATAGAGCTATAATTAAAGCTACGTGAGACTCATGTAGAACCTGTATAAATAACTCCTATATGACAGTGAAATTAGACAGTATGAGGGTCTCTGTGAGATAGTGACTGACCTATATATATACCATAATGGTCAACCAACTCATTGAGACAGACTGTGCAAAGCATATGATAATGTCCTGGAGTAATACAGGTAAAGTACTCACATATGTAGCAGCTCACCCCGTTGGATGCGTGCATCACGCCAGAAATGGAAAGGAAAAACGCTCCGTGAGGTCCAGAAACGGAGCACAGCAGTTGTGAAGAATGGGGGCTACAAACCTGCAGGAACGATTAAAAAAGAACTTTATTGCATGATAGTGAGGGGTACATAACTACTCTGACGCGTTTCGGGAACAAATCCCTTTGTCAAAGAGTATGTTCGTTTCTGTACACCCTCCCATATATGTACGCGGTCCCCCGCCCCCAACCGTGACGTCACAGGGTGAAATTCTGGCGCGAACACCTCCACGGTCAAATCCCATTGGCAGAGACTGTCAGCCAATGGGATGCCAGACGGAGGGCCTGCCTCTCATGTGTAGAATGGTTGCGGAGGGATAGAGACACCAAACGGGGATTGTACAGAGGAGAAATAGTAAACAAAGTTACGGAATGGTAAAAACAATGTAGCCAGAAGGCTAGTGAGGATAAAAACACGAACCTAAATCGTATCATAGCAAGGAATGAAACATGTGTGGCTGATAGATGGATGTATAATAACATAATGTAGATACATATTTAAAGCCATTAAATGGAAAAAGCAAATTGTAAAACTAAGTGAGAAATAAAGCAATACGAAATGAGGATATTATACGGTGTGGAACAACCAATAGTGAATCAGATCACATATATATATATATATATATATATATATATATATATATATATATATATATATATATACACACACATCGTAATAGATTAGAGACAGTAATCATACAATTCAAAAACAAAATATTTGGATTATCAATGATTGTTATAATGATTTTGGTTTATGCTTCCTCATGTATCATTGTACTCATTGACTTCAATTTTTGTATGACCTTTTTGTCATTTATTATGAGATATTTTAGACCCAGTATCCTTCAGTGTATGTACTTTGGGATATTTTAGGATATTTCTACTCTGTTCAATCTCTGCGTTTTAGCCTCCCTGTCTCCCTGAATTACATTATGAATTACATATGGTGAAGACTCTTCCCTCTTACCTAAGAGATTCATCAGATTTACTTTCAGATATCCAAAAAATCACATGGGCACATTCCTATCGATGGGTCACACTCGATGTTACCTCCTTATACACCATTATTGACCACACCCTAGGCACTAAAGCTATCAGTCATTACCTTAATCACTCCAATATTCACTTGGCACAAAGCACATTTATTTTAGATTCAGTTATGTTCTTATTAATACACAATTACTTCTTATTTAACCACACTTATTACTTACAGACACAGGGCACGGCCATGGGGACATCATTTGCACCCTCATATGCCAATCTTTTTATGGGCTTCTGGGAAACAACACA
This sequence comes from Ascaphus truei, assembly GCF_040206685.1. NCBI lineage: Eukaryota > Metazoa > Chordata > Amphibia > Anura > Ascaphidae > Ascaphus > Ascaphus truei. The sequence continues at coordinate 96,212,859 of NC_134486.1, read as the reverse complement.
CATTTTCGGTGACACTAATCCCTTTAGAAACTCTATTATTTCCTACCGTCGTTATATAGACGATTTATTATTATCATTCTGGTCTGGAGACACAGAAACACTGCATGCATTTTTTGAATATCTGAATAGCAATCTGTTCAATTTAAAATGTACCCACAAATACAATGATATTGAAATAGACTACCTTGATTTGCATCTGTATGTTGATGTGAATCTCAAGATTCAAACAGACATGTTCAGAAAAGAAAACTCCAGAAACTCTTTGCTCAAAGCCAATAGCTCCCATCCCAGAACCCTCCTAAGAGGAATTCCAAAAGGACAGTTCTTAAGATTGAGGAGGAGGAGAGATTTTGTTACCTATAGTCTTGGCTCTCCTAAATACTATTTTGGGATTGATTTTTGTATACCTGTCTAAATCTTTATCCAGCTTAAGTACATCCCAATGTTTGGACAAAATAGTTCTGATTTGTTGGGCTTGCTTGGAATAAGTTGTAATAAACAACGGTATGTCATCTATTGGTTCTGTCTTAAAGTGTGATTTATTTCTAGTAACAATATCTTTTTTAGAGGAGGTTTTCTTCAATAGTAGAGTCCTGTCTGTATGTAATGCAACATCAAATGCTGTCTTAATGTCTCCATCACTATACCCCCTATTTTTAAACTTAATGGACAATTGTTCTGCTTGAGTCAGGAACGCTTGCTCAGTCGAGCATATCCTCCTCAATCTTAAGAACTGTCCTTTTGGAATTCCTCTTAGGAGAGTTCTGGGATGTGAGCTATTGGCTCTGAGCAAAGAGTTTCTGGAGTTTTCTTTTCTGAACATGTCTGTTTGAATCTTGAGATTCACATAACATACAGATGCAAATCAAGGTAGTCTATTTCAATATCATTGTATTTGTGGGTAAATTTTAAATTGAACATATTGGTATTCAGATATTCAAAAAATGCATGCAGTGTTTCTGTGTCTCCAGACCAGATAAATAATAAATCGTCTATATAACGAAGGTAGAAAATAATAGTTTCTAAAGGGATTAGTGTCACCGAAAATGTGCGTTGTTTCCCAGAAGCCCATAAAAAGATTGGCATATGAGGGTGCAAATGATGTCCCCATGGCCGTGCCCTGTGTCTGTAAATAATAAGTGTGGTTAAATAAGAAGTAATTGTGTATTAATAAGAACATAACTGAATCTAAAATAAATGTGCTTTGTGCCAAGTGAATATTGGAGTGATTAAGGTAATGACTGATAGCTTTAGTGCCTAGGGTGTGGTCAATAATGGTGTATAAGGAGGTCACATCGAGTGTGACCCATCGATAGGAATGTGCCCATGTGATTTTTTGGATATCTGAAAGTAAATCTGATTAATCTCTTAGGTAAGAGGGAAGAGTCTTCACCATAGGTTGCAAAAATTGATCCACGTATCTGGAAAGACCATCTCCCAAAGATCCAATGCTCGAGATGATAGGTTTGCCAGGAGGGCTGACCAGAGACTTATGGATCTTTGGGAGATGGTGAAAGATAGGTACCGTGGGGAATGGATTGAATAAAAACATAGACTCCTGTTGTGTGAGCACTCCTAATTCCGTGTCAATATCTATCAGTTCTCTAATCTCAGTAAGATTGGGAACTGTGAGATTTCTCTCCAGTTTACAATAAGCTTGTGTGTTATTCAATTGTCTCAAAGCTTCATTGAGGTATGTGTCCATGTGCATAACAACCAACGCTCCTCCTTTATCTGCATTTTTGATTACAATGTCCCCTCTCTTACTAAGGGAGCTAAGATGTACCCTTTCCTCTTTGGAAAAATTCCCATGTGTAGATGCAGAAAAGGAGAAACCCCTAGCTAACATCTGGAGATCTTTCTCCACTAATTTTTCGAAGGTCTCTACACTGGCGACACACTTTATTCGAGCTCGGCTAGTCCCACGAATTCGGGTATACCCGGGTGTATTGAGGTTTGTGACTGTTTTCTGCCCGAGTGCATTGAGGTATTTTCCAGGCAGGGATTGAAGCATTTTATTCCCGCTGGCTGCAATACTGCACAGTATATATATATATATATACTGCATTACAATTCATGAATTTATGCCATCTGGTAGACACGCGAAGCATTGCAGCCTATTAAATCCTAATCATTATCATTTAACAGATCAGCCGCCCGTCAGCCAGGCATGAACCCAGGCTGGGAAGGCAAACGCAACGGGGCTTGTCAGAGGTGAGGAGCGGCGCATTCCAGGTATCTGCCAGGTACATACTGGGTATTTGCTCGAATAAAGTGTGTCGGTGCAGTATATGTGCTCCTTTGTTGTAGAGTGGACAAAACACTGATTTATTTATAAACTTCGTGTGTTTACTGTCAGTCAGAAATGTGTATTGTTCTGGAAGGTTCGTCACTACAGTCTCAGTAGTTTCCTGTTCAGTGAGTATGTCATTCATGTCCTGAAGGACGCTCAACTCCCTAAAGGAGGGTCTGTCAGAGGCATCAACCGGAGAGACTGGACTAGAGTCGTCCAGACTGTCCGGTGGAGGACATCTGATGTTGGCATCACCCCTAGAGAGGAAAAATTTCTTTAAAGAGAGCTTCCTAACATATTTCTGAAGATCAATGACAGTGCTGAAGAGGTCAAAATTATCACTCAAAGCAAAGTTAAGTCCCTTTTCTAGCACTGCCATTTCTCCATCTGTAAGGTTAACACCTGAAATATTCAAAACATTAGTAAGACAAATCAAAAGTCCCTCTTCCCTCTGTTTTGCGTCCCTTCTTTTGAGCGAGCGCCTTGTCCTTTTTGATGGTTTTTTGAGTTCTTTGAACTTCTTAAATCATAGGACGTAGAGGTTTTGTGTGATGATCTCATTTGATGTGCTTCATATTCCGTGTTATCTCGACTCCTATCAGCATCATCATCTGTGGAAAAAGAGACTATGGAGTGGCGAGTGTCATTGTCTGACAAATCTGACATACTTGAAGTATCAGGATTTTTCTTCAATATTGACTTTTTGGGGATAGATTTCCTCTGACGGTCCTGACGTCTACTGGTGTTCCTTCTCTGTGTGTTGTCTTGTCCATTGAAATTCCTCGTAATATCAAGATTGTATTTGCAGGCTTGTGGATAAAATAACAGTTAAAAATTCATAGTTAAAAATTTTGGGGGGGCACTCAAGCAAGCAGTGGTGGGTGAAGTTACAGGCGCATCTCAAAGAGAATTACACGCAGGCGCAGTGAGGCTTTGTAGGTCGGCTATGGACGGATTCAGAACACAATGGCAAGTTCAGTAAATTAACGACTCTGTGGAGAGGGGGGGAGGGGGGTTGAGTGACTAATGTGCAGTAAGCAGCTAGCTCCCATCTCTAAAAGGATTACACACAGGCACAGTGAGGCGTTGTAGGTCGGCTATGGACAGATTAAGAACACAATGGCAAGATTCAGAAAATTAACGACTCCATGGAATTTCAAATCCTTGAGCTAGCGTTCGTGGAGGAGGGGGCTGCAGGGTACAGCTGCATGAATTTCAAAGCTAAAGACATACTTTAATTTCAAAAGGCAGTTCATCATAATAGTACACCCCCAAATACAGTACAGTACGTAAAAAGCACACAAATCAACCATGTGCAGTCAAACGCACAGGGTCGCAGTCAAAAGCTACAGCACAAATTGAATATCGTAATACAGTAAGATGGGTTTTGCAGGCTTGTGGAGAAAATAAAAAAATAAAAATTACAATAACATTTAAAAAAAAAAAATTTTGGTCACTCACTCGGGCAAGCAAGCAGTGGCGGGCGAAGTTACAGGCGCATGCGCAGTAAATTCCTGCTGTCAAGCAAGCATGTGATTGAAACCAGACACACGTTCAAAGGAATGGTGTGGGAGAGATGTACTGCACTGAACAGAAGATAAGAAGTTGAAATACCCTGCAGTGCAGTTAATTATCCTGAGCGAGGGGAGAGTACTGTATATGCCGAAATGTGACACTGTTACAGTACTGTACACGCCTATGCGTTTCAACAATTTTCAAATGTGACATACCGTACAGCAGCACAGCACTGCAAATGCATGTACTATACTTTAAATATGCAAATTTACAATTACTGCACGCACACACAGACTGTGTACTGACGTAGGTTGAACCGCGAAGGTATTAGACTTCCAAGACAACAGCTCGCAAACGTCCCCCTGAGTTTTTACACGGCATTGCAGTATTGCAGACAGCGAGAATAAAATGCTAGTATCACAAGCGTGAAGATAACGCAGTTCACTCCGGGCGAAAACGACAAAAAAACGCACCTAACCGGGATAATCTGAGAGCCGCGGATCTAGCCGTCTTAGACTCAGATCGGCCGCCACTGTAGGAGTTGCAAAACGCGTTTGATAGAGCCTACGCACAAAGCATTACATGGGGAAATGTGAGAGTTGGATCTAATGAAGCCCAAGTCCCATAGACTGCTGATGGCAATTATTTTAATGTGCAGAATACTGGGAAATTGTATTTACTGTATAAGAAAGTAATTCTGGCAGAGTACATCAATTTTTTCTTGCAAACAAAAGATAAAAGATGAAAGCTTGATGGAATAAACAAAGGAATTGTCCTTCCACATTTATTTATTTTTATAACCAATTTTGCACCAGGGAGAACCATCTTTTGTTAAGCTAAAATCCTACTGACATCCTCCATTGCTTTGTTACATTGCTTGTCTACTTTTAAGTCAGCTGAAATATTGATTAGAGATGGCCGAATGTGTCAAAATTCGATCCACAAACTGCTCACTGCGGTTTTGCCAAAATTAAATTTGAGGTCGAGAAGTCGACCTCAAATTTGGCATGGTGAATGTCAAGATCTGCTGCCATTTTTATTTCATCTTTCCTGTTTTCAAAAGGCATAATATTCAATCGGGTATTTTTAAAACAAACAATTACTTCTCTCATCAGTGTTTCCATAAATTTCCCCACTACTGGTGTCGGGCTCACTTGTTTATAGTTACCTGCCTCTTCCTTACTTCGCCATTTATAAAGTGTGACTATATTGGTTTAATAGTTCTGTTCATATTTTTGCAAGTACATCCCTAAAACGTGTTTAATACCCCTGGTTGTCTGCCATCTGGCCATATTGACCTGTCCACTTTCTGTTTGAAAGTTCCAGTAGGACTTTCTCTTCTGTTATGAATTCTGTAATGTTGGGTGTTATCCGTGCTTAAATACATTTGTTAGTGTGAAGCTTGAAGCATTGAATCATTTTACGCAACAATGGTAATTCTGGATTACTCTTGCCTGGGTCCAAGTTTGAACTAGGGTGCATGTTTGTAGGGAAACAGATCTCATTTGTCATTTACCCTGTAGAAAGATGCTACAGTTCCCCATAACACATAGAAAGAGTTCTAATTACTATGTCAAATTACTAATACTTCTATTATCAGTTTCTCATAGGGTGAACCTACTAGAACAATGTTTAAGGAAGATTTTAACACCTTTTGACACACTGTAGCATATCATATTCATGTTGTTCAGTCATACTTATTATTATTTTTTAATTCATTTATTTTATAGGTCAAATCTTGTTCCCACTGTTATTTATCTCATTTCTGTTTCCTTTTAAACTCAAAGTTTCATAGGCTTATATGTTTTAATGCTTAAATGAGATCAAGCTACAATTCATGTACAGTATATATATATATATATATATATATATATATATATATATATATATATATATATATACACATATATATATATATATATATATATATGTGTGTATATACTGTATATACTGTATATACTGTATATACTGTACTGCAGCAAAAACAATGTGCACAGAGCTTTACAAAAGAGACACTGCAATACAGGAAATATAATACAATAATTGCAACACACAGACAATTGGAAAGGAAATATCTGTCCAGGAAAGCATCTAGTGTTTGCGGGAATTGCTTTTTTTGTTTTGCAAGTCTATAATTAAGAAATACATTGTTTTTTAAACTTTACGAATTTCATACAATAATTTATACAAAATATTTTTTAATGGTTTGTTTGTAAGGAAATACTTAGAAAAAGGGTGAGGCATAGATGCATATCATATGTCCAAACATGTTATCATTTGAGGAAGAGCCATAACTCTACAATAATTTTTAAAAATATACAATGATATTGCGTACTTGTTAAAAATGTTTACTTAAACGAGCTTTGCCTTTAAAAAAAATATATATATATATATACATACATACTGGCTATGCATCTTAACCCTGGCTATGCTCAAAGCTGTGACCATGCAGCAAGCTTAAGCCTATAGGGAGCCATGTTAAAAATGGTTTTGAAGCAAAAAGTGGCACTGTGTGCTCATTTGCATATCATTTCCCAGAATCCCTTGCTGCAGTGGAAGTGCTGTGTGCTGGGTGATAATGGTGAAAGGCGGGGTTGCAGACCTATCTAAGACATGCAAATGAGATACAGTATATATATATATATATATATATATATATATATATATATATATATATATATATATATATATATATATATATATATATATATATGTAGCGGTCATGTAAAATGGCTACAGTCATCTCTCCTGCTGACAGTAAGGCCTGGTAAGTTGTGGGCATGCCAGCAGTAATTATGGAGGTTTGCCCTCACACCCTGGTGGGGTGCCCTGTGTATGGGTGGGAGTGGTCACATGCTCTGACTCCATGGTTAGTGATGTCAGAGGTGTGTCAGCTTCCAGAGTGTACATAAGGCACAGCACTGTGTCAAAAAGTAGTTCTAGTACAAGTTCAGCTAAGAGGAGGAGGAGTTCTGCCAGAGTTCTATCTGAGTCATGAGTTAAGTGCAAGTTCTAGCAGATGGTTATGTTATAGTAACTGAATAGGAGACTGTGTCCAGGGACCTGGCACAGGGCAGAGATCCCTGCGGGGATCGGGAATCCCTATCTAAGGAGAGATACACCTTTTAAAGGGAGGCACTGACTGAACATGAGTGGCTAGATATCTACTGCGAGGGGCAGCTAGCCCACTCAGACAATAAAGATGTTCTCAATCACAACCCCTCTCGTGTACATGTGTGGAGTGAATGTACAGAGAGGAGCACCATGGAGGAGTTCCTCAACAGGACCATCCCCATGCGGACGCAGGGACCCTGATGAGGTGGAGGCGCTGCACTGGAACTAGGTGAGACTCAGCACACTACCTCAGCTGCCTGTCTGGACGGGTCCTCCCCACACACCATCATGCGGGAGACTCAGGAGTCCTGTTGCCAACAGGTGCACCACCAGACACTACCACACTGTAATGGGGGCCGGTTAGACCACAGGGGCCAATGTGAGATTGGGTGGGTCAGGCCGGTTCAGAAATACCGTTACATATATATATATATATATATATATATATATATATATATATATATGTGATACGATACCGTTTGAGCGAATATCAGAGGCAGCACTCCACAAAGTTGTCAAAAAAGTTTTGTATTTAGTGAGACATAATAGGTGAAAAAAAAGGTGTACAAACAGCGCTTGTGCAAACAACAAGTGATTGACCTTAGATACAATGTCCAAATGGTAGTCTGTGAGCTGCCTGTAGAGATTGTTCTGGTATCTTCCACCCAGACTTGGATTTGTGGAAAAAGGCAACCTCCTCTGGCGCTGAGGTGGGGGCTTGAAATTTCTTATATCAGACTGTGACCTCAGGAAAAAGAAAAAGACAAAACATGCAGGAAGCCTGCAATAGTGTATTACCCAAGGGATAACAATATAATTATATAAGGAGCAATTTATTATAAAATTAAAATAATCATAAATGCAATGTTATACACATAATATTAAAAATGGATTAAATGAACAAGTGCCTTGCACTGAATGGTGGTGTGGACAGGTGCCTAAGCATTGCCACAACCTGAAACTTGGGGCTTGGTCCCAGATCTCTTTCTTTGCTCTGCCTGGTTAAAATTGAAAACCTACTCACCAGACGTGAATAGGTTAAAAGCACTGGTTATATTGGTCTTTGTGGTCGGGATACGCCGTTCGCCTGGTGGTGTATTCGTCTCCTGCTGCAGGGGATCAGATTCTGTGCTCCGTCGTGAATCACTTCCTGGAATGCACATGATCCGCTCGCGCGCTGACGTCACCAATTTTCGTCCACTGCTACGGTGTCCCAACGGTACCAAAAAACCATCCAACGCGTTTCGAAAGCTCTAATGGTTTCTTTCTTCGTCAGGGAAGATACAATATATTGCGTACTTGTTAAAAATGTGTACTTAAACGAGCTTTGCCTTTAAAAAAAAATATATATATATATATATATATATATATATATACATACTGGCTATGCATCTTAACCCTGGCTGTGCTCAAAGCTGTGACCATGCAGCAAGCTTAAGCCTATAGGGAGCCATGTTAAAAATGGTTTTGAAGCAAAAAGTGGCACTGTGTGCTCATTTGCATGTCATTTCCCAGAATCCCTTGCTGCAGTGGAAGTGCTGTGTGCTGGGTGATAATGGTGAAAGGCGGGGTTGCAGACCTATCTAAGACATGCAAATGAGATACAGTATATATATATATATATATATATATATATATATATATATATATATATATATATATATATGTGTGTGTGATACGATACCGTTTGAGCGAATATCAGAGGCAGCACTCCACAAAATTGTCAAAAAAGTTTTGTATTTAGTGAGGCATAATAACCAATGTTTCGGTCCTCCACACGGGACCTTTCTCAAGGTGATCACCTTGAGAAAGGTCCCGTGTGGAGGACCGAAACGTTGGTTATTATGTCTCACTAAATACAAAACTTTTTTGACAACTTTGTGGAGTGCTGCCTCTGATATTCGTTCAAACGGTATTGTATCACCTATTTGATTTATATAGGATTTGCACCCACCTTTATCTACCTGACGGAGTGCCTTGTTCTCATCTATTCACTATATATATATATAGTGTATGTAGCCCTTTTTATGAACCCTCCCAAAGGAACTACTGGTCGCTGTACAACACCTGCGGCTCCAGGAGATCTGAGCCTCCGCAAGCTGGGAGCCTGGGGTAACACTTACACATTTCCTTAGCGCAGCGCCTCCACTTACCCAGGATCCCCGTGATGTGAGATTCCCCTGGGCAAGAAACATACAACACCTTATGATTGTAACTGTTTTTTTTACTAATGATAATGCAACGTAGCAATAACACATACATATACTTATACTCTAACGGTATAACTTTAGCGGCTGCACTTGATGATATAGTACCTGCCGAGCATCCCAGTGCTCGGATCTGCAACCGCTTCACAAAGGATCCGTCGAGTTCCGGCCCGACATCCAGGATCCACCGCCCGGGAAGACCCCAACCAGATGGCTACATATATATAAAATCAAAAAATAAATAGATGATACCGTTGTGTGGCTAACGAAATGCTTTTATTTGTTCGAGCTTTCGAGATACACTGATCTCTTCTTCCGGCGATGTTACAATGAATGAAGCAAGCTAAAGGTATACTTAAAAACAGTGTCTCTTGGAATGTTATCTGTGCTAGTCCTTCCCCCGGTGTGGATGTGTTTTATGGCTAGAGGTGTCAAAAGGTTCCTGAAAGCAAGTGATGTAAAGTGTGTGTGTATCTGTGTGAATATAAATGAATGGAGAGCCCACAGTATATACAGTGCTTTACAAAAAGGTGTGTGTGGAGTGGGAGGGGATATAAATGGTGTGGGTAGGTGTGGAAATGTGAGAGATTGTAGCCCAATTAAAAGTGTGTGTGGATACTATGTGGTCCCTATAGGTATATAGGGATGGAAAAACAAGGAGTATTAGTATGTGTAAGAGACAGCTGTGTGTGCATACATATAGCACAGTATGTACAGACATGGCCTATAGCGCTCATGGGAAGAGAGTTCACTTGTGTCATAATGACTCATAAAATTTTGATCTCTGTTTAGGCCACCGCTAAGTGTCCCGAACAGTTGCATAAATTTGTATTCATGCAACCGTCTCTCTTTCGGTGTTTTAAGATTACCTTTGAGTATGGCAACCCTCAGATCGTTCATCTTATGGCCAGAGTCAGAGAAATGTTCGCCGACAGGACTGTCTCTTGTTCCGCGCGTGATGCTGTGGTGATGCAGGTTCATTCTCTTGTTTAGCCCCTGTCCTGTCTCACCTATGTAGTAGCAGCCCCCTGGGCATTTCATGCACATGATGAGGTACACGACATTGCTGGAGTAACAGGTGAACCTTCCTCTGATTTTGTATTCCCGATTCTTGTGTGGTATTTGTATTGTGTCCACTGTGTAGAGCACTGCGCAGGTTTTGCACTTTGTGTCCTGGCATGGTTTCATCCCGCATTCAGTTGTACTGCTGAATACGTTACTCCTCACCATAATATTCTTGAGATTATGGGGTTGTCTGTATGATAATAAGGGTGCTTCAGGGAAGACCTGTTGCAGTCTTGTATCTTCCTGGAGGATGGGTTGTAGTTTCCTGGCGATCTTGCGTAGGGCTCCTAGGTGAGGGTTATATGGACTAACACAGATTACATTCCAATAGACACTGTTTTTAAGTAATCCTTGCTTCATTCATTGTAACATCGCCGGAAGAAGAGATCAGTGTATCTCGAAAGCTCGCACAAATAAAAGCATTTAGTTAGCCACAGAACGGTATCATCTATTTATTTTTTGATTATTGAAGCTCGGCTAACACGATAGTACTGATACCTCATATATATACTGCTGCGGCCGAGTTTATTCGAGCATTTGCCCGTTCTCGGCCGCAGCAGTAACCTGGCGCGCGCCGGAGGGTGCCGGGCGCGCGCCGAAGCAGCGGAAGAGCGCCCTCCGATTGGGGCGCTCTCCCTCCCGCTGCCGGGTCCGCCGGGTCCCCCGGAACCCCCTGCCGCCGTCCCCCACATCGCGGGACACCAGGGCTCCCTCGGGGAGCCCTGGACGCGCGTGCAGGGGGCGCAGGCACCCGATGACGCGTGACCGCGCATCGGTGATGCGCGGCACGCTGAGGGAGTGCGGCTAGCACGCCGGGGCATCCCCCGGCTTGCGGTGCTAGCCGTGCTCGGATTAAACGTGTCGGTAGTGTATATACATATATATATATATATATCCCACCTACGTGGGAAGTAGGAGGTCTTCAAGTATCTCGGGTAGCAGTGGGTCCTCAGAACTGAAATAAATGTGTATTCAGCTAGCTCCAGCTGCTTCAAACTTTTTTTTTTAAAGGAGAAATTAAGTCATTTTCAGCTTCTGGAATTGCTATTTTTTGGAGTGGGGACTGCATTTTGATTTTTGGCCACCTGGTGGCTCTCTACAACTACTTTTCAGAATATGTTCAGACCCCAAAATATCTTTGTGTAATCCATGTCCTTCCAGAAGGAGCTGCAGGAGCTGCAACACATAGCAAAGGAATGTCATGCAGCTCCTGCTTGCACAAAAGGGGTTAAAATTATGATTATTAATACTTTCACTACTAATGCAATAAAGTGGAATTCATCTTTTCCTTTATTGGAATACAGTAATTGTAGCACAATCTGAAAATACATTTACTGTATTGTACCCTGGTGGGAGAAGAATTTTGTGAAAATCTATGAGGGAAAAAAGAGAATGATTTAAGTAGATAGGATGGAGGACAAGTAAAAAAAAAAAAAATGTTTTAATTAAATATGATTGGAAGGTATATTGAGGCAATATTAGGAATTAATACTATTTTGGTAGACTGAGTAACGTGACATCAGTCTTTTGATAGAGGGGAGCAACCCAAGTAGTTTGAATATTCTTACAATATGTCTCACAGTATAATGCACAAAAAGGTCAAGCTACAGATGCAGCGGCCGTTATCCGATCATTTATCGAATTGGTTTTCGAGATTTGCCCCGAAATTCTATAAAAATTTGCAGCGGCAGACTACTGGCCCATCGGATAACCACAGCAGGTGTCCCTGCAAAAGAAGCACAGTAAGAGATAGGCTGAATGAATCACTCCAACTGCACGCCTCTAACAAGCGATCGCAGGGTTTTATTTCATTTTAAACTCTAAGGTGTTGTAGCAGGGGGTTTCCGGAGCTGAACTGCATTGATTTCAGGTCCGGGGACCTCCTACTTCTCGAGATACAGGCCCCGTTATGGGGTGCCGGTATCCCCATGTTAAAATCCTGTGGGTCACGTGACCGTGTGATCTAAACAAAGCAGAGGGATACCACCCCCAAATAATGGGCCTGTATCTCGGCAAGTAGGGGGTCCACGAGGCTGAAATCAACATTGTTCAGCGCAGAAGACCCCCTGCTCCCTCACACAAGTATTAACCCCCCCCCCCAATAAAAAATCATTACCTTAGCGGATAGCTGCTTAGGTAATGAAGCTGCTTACATTTTATTTTTATTCATAGTGTGCATGAGTAGGAGGTCTCCTGAGCTGAACAAACTTGATTTCAGCCTTGGAGAAACCCTACATCCCAAGATACAGGTCCCGGTATGGGATGCTGGTATCCCTCTGATTTTTACATGGCGGTGATACCGGCACCCCATACCGGAACCTGTAAGTAGGGGGTCCCCGAGGCTGAAATCAACTGAAATCAACCCCCTGCTCACACACACTATAAAAAAATAAAATGTACAGCACCGACAAAGTTTATTGCAGCAAATGCCGCCGGTTCACCGGGATTTACTCCGGCTGGTGCTGAGGAAAGTCAGCACATCAGCCGCATCCAGCCGCGTCCCCTCCGTTCCCCCCCCCCCTCCAATCCGCGCGCAATTTAAACATCTTCCCGACCCTCTAGCTGCGCCTGCTGTGCCCCTCTGCTTCCCCGCTCCCCCGCTTACCTCACTTCAAACCTTCAGGGGAGTCGGGGAAGCCGGGGAAGCCGGGGAAGCCGGGGAAGCCGGGGAAGCCGGGCGCTCGCTTGACTGTGACGTCACCGACGTCACGCGAACGAGCCGCTACTCAACGCTTCTCCACGCTGCCGCCACGCATCCTGCCGAGCGGCATTTGCTCGAATAAACTTTGTCGCTACTGTAAGCAAGTTAGCTGCTAAGGCAATGAAGGGGCTAAGGCTTAATAGCAAGTTTATTGGGGGCAGAGGGGGTAAGTGAAGGGGGTACTTGGCCCTTCACTCACCCCCTCTGCCCCCAATAAACATTACAATATGTACTACCCACCAATACACAACCCACCCACCACCTGTACCCCAAATAAAAACATTAAAAAAAAATCTGCACAAGATTGATACCAGAGGCCAGCGGGGGTCCTCGTGTGGTCCCCATGGGTGTTCGGGGGCCCCATAGGGGACCAGGGTCCTCAGGTAGTCCCTGCAGATGTATGGGGGCTTCCGAGTGGTCCGCGTGGGTGTCCAGGGGCCCCGCGGGAGTCCTGGGTGGTCCCTGCATGTGTCTTGGGGTCCTCGGGTGGTTCCCATGGGTGTCCAGAGGCAACCAGGTGGTCCCCATGGGTGTCCGGGGTCTTCAGGTAGTCCAGACAGATGTCTAGGGGTCCTCGGGTGGTTCCCATGAGTGTCCGGGGGCCTCCAAGTAGTCCCCACGGATGTCCAGGGGCCCCACGGGGATTCTCTTTTGGTCCACATTGGTGTCTGGGGGTCCTCGGGTTGTTCCCGTGGATGTCTGGGGGCCTCCAGGCGGTCCCTGCGGATGTCCACGGCCACCACCAGGGTCCTCGGGTGGTCCCCATTGGTGTCTGGGGGTCCTCGGGTGCCTGCGGTATCAATCCTGTGCATAAAAAAAAACAATACATTCAAATAAATACAGCCCCCCCCTAGAAAATTAAACAGGCACTTACCCCTGCCACATCCACAGAAAACAGCGGAGCCGAGGACACGACACTATAGAAGAGAGAAAACAACATTGGGCAATATTGCAGGATTCAGTGTTGTTCCTATAGGTGAGATTCTATGAGGTTATACTTACAGAGAACAAAACTTACCACTGCCAGGATGAAGGCTGTGCTCATCCTCATCACCATCCTTTTCCTCCGTGGGCATCAACAGCAATAGCACAATAAAAAATAATAAAATCTAATGGCCCCTAACTCCTTAATCACTTAGTGGTTAGTTACCGCTACAGTAATTAAGGATTTAACCCACCCTACCCCTCAGATCTTCTCCCCTACCCTGGGTCACCACCCCCGCTACCCATTGATTGGCACAGTGTTAAAACATGCCCATATATTATGAGCATGCTTTAACACTATAGCAATACTGTAAATGGGAAAGCTAAAAAAAAAACAGGTCCAAAAAACCTCCCCACAGTATTACATAGAAAATAAAACCCCATTAAAAATGCAACCCCCCCTCCCCCAATTTATTGGCATGGAGGTACTCCTATGCTCTGCGGGCATGAGCTGCCACTATGCTAGGCAACATGCATCCTAAAACACATTCAATTTAAAACACCAAAAAGGCCAAAAATCAATTGATTGGCAAGGTGGCACACCCATGCCCTGTGGGCATGAGCTGCCAATATGCCAGGCCATGCATCCTGTCAATCTTAAAAACAACCTTCACGTTCAAAACACATTCAATTTAAAACACAAAAAAGGCCAAAAAAAAATTAATTGGCAAGGTGGCACACACATGCCCTGTGGGCATGTGCTGCCACTATGCCAATGCAAATGCCAACGTAAAAAAAAATACAACATTAAAAAAACAAAATCCAACTTTTTCTTACTTTTTGATGTCTTCACCCACCGAATCCGACTCGAACAGCAACACCAGCAGCAGCAACTCCAGGTTCACGATGCTCAATAGCCACGGTCCACAGGTAAAATCTTTATGCTTTCTTCCTTTCCTTTTCTTCATCTGTAATTTGTAATCCATTGTGGGATCTTATTTATCTTCATCTGTACTTGTAATCAACTTCTGGTTCTTCTTTATCTTCATCTTCATGTGTTCTTCATCTGTCAATCCAATAGGGGGGATGGTGCTCCTTCAGCTCCGTGCCATCAAATTAGACTACACAGGCAATTATAAGGCCTGTGACATCACATTTGAATGAGACAATCAGACACCTGTGGGATTCACCTGGAGGCCCCCGGACACCCACAGGAACCACCCGGGTACCCCCAGATGCCCCTGTGTGGCCCCCGGACACCCATTGGGACCACCTGGAGGCCCCCGGACACCTGCGGGAACCATCCAGATGCTCAGACACCTGCGGGAACCACCTGGAGGCCGCCAGACACTCACAGGAACCACAGAGGACCCCCAGACACCCACAGAGTCCACCCGAGGACCCCCATGGGGTTCCCAGACACCCACGGAGACCACCTGGAGGCCCCTGGGAACCATTTGAGGACCCCCAGACACCCACAGAAACCACCTGGAGGCGCCCAGACACCCGCGGGAACTACCCGAGGACCCCGGCAGGAACCACTGAAGACCCCCAGACACCCGCAAGGACCACCCGAGGACCCCTGGACACCCATGGGAACCACCTGGAGGCCCCCAGACACCCACAGGAACCACCCGAGGACCCCCAGACACACAGAGGGACAACCTGCACGGACCACCTGGAGGCCCCCAGACACCGTGGGGACCTCCTCGGGGCCCCTGGATGCCTGTGGGAACCACCCGAGGACCCCAGACACCTGTGGGGACCACCCGAGGACCCCCATGAGGCCCCGGACATGCGCTGGAGCTACCTGGAGGCCCCTGTACACCCACGGAAACAACCTGAGGACCCCCAAACACCCACAGGGACCAACAGAGGACCCCAGGACACCCACGGGAACCACCCCAGGACCCTCTAAACCTGTGGGGACAACCCAAGGATCCCTGTAGGGCCCAAGACACCCACGGGGACCACCTTGGGGCCCAAGACACCTGCTGGAACCATCGGCCCATCAGACACCTGCAGGGACCATCTGGAGGCCCCCGGGCACCCTCAGGAACCATCCATGTTCCCCAAATACCCACGGGGACCACCCGAGGACCCCTGTGGGGTCCCGGACACCTACAGAGACCACCTTGAGGCCCCTGGACACCCATGGGAACCACCCAAGGACCCCCCTGGAGGCACCCAGACACCAGCAGGAACAACACGAGGACCCCCAGACACCCACAAGGACCACCTGAGGACCCCCGTAGGGCCCCCGGACACCCATGGGAACACCTGGAGGCCCCTGGACACCCACAGGAACCACGAGGAACCCCAGACAACCACAGGGACAACCTACGGGGACCACCTGGAGGCCCCCGGACACCCATGGGGACCACTTTGGGGCCACCGGACACCCGCAGGAATTACCCGAGACTCCTGTTGTGACCACCCGAGGACCCCTGTGGGGCCCCTGAACTCGTGCTGGAACCTGAAGGCCCCTGTACACCCATGGAAACCACCCGAGGACCCCCAAATACCCGCAGGAACCACCCGAGGACCCCCGCTGGCCTCAATCCTATGCAGAAAAAATAAAAACTCTTTTTGTGTGGGGGCACAGGGGATGGGTGGGTTGTGCATTGGTGGGTAGTACATATTGTAATATTTATTGGGGGCAGAGGGGGTGAGTACCCCTTCACCCACCCCCTCTGCCCTCAATAAACTTGCTATTGTGCCTAAACCCCTTCATTGCCTAAGGGGCTAGCCGCTAAGGTAATGGAGCTGCTTACATTTTATTTTTATTCATAGTGTGCATGAGCAGGGGATCTCCTGAGCTTAACCGCATTTGATTTCAGCCTTGGGATCCCCTGCTTCCCGATATACAGGCCCTGTTATGGTGCCATTATCTCCACCATGTAAAAATCTTCTGTGTCACCGGACCTGAGGCCTTTACCATTGTGGGGTGTAACGATCGTGCTCGCCACAAAACGGGACCGGACCACGGGGCTGAGGTGGGGAAGTGAATAAACAAACCTTAGGCCACGAAGTCCGGTCCGGAGTGTGGATTTTGTGGTCAGACGTAGCCAGGTCAGGGTTTGAGAAGGCAGAGTTAACGATATCCAAGTAGGGTTGCCAGGTGGCTTCTCTGAAAAAAAAGGACTCAATGGTGAAAGGTGCGTCAGGTCACTATGTCCAGGTAGGAAAATACCAGACACATACATGTCTAGTATTACAGTACCTCTCATGTTTTATTTGACAGAGTATCCAAATATAGTCCATTCCATTTCAATACTGAACACCTGGCAACCCTATATCCAAGCCGGGGTTTGGCAACAGGAAGACAGGTGCGTAGAGCTTCAGCGTAGAAGCTGCCGCGTAGGAATGGCCTCTGCGTGAAGAACGAGAGCGGCCCATAATGAAGGCCTCTGCAAGGGAGAAATGCAGACAGGCCCCAGGAACAGCGATGCAGGCCTCTGCATGAGGAATATGCAGACAGGCAACAGGAACAACGATGCAGGCCTCTGCACAAGGAATATGCAGACAGGCAACAAGAACATCAATGCAGGCCAGCGCTTCAGCACGAACAAAACAGTAAGGCTAAAACAGAGGTGTTAGTGGAAAAAAACGTTACATCCAAGGAGAATGTGGTTTATGCTCAGCAACTTCCTGGAGGAAAGGCAGCAGTTAAATAGCAGAGGAAGCCAATCGGGCCAGAGCTGCAAGAAGCAGGTGATACCTGTGTAACCCTGCTTTCCCCCTTCCCCCAGACTCTACGGTGGTGTCTAGGGTGCATGAGGGCAGATTACATGCGGTGTGGTGCATACCTGTGAGGAACAGGTGGGCCTGAGCTTCCCGCGATGTTATTGGGGAGCCAGGACCGGGCTTCTGGGGTGGTAGCCTCCATCTTCTATACTCCCAGGAATATGGGACAGGACCTGTATAGAAGAACCCCTTGGGTCCCAGAGTAATAGCTTCCAATTCACACACAGTCTTTGGTAACAAAGGATAGTCTCTTTTATTGACAGATCAGCAATCTCCCAACGGTAGTGGCTTCCAGTAGCCGCAACAACAACAGCAAAGACTTGCTAATTACGCCGCTCTCCATCCACACAGATAGTTCCTCCTCTCCTTCCCTCCAAGTCTCTCCTCCGACAGGATGGTCTGGGCTAGGGCTTCAATATCCCGTGGCCCACCCCCGAGGTTATCCTCGCGGTGGGGCTTGGATTCTCCCCATCACCCCAGGCAGTGGGGTGAGGGGCATTGGTCCACCAGGTATATAACTCTATCAGCTCTACTAAAGGAGGCTGAATCTCTCCACTCCTCTCTCTGCTCTTGCACGCTGCGCAGGTGAGACTGCGGTCTCCTCCAACTCCTCGGACCGATCCGCAGGACTCTTCGACTCATGGCATACAAACTGAACTGCAGACTCCCGGCATAACTAACCGGCAACTCCAGACTCTCGGCATAACTAACTCTACTCACAGGAGTTGGCTGCTAAATATAGAGCTAAATATAGAGCTAGCCCCACCTCTCGTAATGTCAGCAGAACCTCCCCTCTTGCTCACGCCTGCAGCAGAGTCCAGGCCTGCATCTACCACTCAGGGCAGGGCTATTAAGGGGGAAAACCCATGATGATTACTGGTGCCTGATCTTAACAGGACTTACCACAGCAGAAGGGAGATAGGTATAGCCTGTGCTGTTTACAGGAGGCTACACCTGATTGCAAGTTTAGGGAGGGCTTGACTGGAAACTGAATAGCTCTGTAAGGATGAGTTCAAGCCAAACCCAGGAGCGGAGTTCTTACACAGGGATACAGGTACCCCATACTGGGGCCTGTAACTCGGGATGTAGGGGGTCCCCAAGGCTGAAATCAACTTTATTCATCTCAGGAGACCCCATGCTCAAGCATACTATGAATAAAAATAAAATGTAAGCAGCTTCATTACCTTAGCAGCTATCCGCTAAGGTAATGATTGTTTCTTTGGATTTGGGGGCGGGGGTGTTTGATACTTGTGTGCAGGAGCACAGGTCTTCTGAGCTGAACAATGTTGATTTCAGCCGTGGGGACCCCCTACTTCCCGAGATACCGGCCCTGTTATGGGGTGCCGGTATCTCCTTCAATGGGAAAATCTCACGGTCACGTGACCCACAGGATTTTTACATGGTGGGGATACCGGCACCCCATAATTGGGCCTGTATCTCGGAAATTAAGCGGCCCTTGGACCTTAAATCAATGTGGTTCAGCTCCGGAGACCCCCTGCTACAATACTGTAGTGTAAAAATTTAAATAAAATACCTGCGATCACCAGTTAGAGGCGCGCAGTAAGAATGACTGATTCATCCTATCTCTTACTGCGCGTCTCTTACAGACAGAGCGCGTCTCTTACAGACAGGTAGAAAACGGTAGGTTTAACACAGCAGGGACCCCTGCTGTGTTAATCTGATGGGTCATTTAGTCTGCAGAGGAACATCTCGGACCACGACACACGATAGTGCATGATTCACCCAGGTAAATGATCGGATAATGGCCGCTGCATTTGTAAGCTGACATGAATTCCTAAACATTCCACAAATCTACTACAGTATATTGCAAACATACCATGTGAGTTGTGTAAAAAGCTGGCAAGGGGTAGAAACATTGGTGAGGAGACATAAGCAAGTGAAAATACGGGGAAGAAGAATAGACATAGCAAAAAGAAACATTAGGTGAGTAAAGAATACAAGAAATTAGTGAAGATAAATAGGATCATAGCATACTACATAATGATGTTATACTTTAAACAAAATAAAACAACTGAATTAAGGGAGAAAAATAGAAAACAAAATGAAACATTAGAAAAGGAGAGATAAGAGATGAGACTGGTGAGTGTCTAAACCAGCAGGTGTATGTTTTAATAAAAGACAAAAATACATCCAATGTGACAAAATACATAGTTAAATACTTCATTTTTAGTATTCTCATGAACAAGGGTAATTTAGTTAAACCCTTTGGCCAACGCATTATAAGACTGCAGCCACTTCATTGCATGACCAGTACGCAGGTCCTAACACTACCTGTGAAAATTCTAATTACATTCTGCAGTGCATGGAGAATGGCCACAATGGACCTGTCCTGCACAGGAACATGGAAAAACCTGCTGCTTAAAAAGTGGGCTGTGGTGAGCTTAAACCCTGGGAGGAGGGGACACTAATCTCCAATCAACTGATACCAGTAGAAAATCTAAATTAATAAACACACAATTCCAGCAATCTCTAACCCCAGACCCACCACATCGTGTGTGTGTGTGTGTGTGTGTGTGTGTGTGTGTGTGTGTGTGTGTGTGTGTGTGTGTGTGTGTGTGTGTGTGTGTGTGTGTGTGTGTGTGTGTGTGTGTGTGTGTGTGTGTGTGTGTGTGTGTGTGTGTGTGTGTGTGTGTGTGTGTGTGTGTGTGTGTGTGTGTGTGTCAAAAGGAGTGCTACTGAGCGTGGCCAAATGTATACAACAAAAGACAGAAATAATAATCAATCCTACATCCAGTATGACAAAATAAATAGTTAAATACTTCAATGTTAGTTTTCAATAAACCTCCCATAAACAGAAATGTGCCCGTGGCAGAGGATAGGAGGTTTTATTATTTCATGCATTGACTGTAAATTGTATAAGAAAGGCAGCCATAGCGGTACTTTGTGAAGTGTTGAGAATGGTTATTACAATGTATTTATTTATTTTCACATGATGTGAGATAATCCTTATCTAATCTTGATCTAGTCCTTGATAATTGCTTTCCATTGTAACAAGGTATAATGAACATTTCATATGAGATGAAAGTGGGTTGAAATGATTGTAATCATTATGTTTCACTAAACTGTGGTTTAAACTTGTTTTTTGGGAGAATAACTCTGAATTTTTTTTTGCAGATTACGTAGTTATTGTTACAAATGTTTTATGTTTGAGCAAATAGAATTATATATGTATACTCAACATTTGTTATGCTCTGCTGGGTAAGACATTTGCTCTGCTGAAGACAATATTTGCACCATTTAAAATGATCCCTTCTACCAGCCCACTGTGCTGCAGTTTGGAATCTTCACTTTATCATTCTCTGGTGCATTCCATTTGAATATACATTTTGGCCGATATTTACTAAAATGTGCAAATCCATAAAGCACATTCCAGCACTGAAGGACCCTACAGTGTCTGCTGGTACCAGAAGGTGTCTTATGGAATAGGAAGTGCCAGAGGACAGGGAGGAGGAAGATATGAGTGAGAGTGGGAACTAAGACAGGAGTAAGAGTTCTGATAAGGTGTGAGGGGATGAGATCGAGAGGGCATGTGGTAGAGGGAGAAGAGAATATCATCTTACAAAACTTCCAACTCTGTAACAGGAGAAAAGGGTCAAGAGTGAATAAGGAGGTTTAGGTGGAAGCAGAGTGGAGAGAGAAGGGACCGAAAAAAGAATCTCATTGTGGATAGCATCCACCTTCCCTTTAACGTGGTCAGCAGAGGCTTGACGAGAAGGCTTGGAAAGAGAGAGGAGAAGGTCCTCCCACTCTCATCTCACGAAGACTGATAATGCCTAGTACCATTGTCTCCAAAGAACCCTTTCCTTTGTCATTTGCATTGGCTTTACTTCTATTTTATTGGATTATGCTTAGAGATGGGCGTGCATTTCTCCAAAGTTGGAAGCTGCTGCAAAAATTGTGTTTGTGAATCAGTTAAAAAAAGTTTGGTTCACCTAACTTAAAAAAGCCTTTAAAAGCAATGTGAGCGCATGCAATTACGCTTTTCATAAAAACAACCTTTATAAAGTTCATTCAGAACCTGAATGATGAGGGGGAGGGCGAGAGTTTGCTAGAGCTCCCTGAGATACCTGGAATATACAGCAAGGCCCCGCTTCTCGGCGCCCTTCTTTTCGGCGATCCGCAGATATGGCTGCACCGAGAAGAGGGCTGCCATATCTGCCCAGAGGTCGCGCATGTGCAGAACGGGCTGTTTCCGCCGGCACGCATGCGCAGAATGTAGGTTGCGCGTGCAGAACGTAGGTCGCGCATGCGCACAAGGGGGAAATGCCGGTTTGCGCATGCGCACAAATGAAAATCGCTGGTTCCGCTTTCTGCCGATTTTCACTATACGGCGGGCCCTTGGAACGGAACCCGCCGTATGCCCGGGCCCCTCTGTATGCTAATGCAAGTCCTTTAAACATACTTTGCATATCCAAAGCATCTCTCCTTCTTTTCCCGCAAAACACATATTTAAGGGTGAACTTTATAAAGTTAGTGGTGAAAGACGGAAATGCATGCTTTTGCGCAACGCTTTAATAAAAAATGAACTTTTGAGGTTTGTGAAGAAATAGAACATTTTCTGCGAAAATTCTCGGCCCACTGTGACACTTCCGGCCATCCCTAATTATGCTATGTTCATTTAACACACCTGTAAGATTTTTTTTTTAACTTTGATTTAGAAGAGTTTCCTCTGCAAAAGTGCCACATCATCCCATGTACGTGAATCCACCATCTGCACCCAGAAAACAAGTAATACAATAGAGTCATGATATGTGAAGACTGTATTTATGTGGAACCTATCTCTTCAGATTAACATACCACTGACAGTATATATACAGGTATGCAGAAAATTTTACAGACAATTCACTGCAAGAATAATCTAAAATATATATGCGGTTCCTAAAAATTTTGCAATAATCTAACCAAATAACAATCTATAAAAAATATATACAGCTTTGCGATCTTTTTCTTTTAGTAGTACCAATGGTAGATTGCTCCTTTGGTGCAATATATAGAGAAGTAAGAAAGCATTATTCTTTTGATTGTTATTTGTTCAGAAACACATTGGGGCCTATGCTAGTAGCAATAATAAAACGTCTCATTGGGCCTGTTACGCTGCCAGTTTTGTCAGCGTAGTTATCACGGTATTCAGAAAGATTCTGAAGACCGGCGATAGCAAAATGACAAAACTGGCGAGGAGCCTACGATGTGTTCGCCTCTCTCAAAGGGCCTCATTCGTCCACCTGCAGTGATGAAATGCGATCTGGCCTGTGCATATCTCGCCAGTGATCTCAGGGTTTTAATAACAATTTGAATGCAAGTGTACGTGAGCAGGGGGTCTCCGGAGCAGACCCGCATGATTTTAGGTCAGGGGACCCCTGCTTCCTGAGATTCCGGCACCCCGTAATGGGGCCTGTATCTCCTATGCATGTAATGTCCTGGTCACGTGACGCAAGACCTTTAAAAGCATAGGAGATACCGGCACCCTATAAATGCACTATATCTGGATAATAGTAATTTGGGCCATTATTGTACTATATGTGTTAAAGGGCAGGGGGGAGGTGGGTGTTTTTATTTTAAAATATTTTTCTTTTTTTCGACACACAATTGGTACCGCAGGTCAGCGGGGACCCCTGGACACACGCGAGGATCACCCGAGAGCCCCGGATTCCCGTGGGGATTTCCTGGGGTCACCCGCCGGCCTGTTGTATTAATAGTGTGCTTAAAAAAAGGTAAACAATGCTTTTCTGACTGTCTCCAGCTCTTTTGCGACAGCCTTTAGCTGTCTTGTGTGCTTTTAAATACGATTCACTTATCACTACTTAGTGAATTGTGCTGACTGGCAAAAAACGAAGCGTTTGCCATTTTTTTTGCCTGATTGGACGTATTTTTTTTCCATGGCTGATAAAATGCCTTTAAGGCAGATAAAGCACTGTTATCACTGCTTAGTGAATCGCGCTGCAGTCTGTATCGGTCTTAAAAGCCATTTTTCGGTCATAAAAGCAGTTATCACTGCTTAGTGCATAGCCCCCTATGTGTTCAAGTACTATAATTCCTCTTACTTCTTCATTTGGTCATGTCTTGGCATGTATTTCATATACTTGTAATAACAGGCCATACAAGACAAGATTTGCTTATGATATAAATAAGTTTATAGAATTTTAGATTTTTCTAATGTTATTGAAGATTAAGAGATAAAGCACTACATCATAGCATATTTTTGTTTATTTTCTGTGGTGCTTATTACATTTTTAAAACAGCCATCCTTAGTCTGAACTGGTCATTGCATATTAAATACATAAAATAACTTAGACTATAGATTGTGCACTTATAGGTACCCATATCTAAGAAATGTGCGAAATTGATGTTAGGCTGCTCAAACTTTTAAAGTCCAGTGACTGAGTTAATGAACATTAAACTCTATTGTTTGTCAATCCTGGAATGTACCCAGGTAAAGCTACAGCTTCAAGTTTCTCCTCTGTGTTCAAGTGACAAATTAAGAGCACTGTGACCTAGACTTGCTAGCATGAAATTAATTTCAGTACTTCTTTCTTAATCACTCTAAGTTATAAGCGTAACCCAAAAGTATATATTTAACATCATACTACCAAACATCTAGAAAATAACCGTGGATCATTTTCTTGGAATATCTAATGAATATAAATATGTGTTTCTATAAAACAATAACTGTGCATGTTATTTTTTCTGTATAACAAATTTAATATAAATATTTACCATAGTAAAAAAGTAGCCCTAGGGAGGAAAAGAAGAAGTTCCACGACAGGAAAAACGGAGCACAGCTGCAGCACACATTGGGGCTATACACCAAAAAATCTTATAAAATCACCTTTATTAACATGGTGGACATCGTGGAGCACAGGTAGGAGTAATCTAAGATTTTTAGGTGTATAGCCCCAATGTGTGCAGCAGCTGTGCTCCGTTTTTCCTGTCGTGGAACTTCTTCTATCAAACCTTCAGTGTGATGGACTGCCTGCATACTGTGAGTACTTTTTTCACCATTTATGCTCAAGGAGATTTAACTATTTATTTGGGTGCTGCTCTAGGGTGACTTTTATTCCTTTGCATTCATAGAGGATTAGCTGCTCACATACAGTTGTTCTCATGTTTATACCATTGGACTCTGACCATATATGTCCCCGTTGATGAGTTTATATGCACACCTAGTCAATGGTACTCACAGAGGCTTATATATTCTATCTTCAAGCAACTCAATATACCTTTCAAGTGATTTACATGGCATATTTGTCTCATGGACTTTGAGCACTGATGTTTGGGACTTGTTCCTGGTTTTCTAGGGAGGAAAAGGAATGCATAGTGAGTCTGTTAAATTTCTTTGTCAATAAACAGTATTCTTTACCCTAATCCCAGCTGTTCTTATCAGTGAACAAATAAAGTTAAGGAGAAGTTTAGAAGGGAGACTCTGGCAGTACAAGCACTTAGAGGAACATCCACAAAGCTCTGTTAAGTCAGGGCAACTAACGTGACGTTACCTAAATAGATAATAGTTGTTAGCTTCCCTGACTTTATCGGAGATCCACAAAGCTAAATATACTGTATGCAAAAACAAAAGCTGTCATGATGCTCATTTACATATGGCTAACTTAGCATTATCCAGCTAATGTTAAGATAACACAACCGGTGCTAGCTGAGTGTAACTTTGGGGAGCATTAGCCATATGCTAAGGAAGATACCAGGTATCTGCCTTCCCAATTAAAAAATAATAATGAACCCATTGGAAGCCATAGTGGCAAGGAGAGCATTCATTATGCAAGCCTTCATGATTACTAAGGTAGCATGAGGTTAATAGAAATAGCCTTACTACTCTACTACCTATTGTGTGTTATATCAGTACAACCGCTTAACTTCCCCCCGGCTGATCAAACTTCCCTCGGCACCATCCTCCATAACTCATTTCCCCCCTACATTCTTAAGTATGCTTGCACATCAAGTAATTGGTTGGACTTAAAAAAGTCTTTAAACATTCATACCTGGGAAATATGCTAATTGGATATGCAAAGGACTCCTATTAGCAACTAACTCTTCCTGCCCGGCTCCTAGGGAGTTTACATCTTTGTGCAAAGGTTAACTACTCAACATGGATTACATTGACTCAGGGTGCTGGATTCAGGCGGCTGGGGGCGATATGGTAGCAAGGATGTCTAAAAATGTGCATCATGAACTTTTGTAGTGCAACTGTCAGTTATTCATGTCCCCAAGCACATGGGGCGCTCATACACATATCGACAACCTTGCACTGTTTTATATCAGACATCCAGGAATATGGATCTTCCATCAGTGCCCACTCTTAACACTCAAATGGAGGTACATTTACTTAGTTGCTCTGCATAGATGTGGGACCCAATCCCCCCCCCTGTTGCTTCAGGATACTCATCCGTATTAGTTCAATTACTCTGGGCCCCCACGAAAATCCTAGTAGATTGTGACCCAGTACATTTGCCCTGTTTGGGAACGTCCACTTCCCTGCAGACTGATGAGGAATATTAGT
The DNA here is from genome assembly GCF_040206685.1 of Ascaphus truei. NCBI lineage: Eukaryota > Metazoa > Chordata > Amphibia > Anura > Ascaphidae > Ascaphus > Ascaphus truei. Next base: position 96,186,766 of record NC_134486.1, on the reverse strand, counting down.
GCAAATCCTCGGTTAGAGCTGATCCGCCGATACCTGGGAGCCCTCTTTAACTTCACGCCCTCTGTGGCATGCCATATTCCTTTTCCCTAAATATTCAGGACTCCATTCCTTCTTTTGGAGATCCAAACTTAACAGGGTACTGTCCCTATCTTCAACATAATAAACAGGGGGGTTTGGTCGGTTCAATTACATTATAAACATTACTTATCTACTCTCCCCGAGGCTCCTCTTATTCTATGGGAACCTAATCTTCTCAAACCTTCCCCTTCTCTAATATACCATCTGTGATGTCACAGTGTGTCATGCATGTGAACATCCATATAACAAGTTGTGCATTTGATTGTAGATTTTTGATGTTGTGAAGTTTATTGGGGAAATCTGTCCAAATCTAACATGGGGTGCTTTGGATTGCAACTAAAGAAGATAGAAATTAAAGAAAAGAAAAAAGAATGACAGAAGACGATAGAAGGAGAAAGAAGATGAAAGAAGATTGTTTTACCTGATGCTCATTTTCAAGGAGGATGGAGTCGGATTGCAGTGGATGACGTTGCGGGTCAAGAGTTAGCCGCTAAGGTAATTAATCTGTTTTAATAACAATTTGAATACAAGTGTACGTGAGCAGGGCGTCTCCGGATCATAACCGTGTTGATTTCAGGTCTTCCCGAGACCATTTCTTGCTATAGTGGTAAATCATGCCCATATTATATGAGCATGATGTACCCACTGTACCAATGAATGGGTGAAGGGTGGGGGTAGTTGACTGGGGTGGGTGGTTAGGCCTCCTGGGTGGGTAGTGGGGGAGGTTGGGTTAACCCCTTAATTACTATAGCGGTTACTAACCGCTACGGTGATTAAGGGGTTAAGGGAAATTAGATTGTCTTTTTCTAATATAATGTTTTGTTTGTGGCAATGGAGAACATGGACGGTGAAAAGGATGAGGACGGCCTTCATCGTGGCAGCCTGGCAGGGGTGAGTGCAAATGTTAATTACTTTATTTATGCTGCTTAATGTTGTATTTTAAATGGACAAATGCACTATTATCCATATCTGGATAATATTAATTTTGCCCATTATTGTACTGTATGTGATAGGGGGCGGGGGAGGGAAGGGGGTGTATTTATTTTAAAGCATATATCTTTTTTTTGGGGGGGGGGGTGCATAGGATTGGTACCGCAGTCAACGGGGACACCCAGACACCTGCGGGGAACAACCGAGGGCTACTGCCGGCCTATTGTATAATTAGTATAATTCCTGTTCATAAAAAAGAAATATATTTTATGTATGTTAGGGGGTATAGGGGTTGTTGGGGGCAAATGGGGGTGGGTTGTGTATTGCAATGTTTATTGGGGGAAATTGTCCCCAATAAACATGCTATTGTGCCTTAACCCCTATATTGCCTTAGCAGATAGCCGCTAAGGTAATGAAGCTGCTTTAATGTATATTTTTTTTATAGTGTGCGGGAGCAGGGGGTCTCCTGAGCTGAACCGCTTTGATTTCTGGCTCAGGGACCCCCTGCTTTCTGAATTACAGGCCCCGGTATGGGGCATAGGATGTCAGTGTCGCCGCCAGCTTTAAAGCGTCCACGTCACGTGACGTGCGGCATGTAAATAATGGAGATACCGGCACCCCATATTTGGACCTGTCGTTCGGGAAGCAGGGGGTCACTGGGGCTGAAATCAATGTGGCTCAGCTCAAGAGACAAAGGGAAATGAAGCACAGCCATTCTGATTGGCTGTCCTCATTCCCTTTAAATTACGTCATTAAAAAAAAAGGGGGCACATGGTTTTCACAGCCAATTAGATGGCTGTTGAACCATTTCCTGCCCAAGTGTGACGTCACATATCATATTTAAGGCCGTGACGCCCCATTTGAGCCAAAGAAGATGACGAGACAACATTGTGTTGTGGATCTACCATTGTGTTTTTGGATTTACAGATGAAGACAGATGATTAAGAAAATAATGAAATAATTGTAGAAGATAGAAGAACCTGATTGAAGAGAAAAGAAAGAAGAATTGGGATACCTGATCCAGATCTTCATGGCGGATGGCATCGGATGAAGTTTCAGGCATTTTCGGTACGGGAGCTTCCAGATTCCCTGGGATTCGGAGGGCCAACGATTCTAAAGTTAAGATCAATATTGAATATATGTACTTTTATTTTTACAGGTTTTTTCATTGGATTTTTCTTTTTTTATATTTTTCATTGCCCATTGACTGCTAATGTATTAATCTGTACCTGGTTAGGGTACAGATTAATACAGTAATAGCCAATGCATTTTTTGGCAAATGTATTTCTTCTTTTAATAGCTATATTTTCTATGTATTTTTATTGTTTAGATTAAATTGTTTTGAATTGTGATGGCTTGATTTTGTTTTTGTTTTTTCAGATTGTTTTGCGTTTTTATTTAATGTTGTATTTTGTTGGCTAATGGTTTAAATTGGTGTTGTCTAGTGGTTGTATTAATTAACTATTGTGTTGGTTAGTGCTTTTAGCTATAACATTTATTTTTTGGCTAGTTGTGTGATTTATTTAATTGATTGGCTAGTGATTTTATTTCTTTAATAGATTGGTTGGCTAGTGGTTTTAGTTAGGTAATTGATTGGCTAGTGGTTTTATATCTTTAATTGAGTGGTTGGCTAGTGCTTTTATTTAGGTAATTGATTGATTGCCTATTGCTTTTAATTTTACAGTTTGGCGGTTTGGGTGCTTGTTGTATAGGTTTTATTATTGTGTATTTTGGACATTCAGGCTTTTGTATTAGTGTGACCATTGACTTCTATAGTAGCTTATCATGCCCATATTATATGGGTATGATGTACTACTATAACAATTAATGGGTACAGGGTGGGTATAGTGGGTACGGAGTGGGTGGTTAGGTCTCCCGGGTGGGTAGCGCTATAACGGTTATTAACCGCTTAGGTGATTAAGGGGTTGGGGGCCATTAGAATATATTTATTACTGTATGTATGCTTTCTGGCAACGGAGGACATGGACCTAAAGTATGCTGACGAGGATGCCCTTCATGTTGCCAGGGGTAAGTAGATCTGTTTTTATTTACTTTATTTATGCTGCATGGCTAATGTTGTGTTTAATAATGGGCAAATAATCTACCCTATTTCCTCGATTCTAAGACGCACCTTTTTTCCGATTTTCACATGTCTGAAATCGGGGTACGTCTTAGAATCGATGTATTAAAAAAATGAAAAGAAAAAAAAGTGCCTACAGTACTAATCCCCTCTTTCACTGAAGGTATAAAGGATGGCTGCTACCCCGGATATGCTTATGTCACTGAGGAAGCTAATGCGAAACGTGTCTGACGGTTTTTGGTCATCACAGGCCACCGTACTGAGGAAGTTGAGTTTTCCAAGTCTGGCCAGCATCTCGCCGGGAGCGCATGCGCATGCGCGACAGAACGGGAGCTGTGGAAGGTGTGTGCAAAGAGGAAAGCAGACGGAGGAGGACCCAGCTCGTGCATTGGCTTATGGAGACTTTCCCTGCCGCTTGCTGAACTCCACGCACTATCCCAAGACTCTACCAGCTGGAAACCAGGCCACACAAGACAACCCATTTTCGAGAGGGACGCTCTGTGGAGTCTGGACATATCTCCTCCCTATGCAATATTATTTGGCCGCTTGTGAGTTTTTAATCTCTATTTTACTATATGTCAATAAACGTTATTACACTATTTTTTCCCCTCTCTTCCCTATTTTCTGAGGAATCATCAGGGGGTTCTCCCTCTCCCCCAACCCTCCCTCCCCCCAGAGGATTAGTCATCTGACCAAGACCAGACACCTAATGTGAGTGTGTCTCCCCTCCTATTTATTATTTACCCCTATAAAGAGATCCAAGGTATGTATATGTGTTGAATTTTTCCTCATTGTGGTCCCCCTCTTTCTTTTATTTCCTACGTTCATATATGTCCTGGAGCCACAAGCAGAACAACGCGCCTGAGGATCCTTCCCCTTTCCCTTCTACACATCAATACAGAGGTGGCGAATCACCTCTGAGAGACTCGGGCAGCGGAACTGTATTGTGTGAAGGACTGAAGTTACGAATTGTACAGTAGGACTTTTTTGGCGCAACTATTCTATCTCTTCTAAATAATATAGCATTTATTACCCTATACTACTAACCAAGTGAGGTCTTTCTCATCTTACGATCGTGGACACACTTCCGTCCCATTCGCGACTGTCTCTTCACAGGGGCTGCCCTCATGGCAAGGAATCCACTTTGGATCCCATGGGCACTGCAGTATGACTGGATTCTTACTGTGATACTCCATCGCAACTTGGCCTTCCCATTCCGTGCCTTGTGGAAAGTAGACTGTAGTACTGCAACGGTATTGCAGTCACGCTTCCTGGAGAGCCTCACTTGCTTTATCTCTACCGCCATCTTTTCCATGGACTGCGTCTGTGACCCAAGTGTCTGTCTTAGGGTTATAACCTCTTTCTCCAACTTCAGCTGAGATACCTCCTGCTGGGCAGCATTAGAGTCCAACGTAGCATCCCGCTCAGTCTTCAGAGCCTCAAGCTCCTTGCCTAGGTCACAGTTTTGTTTATCTGCCATCTTGCGGCCAGCATGCTCAGACTCCAGGTCCTTCCTCAGGTCTTGAAGCTGTCCTTCTGCCATTCTTCTTTCACACAGTGTGGCTGCTAGTTCAGCTTCTTTAGAATTGAGTCGCAATTCCACATCTCCTAGCAGACTCAAAGCAAGGCTTTTTCTGTTTCTTTTTTCTGGACCTGCAGTTGCTGGTGTGTCACGGGAGACCAGAACATTTAACACCAAAATTACCTGAATCCTTTGATTGAGCAAAACAAGAGATAAAATAAATTGTAATTTATTTACTCAATGAACATACACAGTTTGATTTACAAAATATTATGAATATACACTTACTGTGACGGGGCAAAACAAAATCTTTCATTTCCAGAATGAAATCTTTTGAAACAGTCTTTAGGCACAATTTCCCAGGAGTGGAAGTTGTGCGCAAATAAAGCCGGAAACAGTCTTTGGATAGGGGCGCCTCTCGCAACCCCTGTTTCTCTTCCGGAGCTGCTTGCTTCATTCTACTGCCGTAGAATTGCTTTGGGATTCCTCAGTTCTTAAGAACTCTTGACTTGGGTTACGTTGGTATAAAGTTTCGAATCCAGCTCAGATGAATCTCTGTTACCGCATGATGAAGCTTAGATGGAACTAACTTCTGATAGGCTGCAGGGATTTTAAACAATCAAAACCCCTATCTTTAAGCTCTGCAGCCAATCGCTGCATAGGAACTAAATAACCCACCTATTCCCAGGTTGCCAGTCCATCCCAGCACCTGGCAGAGGGCTTCTTAGTATGATAAGGGCATGCACGAACCTCGCACCTTCGCCGCTTAGTATACCAAACCAAGCCCCCTTTCCTGGCGACATCTTGACTACTTTGCCCGGACATCTGGACATCTGCTAGGATAGGGTACTTGTATTTACCCCTCCCCGCTTAACACCTTAAGATGTCAGAACCTTTTTAACTACGGACTTTTCCTTTCATTCTGGAACCATGTCAGAGGGATGTCTTACAAGTCCGGGGCTAAATTATGCCTTACTGACTCACAGGAATTCACTGCTATGCAGTATGGTACATATAATTAAGGGTTTCAGCTGTCCCGGCTGCCTGAATGAAAATCCCCTCACTCCTATAATGTTGGCACAATTAAAAGAGGGAGACTTTAATTCATCAATTTTCATATAACTTTATAAAAATTGCGGCATAACATAACTTTTTAATGATTTTACTCCAGCAGCACTCACAGCAAAACTCAGCGCTCTAGGAGGGGGCCCAGCCACTTGTGGATAACGGCCATCGTGGTTTCATGGTACAATGTCAGGCAGGCCACCTGACGGACAACTCCCCCCTCTCGGCGCACTGTATCTCGCGCTCAGCCATCTGCGTTTTCAACTCTTCAGTCCCCTCTCAGGGCCATCACCTCTTCCCGGTGTTTGCTCTGGGTTTGCAACAGTGCCTCATTCATCTTTTGGAGCTCTGCAGTTTTTGTCGCTAGGATCGCTGCTGCTTCTGTTTTCCAGGCCTCTGTCTCCTTGGCATACTGACTCATGGGGATGGAGCTGCCTCTCTGCTTCTCCAGCTCTTGCTCCAGTCTCTGGACCTTCTCGTGCTCCCTCTCATACAGAGTCACCTGGCTTCTAAGCTCTGCCTCCAGCGATGCTCTTGTGGCACTCAACGTGACCTTCAGCTGCTCCAGGGAGAGGCATTCTTTTTCCAGCATTCTCTTTGCATTCTGCAGTGCAGTCTGTACTTCTAAATTTTCCTGGGATAATTCTTCCATCACTTTTTCTGCTTGGTGAAGCTTCTCCTTTCCTTCACTAGACTGGTCAGACAAATCTGAAGTTTCTTCTTTCAGACTTACATTCTCTCTCGTTACAGTCTCTAAATTACTCAGGGCATTCTCATAGGTTTCCTTAAATGTACAAAGCTCTGTGCTGCGAGTATAAACTTCTTTCTGAGAGACTGCCAGCTCTCTACGGCAATTCCGAATCTATTGCAGAGCCTCCCCATATTTCTGCTTCAGGTTAGCAATTAGTCCATCAGACTTGTTCTGCTTTTCATCCATGATAGCAATTGAGGTGTTGGCCTTTTCCAGACTTGTTGTCAACTCCTCCAACTCACTCAGTAAGAGACTCTCTGTTATCTTCAAAGCCTCATGCTCACGTATAGCTCACGCATATACTATACCTCTGTAACTTGGTGTTCGCTTCTCGCTCCCTATTCTATTGCCCCCACAGGACTTCATAATCATGGAGGGCAGTTTGGAGTGCAGAAACTAAGGCCTCTTTATCCTGGATCAAGGATTCAGCTTCCCTTTGCTCCGCCACTATTCCCGTGACAATTACGCCCGTCACTCTGGTCTGCAGCACATCTCGGCGCCTTGCTGACGCATGTTGTCCTGATATCACACGCTCAAGTGGTTCGGTCACTTCCTTTGTGACTTGAGAAATACTTTTCTTTTTTTTCTTCTTTCTCTTTGCTTTATTAGCTCCAGAGACATCAGTGGTACTGGGCACGCACTCATTGTTATCAGCTTCCACATCTTCCTTGCGCTCATAACGCGTTGCTTTCTTTTGCAGCTGTGGGAGACAATATTCATCATGTTGCTCCTGTTGCCTCTGTTTATATTTGAGAATTTGGGGATACACTCCTCCCTTGTGACATGGTTCATGACAGGCCCAGCATACTGAATTGTTTTGAAAGTCACCTGGTTTCATTCTAGCTGGCAGGGCTCCTAATTCTTGGTTACTGACTCCAAGGTTTTGGGGTCCTGCGCTCTGGCTGCTGGACACTTTTGCAGCTTTCATCTGCGGGTACGGCTGTCTTCCTGGGGCCACATATGAGTTGTCTTCATCATCATCATCATCATCATCATATGGCCTGAAGGGACACTGTTTTGTACTGTATGATTAAGTACATTGCAAAACAGACATTTGATGGCAGCCATTTTAAAAACCTGTTTTTTCCCCCCACACCCGACGGGCAGACTTTACACAACACACGTGAGCTGTACTTGCTTTACAATGTTTGAACCTTCTTGGTTCTTCTTAGGGCAACATCTTTGCAAAAATCCATTTTCACTTTCTTTTATACCCGAAAGGGCAAACTTGACACTCAGCACTTTGCTCAGGGCGTTGCTTTAGGCCAGGTCCCCGCTGGCCAAGAGGGGACAAAAGCTGCCCCTCAATGGGGCCGGGCACACTGCGAGGGGGGGGCTCCGCGCTGCGCGGTGAGTTTTTCCAGACTGCAAGAAAATTGTGAGGCGAACTAGCGACGAAGCGGTTCAGCCAATGAGGGCGAACCTGCAGGATGACATCATGGCCGCATCCCCGTCACTCCCTCCCCTGTCTTCCCCCTGCAGCTCTCTGCAGACTGGGGAATTCGATGCACGCGCCGCCAGCCTCACAGGTGCGTGTGCAGCGCAGGCAGTGGTGCCGTAGCCTTACACAGCACAGCAATCCTTTCATACCCGACAGGGCAAGCTTTACACACAGCACTTGCTAGCTGCAAATTCACTCGCTTCAGCAAAAGGCAATAGCTTTACACAGCAATCCTTTTGTACCCGACGGGGGCAAACTTTACACACTGCACTTGCTAGCTGTAAATTTACTTGCTTCAGTAAAATACAATTTTTGGTTTTCAACTTGGGTTCATGACCTTAACATATCTTCATCTACTGACCCCAGAGGCGTAGCATCCCACTTCTGGACCTTGCGGCATGGTCAGTAAGACACAAGACGCTGTGTAAAGTTTTAACTGTAGTGGTTTATTAACCACAAACAAATAAACATAATGGGTACTGTCCCTTTAAATCATAATAAAAACATAGGAAATGAACACCTATTCCCTTTAGGGAAGCTAACTACACCATAGCTTTCGCCCTAACTAACTGCACAGCCAGATAAGCTGGTTCCCAAGCCAAAACATGCCCTGGCATATGGAACAAGGTAACACAGTCTCTGCACAGAACAATAAAGTGTTTTTGTTTATCTGTCAGTCCGTGTTTTAATTCTGGGTGTGATTCCCCGCTGGACCCCGCAGGCCTTCTCCTTTCAGTTCTAGGGTCCAATACAGCCAGACTCTCCCCGGCTGGGAGAACTTTCACTTCCCCTCTCTGTGGAGTAAAGTAGTCTCTCTGTATAGCAGCTTCCTGTGTCTTTTAAATCACTTCCTTGTGTCACTGAGGAGCCTAGCCCCTGATTTATCAGTTTTCAGCTGCTGTGCTCTCTCTGAGAAGATAAACGCTCTGTGGAATGGCTGCAGCTTCTCTCAATTCACTGTTCCAGCCTACTGAGTCAGTGACTCTGTCACACACTGTTTAACACTAAAATTCCATTTTCTGCACTCGCGTCTTAAGGCGGGAAGGTTGGAAGAAATCACGTGCCGTGACATGGGAATTCCAAGGCATACAACACCCGCTGCATCGGTGTATTATATATATATATATATATATATATATATATATATATATATATATATATATATATAAATAATTATAATGGAGCCATGTCTGGTTTGGCTACCAGTCTGCCCTCCCTGGCACGCAAGCCCTGGTAAGAGCAGGCAATGCCAGTACCAATGATGGGGTTTCCCCACACAGGCAGCTTCCTTGAGTGAGAGGGTAGGATGTCGGACTAGATCTGTGTTCTGCCCAATCCTGGGTTCAGCCCTAGTACCTTCCCCCTACTGTACATTAGGGAGTTGCAACCCTAAATTCATTAGTGTCTCTACCATTGAGAGAGACAAGGTATCACGCAGGGCTGCTGTGCACTGGTAGGCCTTGGTCCTCTTCACCAAGGGGGAGAGTGAGTGATTACCTTTTCCCCTGGTCCTGCTAGAGGGCCCGGGAAGATTAGGGAATGTTGCGGGGGCCCTTGACCCATAGTGAAGGTCCAGGGACCATCCTAAGTTTGGAGACCAGACCAGTGACTGTATTGGGCAGAGCTGCCTTGATATTGTGGTTGCAGAAGAATAAAACCGGTTCCAGTAATCTATACCTCCTGCCTGGTGTGTAATCTTTCTGGGGGTAAAGGAAACCATTTCTACTGTGGGAGATTTGCCTCCATACATCTGTAACCTACAGCAGATGGAGGTGCTGTGAACCATGGAGGTAAATGTCGGGTATATAACCCAGAAGCCTGTCCTGCACACTGTTACACACACACACACACACACACACACACACACACACACACACACACACACACACACACACACACACACACACACACACACACACACACACACACACACACACACACACACACACACACACACACACACACACACACACACACACACACACACACACACACATATATATATATCCAAAAAAGAAGTGAATAAAGTAGCGCCACTCATAAACCAGTGAAAAATAATAAACCCTTTCAAAGTGCTAAATTCAAAATACAAAACAATCCTATAATGAGTGTTAAATATAAAGTTAATACTGACAAACTAAAATATACACTCTATTATATATATATAAAAAATGTAAAAATTGATAAATTAATAAACAGTCCAAGTGTAAATGTCCAAACCCCAAAATGAATCCTGATGGATAATACAGGAAATAGTACAGAGTCCAAGGGTCCACGGCAGCTCTCAAATGGAAGAACCACTTCCAAGGCAGAATCTATAGATACAAAAAGAAGACAGAGAGCGCACGCCCCATGGTGTGATCCTGTACATTCAATGATGGGAAGGGGTTGGTGGTGGGATTAAAAACACTTTCAAAGTATAAGTGAATAACAAGCAATTTGTGACAAAATTATCACCACCGATGCAGGAACCGTCCCGTGACGTGTTGTCAGTACAACTGGAACCTTTGAGCAATGCACCCGACAGCGTCCGTCCTTAGCGCGATCAAATTAAGTCCTCCACGCTGTGTAGCATTGAAGTTGGCCTCAATACAGCTCCTACACGCTCCGGCCGTAAAGCATGTAGGCAACGTAATGACGTAATGTCGTAAAGGACGTCCTTTACATATATACACAATTAGGTCCGGAAATAATTGGACACTGATACAAGTTTTATTATTTTGGCTGTGTACCAAAATAAATTTAAGTTGCCGTTAAATAATGAATATGGGCTTAAAGTGCAGTCTATCAGCTTTAATTTGAGGATATTCACATCCAAATTGGAGGAAAGGTTTAGGAATTACATCTCTTTAATATGTAGCCCCCTCTTTTTCAAGGGACCAAAAGTCATTGGACAATTGACTCAAAAGCTGTTTCATGGACAGGTGTGGGCTATTCCTTCGTTATTTCATCATCAATTAAGCATGTAAATGGTTTGGAGTTGATTCAAGGTGTGGCATTCGCATTTGGAAGCTGTTGCTGCGAACCCACAACATGCGGTCAAAGGAGCTCTCAATGCAAGTGAAACAGGGCATCCTTAGGCTGCAAAAAAAGAAAATCCATCAGAGAGATAGCAGGAACATTAGGAGTGGCCAAATCAACAGTTTGGTACATTTTGAGAAAAAAAGAACGCACTGGGGAGCTCTGCAACACAAAAAGGCCTGGACGTCCACGGAAGACAACAGTGGTGGATGATCGTAGGATCCTTTGCATGGTAAAGAAAAACCCCTTCACAACATCCAGCCAAGTGAAGAATACTCTCCAGGAGGTAGGCATATCATTATCCAAGTCTACCATAAAGAGAAGACTTCACGAGATCAAATACAGAGGGTTCGCCACAAGGTGCAAACCATTCATTAGCCTTAAGAATAGAAAGGCCAGATTAGACTTTGCCAAACAATATCTAAAAAAGCCAGCCCAGTTCTGGAACAGCATTCTTTAGACAGATGAAACTAAGATCTACTGTACCAGAATGATGGGAAGAAAAAAGTGGGGAGAAGGCTTGGAACGGCTCATGATCCGAAGCATACCACATCATCTGGAAAAAAGGTGGAGGCAGAGTGATGGCATGGGCATACATGGCTTACAATGGCACTGGGTCACTAGTGTTTATTGATGATGTGACAGAAGACAGAAGCAGCCGGATGAATTCTGAAGTGTATAGGGATATATTGTCTGCTCAGATTCAGCCAAATTTAGCGAAGTTGATTGGACGGCACTTCACTTTACAGATGGACAATGAGCCAAAACATACTGCGAAAGCAACCCAGGAGTTTTTTATGGCAAAGTAGTGGAATATTCTGCAATGGCCGAGTCAATCACCTGATCTCAACCCAATCGAGCATGCATTTCACTTGCTGAAGACAAAACGTATGGCAGAAAGATCCACGAACAAACAACAACTGAAGACAGCTGCAGTAAAGGCCTGGCAAAGCATCACAAAGGAGGAAACTCAGCGTTTGGTGATGTCCATGCGTTCCAGACTTCAAGCAGTCATTGCTTGCAAAGGATTCTCGACAAAGTATTAAAAATGAACATTTTATTTATGATTGTGTTAATTTGTCCAATTACATTTGAGCCCCTGAAATAAGGGGACTGTGTATGAAAATGGTTGCAATTCCTAAACGTTTCATACGATATTCTTGTTCAACCCCTTGAATTAAAGCTGAAAGTCTGCACTTCTATTGCATCTCAGTTGTTTCATTTCAAATCCATTGTGGTGGCATGCAGAGCCAAAATTATGAAAATTGTGTCAGTGACCAATTATTTCCGGACCTAACTGTATATATATCCTGTGTTCACGACCTGCTTTTATATTTGATTTGTTTGTGAGTGTGCCTTTTTCCAACCCCTCTCCCCATTTTGTAATAAATGTACAAACAATATTACACTATGGGCCGTGCGCTTTTCTCCTTTTTTCTTTTTTAGATTCCCATTGGAGGTGGTTCTCCCGTTTGGAAAAGCAGCCTATGCCCGGATTTGGACACTACCTTTATTATGTTGGGGACTTTAAATGGACTGGTATTGGTTCTCCATTTTTCTGTTAGTTTATGTTATTGTAGGTTTTACTGATATAATAGGTTTATAGATATAATTTTTCCTGTATTGATTGTTCAAAGAGTATTGTGTTATATAGTGAAATATTTGCATTATAAGAGGCGCAGCTTTCTTTTCTTTTTTGTATATATATTGTGACAGAAACCAGGGGATGGTAATAAATTCCGTATATAGGGCTCCCAGGATACTAGACAGTTTCTATCCTGTTTGGCCTGGGAGTGCAGCCTTATAATACATACACTTCATCCCACAGTTTGGCAAGCGCTGGAACTGAGGGATGAGAGATCCAGACCAGAGTTTGTCTGCTGCCTGATTTCTGTCACCTGTCATGCTAATTAGGAATCAGGTATGAAAGACTGATTTCCTGTTTGCTCTGGTCTCCCCACAAGAGCCAGGAGGCTGGAAGGCTGCTGAACTACAGAGGGGAGAAGCCTCTTCCCCAAACAGGTTCAATCTTTCTGTTCATTTGTGTAAGACTGCAAAAGTACCGTGTTTTGATGTTGGAAGTGGAAAAGCCACTTCCAACCCTGAGTCAGGGATATCTAAGTTAAGTTATCGCTCAGGTGAGCAGCTTTTGTTTTGATCTGTTTTCTGTTGTATGCACTGTGGCAGTCTCAGTGCCTGGGACTGAATAAACCAGGCATAGCCTGTTTAAAGGAACAGTACGTGACGCCTCATCATTTAACCTACCCTAAAAGACCGTGTTCTAAACAGTCCCGGACAAACGACGGAGCCCCGGAGTAAGCCGTTTGTCACAATATATATATATATATAGAGAGAGAGAGAGCGAGAGAGCGAGAGAGAGAGAGAGAGAGAGAGAGAGAGAGAGAGAGAGAGAGAGAGAGAGAGAGAGATAGAGAGCAGTTGGCACACTGTAAACAGATAGTCCACTGATGCTTATCCCATAATGCACATACACAGATAGATTTTACCAGATGGGGATCCAGGAAAAACGAGACAGCACACAGTCAGGGAAATCCAAAGCTGTTGTATTCAAGACAAATACATAGGCACTGCATCCAACGTTTCGGTCATCTGTGTGTGTGTGTGTATGGACAAAGGCCCAAGTTGGGAACAGAATGTTCCACGTCAATAAACTTTCCTTTTTGTACAAGTCTTATGGAGTGCTGTTCTTTCCCTTCATCTGAAGGAGATTTTAATTTTATACTGACTGCGCCGTTTGGCATTGGGCGTGCAATAGAGGTGATTCCTGCTACAGAGTCCAGAGAGTCCACTTTTACTTACCCATTCTGATGTGTAATAGTGACGTACATAGTGTGTATGTTCATACATTCTGTGTGCATCTGGTCTGCATGCGTGTGTGGTATGTGTGCCTGATATTGATACATATGTATATGATGTGTGTATCTGGTACAGTATGCGTGTGTATTGTGCATTTGTATGGTGTAAGGAGCCTGCTTATTGTATAAGCATGGCGTGTGTATCTTGTGTGTTTCTGTGTATGGCTTGTGGGCAACCTGATTCTTGGGCGAGGTGGTCGGGCTTAAAATTGGCCAGCCAGCCCCTGCATCAGGAGAACATGTATCTTATACTGTATACCTACTATGTCTATACATTGATTGGATAATTTATGACTGACATGTATGGTACTGTGCATGTTGTTCCTCTCTATCACTTATAGCACCCTTGGACGTGACTTCGCTATAATTTTGCGCAAGGTGCTCCAGCTTGAGATTTGAGTATTTTCTAGCAGGAGAATGACAAGAAATGCATATTAAAATTAGTTGATCAAAATCTGTTTCTTTTTGTATAATTTGTTATCCTTTTATTTTCAATCCAAAATATTCTGGGTCAGGTGTGGTGTAAATGTTTCTCGCATATAATCTACTGCAAGTAAGAAAGCCTCTTAACAACTGAAACTATGAGCAAAAATGATGTGGATTTAATTATTGTAAATCCAATCTAAATGTGTTGCTTGAAACAACCTGAAACCAATAATCTAATATAATTATTTATTTAAAGAAATACATGTATTTTGACTTTTCATTCTGTTCCCACAAGAGGGGGAACTTTACTAGCATTTGTCTATATAAGCACATTTAACACGCAACACGGATATTACTCAAGAGAGACAAGATCCTGCCAGATATAAATCTGCCATTCATGTTATAATGCCGAATAGATTCCTACATTCATGCTTATGTTTACTTTAAGCTTATCACTAACGAAACAAAGAAAGGCAAAAGAAAAAAAGAAATAAAAACATATACAAAACATTTACAATTAATAGTCTTTAAAAAATGATTCATGCAAATACTTTTATGAATTGCACAGAACTCTAGGAGATGTATGATATAATAAAAGAAGCAACATATTTTCCATTGTAAAGCAATTACAATCTACATCTCAAGCTATCTAACACCTTCTCCCAGCCACATCCTCAAACTTTAATGGGACCAGCGGTCTGGCTGGATCCTCCATTCCACAATGAGCAGACACTTTACCTTTTTTTTTCTTCTTACCATTGTCCCTAATTCCCTCTAGGTTACAAACTCTCATGAGCAGGGCCTTCATTACCTTTCTGACCTGTTAGTGCTTTTTGTCCTTATTTGTTATGTAATTCTATTAATGTAATATACATCTCTCTTTAACCCCATTGCTGCACTGCAGAACGTTAGCGATAGCGATTTACTAATAAATGGTAATAATAATGATGACTCGGATTAAATAATGAATATTTCAATAAATAATGGAAGAGAATTCTGGAAATACGGTCTTTTGAACTTATGAAGCTCATTATTTGTGAAAGGAAGACATGTCAGACCAGTTTGTTGGCACTTGATTAAGGTATTCGGTATAATTACGAGGTCTTATCTTCATGGAAATGCATTCATACTGGAGATGTCCACCAGGCTGGAGAAATTCACAAAACTACAACTCCCAGATGCCCTATAGTGTTGGACTCACCCACTTCTCGGTTGGGACCTATTTAAGACTTAGAAATGAAGCACTTCTGGCATTTCAAATAAATTGCTGTGTTGCCCATGCTCCTGTACTTCTCTTGTCCAGCTAAGTATATTTCTATTTTGTTTACCTGTGTATGACCTTGGATATGCTCTGGACTATTGACTTGCTTTTACACTCCAGTACCTTGCCTGCTATTTTGATTACCTAGGTATGACCATGGGTCTGCTCTGGACTTTGCACTGATTAAACCCATTTATCTATCTTCCTTCCTGAACCTTGCCATTCCCCAGCGTTCTCAGAGGAAGGCAATGAAAGAAATAGAAAAATAACAAAATAGGGAACCTTTGAAGGAAGTGGAAGAATATCAAAAGTTGGATTTATCTCTGAAAGAAAAAATAGAAAACTTACAACGGGATATAATTGCTTTAAAGCAAAATCAATTCTACAGATATACAGTAAATCAGACTATGAATTAAATAGCCAAACCAATTGGAGTAGATTCTATAATAACAATAAGGAGAATCATTATGGGGAAGAGAGGGAGAGAAGTAGTAACAACACTTTTTATCAAAATCAATCAAATATTTCCAGAGACACTGTTTGTACTGGTAGGGGACCAGGAGTATTGTCATGATTAGGGTGGTTTGACCAGACTATTTTGGATCGAAAAACACCAGACAGAACGTGAGTCAAATAAACAAGATTTTGTTTCGGATGGCACCAATAGGGAAGCAACACAATACAAGGTTCGAGCAATATACTCACCATAAATGGGGAACATGGGGGATCCACTTGTAGCTCACATAGTGCAGGGCACTGCCAAAGCTAGGTTAGCCTGGATGCTGCCTCAATCCATCCAGTCCTGAATATCCCAGTGGCAAGGGATGACCGCCCAGGTCCACACAGTGCATTATAATGTTGGTCTTTAGACACCAAGACCAACCATGAACAACTGTGGTGCACTGATTGGCGTCAGCTTGTATACTCTCCAGACCACCATTTGGAAACATGGAGATCATCTGAGACCTTTCCTCCACTGAGCAAATCAGGAGTGAGAGGAGAATCAGGAATTGATCAATAAGGGCCGGGTGGAAAAAATGTCTAAGGACAGCCCCGAGGTGCAGGACTTGAAAGTATGAGAAATTGGAATTGACCAATGGAACTGAGCCAACGGGGCTAGGATCCAAGTCCTGGTTCCCAATTTCAGCTCTATAGCTCCCACGGGGTAGACTCCTTTCTGCCTGGGAGAGAGTAGGTTTCCCTGGATAGGGGAGGACTGTGCCTGGGAGAGAGCAATGCTCCGCATTTGTACTCTCCCAGCAGACAGGCTTACCCTTCCCCACCTCACTGTTATCGACAAGCACTGCACATAGCCCTACACAGGGGCAAGCCCTCTGAATTATTGTGTGCCTGATACTAGCCATTGTTCCTAGCCCAAGCACAGATACAGTTTAACATAATAAACTTCACATATAAACAGTGTCAGAGATGCATAACTTGGTTTAACCATTACCAGGGCTGACAGACATTTTCCAGCCCTGAGAGGGCCAATAACCCTTTGACTGGGTTGCCATCTTGACTAGGTGCATGGGCTGGCTTAACCTTTATTTATACAATTACACGCTGCCTCTTCCTTCCCAGGTATCATTACCTACAGTAGGTCTCATTACAATATATATGATGGATAAATTAGAAAGGAAAATTCTACACTGGGCCAATAAAAGATAGTAATGAAAGTCAGTGTAGAGATTGACCCATTAATTGGAGGATGGAAAAAAAAAATTAAGAACCCACAGTCTAGCCAACATTTTTAGGGAGAGATCTAAAGGCAGTAGACCAAAATACAATAGATTGTGGTTTCCTGAGAGAGTACTACAGTAATTGCATCCACTTTGGGAAGGAAGAGAAGGACACAGTAAAGAGAGGAAAAAGAGGAGGGAGCAAAATACAACCGAAAAAGTTTAGCAATAAACAGGTAGAAAATAGTGATGTTTTTAATGTATACAATTTCTTCTGGGCCAAGTATCTGCCCCCTGGAGCCTCCTCTCTTATGGGACACTTATCCTCAATAGATGATTTCTATGTAAGTTCTTCTCTGATCCAGTCTCCTTTTTAGGATTCACTCGGTATACAGGCAACCCCTTTAGTTTCTCCACTATAATCTATTGATTGGCTATTTTATTCTTGCCAGGTTTACCCAGGTTCCTAATGAGAACTCTATCGGTCACTTGTAGTTCTTGACCGTGTACTATTTTATTATACTGGCCTTTATTTCCCCAGTTGGTAGTCCAGCCGCAGTAGTAGCCAGTTTATATGCTTCTTGCAACTGCTCTGTCAGCATTTGCACATATTGCATGTAGGTTGCAGGAGATACTGTAGGAAAGGATAGGTCAGGAAAGGCTTGGTCTTGTTAATAAATGTATTGTGCCATGATCAATTCTCTCTTTTTCTCTTCTTTCCATTGCATACTCTGAATACATTGGAGACATAGCTTTTCTGATTAAACCCTGCTACTCCGGATGGGAAGAAAATCATCAGTACAGGGCATATCTAACTTACCTAACTTTTCCTGATTAACCTTTGCTATTCCGGATGGGATGAAAATTATCAGTACAAGCCACATTAAATTTGTAAGTGCAAGTACTTTATTATAAGTACTTTAGTAGGTATATAACTTTTATTGGTAAGGGAGTACCAACTGCTTGGTTACCAAGTGTTGCGATTTCTTGGCAACTCAAAAGAGTACTCCAGTCTTCATTACTAGATTAGGTTACTGTCTCACTAGCAACTGGCTTTCAGGGTGTGGCCCTGTGATGGCCGAGGCCAACTTCTTGTTGCTCAATGCTGACCATACTTCTTTTAGGCCATGATCTATCTTTTGTGACTCCTGTAGATCCTGCTTTTTTTAATCTGGGAAATCCCATCTGGGAAAACTCTGCAGGATAAATGTAGGCAAGGGGTAAAGTGGTTGGAAATATCCCCACACTGTCAGCCACCCTGTTTAGGTTTGCTGTCATTATACATCTGGGCATCTCACTTTGTTTGCACAATGTTCGCACTCTGGTGGCTGTAATTTCCTCTTCTGACTATCAGTCTCCCGGGTATCTCTGCGAGTCCGAGCCAACACATCAGTGTCAATGTTCTCTTTTCCTGGTTTATATATCAGGCAAAAAAATGTTTTATTTTTCTCTCTCAGGCCCAGATTGGGCACCAGATCTAACCCCCTTGCCCAGCCCAAAGGAGTGTTATGTTGAGGTGGTGTGAATAGGTGCAGGTGTTTACCTTTCTCAGGGCGTGAACATACGTGCAGGCTGGTGTTATAAGCGGTAGATGTAATAAGGGGCACCAGGAACTTTATTTAAACAAATGAGTTTTCATTATTTCTTTGCGTCACACATCTTTCATCCTTAGGTGCTCAGGCAGCATCCCAGGGAGGCACATGGCTTGTCACCTTACTCATACTTTTAGAGAATAAATGGCTATCCCTTGCTGGTGATCTGAGGCTTTCCAGCACCCTCAGGACTCTATGAGCTCCTTGACATTTTATCAAGGAGCCCATCTTCCAATCATCCTGTGCATATCTGTGCTACTCTGGCTTGCCAGTCCATTGTTTGGACTTGTCTGTAGGCAAGTCCCTTGTATGACACTCTGGGGCCCTTCTCAAGGAATCCCTTTTGTGAGTGTCACATATATCCTCTTTAGGGAGGATAGGATGCTCCTAGCCCTCTATTATAAGTAGCCCTTTTACGTTAGGGACACTTTTCCCTAACTGAAAAATAATAAAGGTGATCATGCTCACTAACATATAGTTACACATTAAAAGACATGTACTATATACATGAGGCTCCTCTACACTTGTTGGCCTCCAGGAACGTAAAGGCCTAGAACTTTTTGTAGCTCTATTTATACCTTCTGTAATGTCACTATCCCTAAATTCAGGGGGAGGGGCTTGGATATTGCGTAGTTACCCTGGCCCAGATGGCAGACTGAACATCTTCCAGAAGGTGGGTAGAGAAAAAAGTATACTTTGTGTCCTATACTAATTGACAGGGTGAGCACCTTATGGAAGGTTGGTGTAATTAAGCATCTGCTGAGCTACTTTGTAACAAATATGGGAAAGGGCAACAACCCATGCAGTTAACCTTTTAGGGCCTTTAATGCCCTAAATGCAGATAGCAATCCCAGAGGGGGGATTATAGGCCGTACCGTGCGCACCAAGTGTTATGATTAATGTAATAAAAAATATATATTAGTGTATCGTTATATATATTCCGTAGAGGAATTTTTTTTTTATATATATATATGTAACCCTTTTATCATGCCCCCCCCCCCCCCTAAGTGAGATTTGGGGGTACGCTCCTTTCTGGCTACTATCAGGTGGTTGTGCTGTAACCTGCTGGTAACAGTAGGGCTGAGGGCTCCACGGTGGTGTGGGGAGAGCCAGGACAGGGAACAGGAGGGACAGATTACCTTGGTGTCTTCCTCTGGGACAGTGCCTCCAGACAGCGAGGATCCCCTGTAGATATTCAGGGGATGGACCCCCACTGACACTCCTTCATCCAGAGACCAGAACACACGCACACAATGTCTTTTCTGTTGTTTTATTCACAGTCAGCTCCAATACAGAGAAACAGGATTCACAGGTGTCTCATTCCTTCTCTACCTTCTTCTCTCCATATTCTCTCACTCTGAGCTCTGCCTAAACAGCCTGATAACCCTTCCCTTCCCACCCAGCAATGGGGGGAAGGGAGAGACGGTTTTCTCTGCTATCTTCTTTCTAACTCTCCATCAACTGACTAACTAAACTAACTGATAATTTTGGAGGATGTCCCAATTTGAATATCTTTTGGGGAGTGTCTCTAACTCTGACTCATAGCAAGCCAGAGCCAGATACATATTGGCCCACACACATCAGGGGGCCTTCCAACCAATATCCACCCCTCAGATTGACATCCTCAGAGTTTCTAGGCCTGCCCTTGAATTCAGATACATTATGCAAGCTGGAATACACACACACAGGCCTACGAAAGGAATTAACCTTTCCACTGCCTGAATTAACAGGACTGACAGAGGAATGGCCCAGAAAAAGAAGTAACTGCCGGAAGGCTATGTTACATATACTTTCCTTGACGGGATATATATCACGATACACTAATATCATTTTTTTTATTATATTAATCATAACACTTACAATTTGCACTTCACTTCTAAATTTAGTACAGCTAGTTTAGAATTTCTTGACCTGCTTATCTATATAGAAGATGAGAAAATCTGTACAAAAACTTACCACAAACCGGTAAGTTGCCTAAATTATATAGAGGCTGACAGAAACCATCTATATATGTGATGCCCCTTTTCTAAATAGTTTTGCAATTTTTTTTTAGGACTCCATCACTGAGAATACCTTATGGAACAAAATAATGAAACAACTCAATATCTCTCCAGAAGGACGTAGATAGACTGGAAACATTGGCATGTAAATGGCAGATGAGGTTTTATACAGATAAATGTAATGTTATGCATTTGGGAAATAAGAATAAATAGGCAACTCACAAATTAAATGAGAAAAATTAGGCGAATCCTTAATGGAAAAGAATTTAGGAGTGCTTGTAGACAGCAGGCTTAGCAATAGTGCCCAATGTCAGTAACTGCCAAGGAAAATAAGATCTTATCTTGCATTAACCGGGGTATGGATAGAAGGGAAGTAAACATAATTATATCCCTTTATAAAGCATTAGTAAGACAACACCTTGACTATAGAGTACAGTTTTGGGCACCACTCCATAAAAAGATATTATGGAACTAGAAAAAGTGCAGAGAAGAGCTACGAAATTAATAAAGGGGATTGATTTATGAGGAGAGGCTAGCTAAATTATATTTCTTTACATTAGAAAAGAGGAAACTGGGGGCATGCACGTGACATCACAGCGGATACACACATGCTAGGGGAGCTCTGTGCACTCCGCCGACAAACATCAATATAAACCCCGATCACGTTCCCGATTAGTCCGGCGAGACCCCGCACCGGCCGGGGGAACTGAAGGTCTAAAGATGGTGCCTCCGAGGTAGAGAGAGCGCGGCCACAATAACATCCAAGTAAGGTGAGAGACAAACAGCAGGGTCTGAAAGGGACTTTTTTGACAGAAAGGCCACCCTGAGAAATTCAGCGGAGAGTGTCACAGCAGGGGAAGAGGCAGTAGGGACAGCTGCTTGTGACAGAGAGCAGAGTATGGCAGAACGAGACACAGTACTAATCAAACAGGACCTCCAGAACATGTTGAAAGAAATGCAAGTGGGGTTTTAGTCAGCGCTGGATAGAACAGTAAAGGAATTTAAAGCAGAAGCTTCTTTATTGGCTAAATGAACTATGGAGCTTGAAAATAAAATGGACATTTCTTTACAAAATCAGGTGACGAAGTAATATTGCTGAAATGAATATACTCTTGATATTACTGAAAAGGACTGGGGGGGTCTATGGAGGTGAAATTGTTAGCAGTGTGCGGAATCCATCTTGTCTTTGTATTTGTTATATGTTAATATGCATGTTGATGCAAAAGTGAACTTTACTCCAGAGGTGGGGCGGGGGGGGGCGGGGGTGATATGGGCTGTGCCTTGTTGCTCAAACACTCAAGTGTTGTGGTCATCTAAAAGAACCAGTTTAGGTTAGATGTTTTGATCTTTGGAGTCAGTCTGGGATAGATAGGAAGACCTGTAGCTTGATTGGTTTAGAAGAGGATTATCCCCTTGTATACAGGGAATGCTGTGGTGTGTTGTCATTATATTCTGCCTAGTAACCTACAGTATGTTAAACAGGAATTTAAAATGTATATAAAGCCTGCATGGATACCCTTTTGGCAGAGTGTCTAAAGGACAACTTTCGTGTATCCTCATACTCTGTGCTGTACGGGCAGGCAATACACTTCTCATTATCAATGACTCGTGTTTGTGAGCCTGCAAACAACAACACAGGTAAATACTGACGACGTCCTACGTCTCAATGAAGAGACAAGAGCTATGAGGGATGGTATAGATGACCTAGAGTACAGGGAGCGAAGGCAGAATTTATGAATACGCCATGTCCCTTAGTCAGTCTCCGCAGAAGACCTCCAGCCATACCTTAAGAGACCGTTCACGTCAATTGACCCGCAGTTACAAGATGGTGACCTCCTGATAGACAGAGCTCACAGACCCCTAAGACCGATATTCGAATACCCAAAAGAAGTAGAGACGTAGTCATAAGACTCATCCAATATGCAACCAAAGAAAGGATTATTAAAGGCTGCAGAAATAACAGTTCCATCCAGATTTTCCAAGATCTGTCTAGAATGACAATTGAGAGGAGTAGAGGGCTGGGTCCAGTGATGGCAGTTCTTCTGAAAAAGGGTATTCGTTACCGGTGGGGCTTTCCGTTCCGTCTGGTGGTAAACCACAGAGACAGACAAGTCTCTATCCATTATCCCGAGGAATCTGCGTCTTTTCTATTGACATTGGATCTGACTCCCAGCGAAAGTTCGGGTAAGCACCGAAGTCCCCGAGAAGAAAACACGGATGAAGATCGATCGGCTGAGGGTGTGGTTGCCCGGAGATAAAAGACTCAAGACTGATGGTGACTTTTAGGGTCTCTTGACGAGTTTGTGGCCATCTTCTTGACCGGCGGCTTGGCAACCAACGACAACTCAGGGAAAGATATCCCGAATGTGCAGCTATATTCGTTTTCTTTTTTCTTTCCACTTTCCTCCCAGTCTCCCGCTATACTTTTTCCAATCTATTACAGTGACTGTTTAAGATACGGTTTGGAGTCAGCTGCCTGCTTCTCGGGTGCCGGTTTGCTAAAGCTGATCGACGGACGAAACCGGTGTATACACGGACTGAGAATCCTGGCGATGGGTGAGGGGGCCTTGGCCTAAAGATTTAGAAGAGCTGTCTTTTCTTGCCTGGTTATAGACGCAAAAGACACTAAGCCTTAGTGAGAAACCAAGAGCAATTTACTATTCGAAAATTTTAATGCTAAAAGATATTAATCATTTAAAGATAAAATGTGAATCCGGGATTTTATATTTTTTTATATTTTAATATATCTAGCCTGGAAGCCTATCCCTATAAATATATGTTAACACAAAAATGTTATATGCTTATTTGTCTCACGGGTGTTAGGAATTGATATGTTTCTTAAGGTTTTTTTTATATTCAAATTAAGTTGTGGTGAGGGAGCAGTCGGGGGAGGTAGAGCAGTTAGAGGCGGAGTGTGCAGGATCTGTGGAAGCTCTGCATGTCCAATGTCAGGTTGCCCCCAGTAGGGCCATATGTCCGCCAGGCCAGTCCACTTAGGGTCTGGCCGCAAATTCGGGATGAGTGGCTGGTGTGACGGTGCTTGTCTCAAATCAGGAAGCGGACCCGCATGGCTGAGGTAGGGATGCAAATAAACCGACCACAGCCCAGGGACAGAGTCCTGTAAGAGTATACATATTTGGTATGGAAGCAGGGGTCAGAGCTGGCGGCAGAGTTGCAAAGTCCAGGAGACAGGCAGAAGTCAGGGCTGGCGGCAGAGTTGCAAAGTCTAGGAGACAGGCGGAGGTCAGAGCAGGTGGAAGGCAGCAAGGTCGGGATCATGGTCCAGGGTTAGCAACAGGGAATCAAAACAGGCAAGAGGGTAAAGCATAACTGCAAAGACCAACAGGAGCTGCAAATGTTAGAACTTTGCTCGGCGAGTCCCTATAGTAATTGCAGCCATATAAAGCAGACTGCCAGTACCCAAAATGGCCACAGTGAGCAGAAAGGGCAAGAGAGACAGAAAATCTGGACCGTAGTCAAAAACCCGACTCGGATCAAGCAGAATCCTTACAGCTGGTTTCACTCATCTTATCCTATAGTTTAATTTTTGTTGTTTTTGTTTTTCCCTAAGTTCCCAGAGGAGGAAAGTCCTTTTTGTTTTGTTTTTTTTACCCCCTTTTGTTACCTAGAACCATTAAAGTCTTTTGTCCACGACTTTCAGATGAGAGAGAGATCCGATATTGGAAATGACTAGTCAAACACCATTGAAGCTAGTATCTCTGAATGCAAAGGCCTTAATAGTAATAGTAAACGTAGGCTGGCTCTAAAAGAATTTAGAAATTTGAAAGCGGATATTGTCTTTCTACAAGTGACACATTTCGGCTCCAAAGAACCCCTGAATACTTTTAGCTGGACATATCCTATTGCATTTTACTTGTCTTTTACCAGTAAGAAAAGGGGGGTAGCGATTTTGATAAAACAGGGTATCCCATTCCAGACACTGGAGGTCAAGAGAGACAAGGGAGGGAGGTCACTGGTGGTCCATGGTCTTCTCTCAGGCCAACATATTATATTAGTGAATATATATGCACCTAACGAGGGACAATGATTTTCTAAGGGAAAAATTGGAGTCAATGGGGGATAACAAAGAACAGCTATATATTGTAGGAGGTGACATTAACATGGTCCCAGACTCAGATGTGGACAAATCCACACATCCAAGGCATTCACACTCCGCAATGACATACAGTGTAGCAAAGAGATTTAGATTGTTAATCAAAGAATTTGGTCTGTTGGGCGCGTGGCATTGTTCGCATAAAGGGCAGAGAGATAATTCCTTCTATTCACCCCCACATGATTCGTATTCTAGAATCGATGATATTTTTTAAACTCCAAATAATCTAGAAGTACAGATTCAGCGGCCGTTATCCGAACATTTACCTGGGTACATTTTGCGTTGTGCGTGTAGGTTGCGATATATTCACAAGTTTTGCCGCTGTATACATAATGGTCCATTGATTAACACAGCAGGTGCCTGCTGTGTGATTCCTACCGGGGTCGGCATTTCTGTAATAGAGACGCAGTAAGAGTTGAATCAGTCACTCTAACTGCGCGCCTATCACAGGCGATCGGGGTGGTTTTATTTCATTTTAAACATTACAGTATTGTAGCAGGGGGTCTCCAGAGCTAAAACACTTTGGCTTCAAGTCCAGGGACCCCCTGCTTCATGAGATACAGGCCCCGTTATGGGTTGCCAGTATCTCCTATGCATTGAAATGTCCGATCACGTGACGCGAGATATTTACATGCATATGAGATACCGGCACCCCATAACGGGGCCTGTATCTCGGGAAGTAGGGACTCCCCGGACCTGAAACCAATGCGGTTCAGCTCCAGAGACCCCTGCTACATTACTGTAATATTTGTAATTAAATATCTAGTAAGCACCAATACAAAACCCACCCGTGTCCCCACATACTGTAAACCAATATTTATTTAATTTTACAAACAAAATTAATATCCCAGGCTGGCGGGGGTTCCCGGGTGGTCCCAACAGGGGTCCACAGGCCCCACAGTGCACCCCGGGGGGTACCCACAGGTGTCTGGGGGCCTCTGGGTAGTTCCTGCTATCTCTGTGGGCTCCAGGTGGTCCCCGTGAGTCCCGCATGCCCCAATGGGGTCCACGAGTGATCCCTGCGGGTGTCTGGGGTCACTAGGTCATCCCCACGGATGTCTGGGGGCCCTCGGGTGGTTCCCACAGAGGTCAGGGGGCCCTCAAGTGGTTATCATAGTGTCTGGGGGGCCCTTGGGTGGTCCCAATGGGTCCCCGGGCCCCCACAGCTGTGGGCCCCCAATTCTTCCCCACGGGTGTCCCCCATGGGTCCTCAGGTGGTACCTGTGGGCATCCGGGGGTCCTCGGTTGGGCCCCATGTACGTCTGGGGGTCCTCAGATGGTCCCCGTGGGTTCCTACAAGCTTGCGGTACCATTCCTGTATTTAAAAAAATAAACATGGCCTACATTTCAATAAATACACCCCCCACCACCACTCCCCCCAACCCCCCACCAAACACATACAGTACAGTAATTGGTAAAATAACTATTATCCAGATATGGATAATAAATTATTTGCCCATTATTAAGCACAACATTAGCCATGAAGCATAAATAAAGTAAATAAAACAGTTCTTCTTACCCCTTACCCCAATTAAATAAATCACACCACTAGGCAATCAATTAAAGAATTCACACCACTAACCAAACAATACATTCCATATACAGTATAAAAGCAGTAACCAATACATCAATTAGTTAATACATCCACTAGGCAACACATAAATTAAACCATTAGCCAACAAATTGCAGTAGAGTACATCTTTAAATAAAAACGCCCCACAATCTGTAAAAAAATACAAATCAAAACCAGCCATCACAACAGTATACTGTAAAAGCAGTAACCAACACCAATTAATTAATACATCCACTAGGCAACACATACATTTAACCATTAGCCAACAAATTACATCATTAAATAAAAACGCTAAACAATGTGTAAAAAAAATACAAATCAAAACAAGCCATCACAATTTAATCAAAACAATTAAACATACATAGAAAATATAATATAGCAGTCAACAGAAGAAATGCATTTGCCAAAAATGCATTTGCTATGACTGTATTCATCTGTACAATAAACAGGTACAGATTACTACATTAGCAGTCAATGGACATTGAAAATCGTAAAAATAGTAAAATCCAATCCAAAACCTGTAAAAATAAAAGTACATACATTCAATATTGATCTAACCTTTAGAAGCATTGGTCCTCCGAATCCAGGGGAATCAGCAAGCTCTCCTCCGGTGACGCCACGGAACACAATCCGATGCCATCCACGGTGAAGATCCGGACCATGTAACAAAATTCTTCTTTATTTCATCTGCTATCACCATCTTTTTTCTTCATCTGTGACAATTTATTTATTTTCTTCATCTTCTTACTTTATCTTCTTTCTTCATCTGTCAATCCAACCCCATGTTAAATCCACGATGTTACCTCGTCGGCTTCTTGAGCTCAAATGAGCCGCCACGGCCTTAAATATGGCCAAAAAGATGGGGTACCGGTATCTACTATGCATGTAAATGTCTTGCGTCACATTATTGGGACATTTCCATGCATAGGAGAAACCGGCACCCCATAATTGGGCCTGTATCTCAGGAAGTAGGGGGTCCCCGGACTTGAAATCAATGCGGTTCAGCTCCGGAGACCCACTGCTACATTACTGTAATGTTTAAAATTAAAACCCCTGCGATCACCTGTGAGAGGCGTGTAGTTAGAGTGACTGATTCAGCCTCTCTCTTACTGCGTTTTTATTACAGAGAGACAGACCCCGGTAGGACTCACACAGCAGGGACTACTGTGTTAATCCGATGGGCCATTATTGTCTGACCCGACAAAACTTGTGCGGATCACGGGGAGATCTCAAAATCCATTTCGAGATTTGTTCGATTAATGGCCGCTGCACCTGTATTTTGTCCACTCATATATAGGGCCTATTACTTGGTCAACCATGAACCAATGGTTATTCTGTTTGATCCACCATTTGCCAAGATTCAGTCATTTCATTGGAGGATGAATGACTCTTTACTAAATTATCCAGAGATTACCGCACAAATTGGAGACTCACTTCAAAATTATTTTCGGTCTAACAATGGGCCTGTAGAATCAACAGCGATTCTGTGAGAGGCACATAAGACCATGATTAGAGGACAGCATCATACAGAAAGAGAATAAAATCGAAAGACAAAAAAATTTAATGGAAAAAATTATATTAACGCTAGAAAGCTCACATAAAAAAATCCCGTCGAGGAATGTATATAAACTTTTGAACCAGGAAAGGGAGGAATTTAAGAGATTACAATTGGAAGATGTCGAGAAGGTCCATAAGTGGACTAGGCAGACGTACTATGACAGGGGTGATATGGCAGATCGTCTATTAGCAAACAAACTTAGAGGGATCAAGGCGAGGGCCTCGTTCCCGTTATTCAATTAAAAAGTGGGGGAGTGACCTACAACCCTTCAAGGATTGCAGATGAATTTTGCAAAATTTTATACGGAACTTTACGATCTAGACAATTAAACCTAGAATACTAAAGTCCTGGGTTTGAACCAGATTGAGGATTATCTGAGAGATTGTGCCCCCCTAAAACTGATGGAGGAAGATTTTAAGATTTAAAAAAAATAATTAATGTTATTTCAAATACACAAATTCTGGGACGGGGACCAGGAGACAGTCGGAACCAACAGTAATTGGATTTACTTTGAAAATGTGGTAGATAGCAAAAAAAGCAATATAAGGATGTGTCTACCCATTCTAGGCTTGCTCCCTGTTTGGTAATCCAGGGTTTACCCTCTGTTTTCAGGTCTAGGGTTTTGAAATTTGGAGACATAGAGGAATTCTGGAGATTGGAGATTTATTAGAAAATTATAAACTAATGCGCTTTGAGGAACTGATGAGAAAATATGGTCTGCCCCAAATTTAGTTATTTAGGTATATGCAGGTCCGTCATTTTGTGTGTCAGGGCCTTCATGATGAGGAATTGCCTAGATATACACGATTTGAAGATTTATGTAAAACAAAACAACACCAAAAAGGTTCAGAAATCTATGAATATTTCATTTCGAACTATGATTTTTTCAAATTTTCACCTGACATTCAAAGGTGGGAGCATTCGGGAAGCAAACCTTAGCTAACGATGATTGTTTTTTATGCATTGCCCCTCCTCCTAGAGATAGAAGAGGTTATTGATCTATGATCCCACATTTTTACAGTATGTTTGATCATGGCAACTACAAAAGGAGAAATGTCGGGTTTAATCCATTTAAGATTCATCTTTCCAAATCCAGCAATGTGCCAGCGCCGTCAACAGTGCTGGCACCAGCACCGGCTTACAATAACGGTCTGACCATCAGTGAAAACCTGGTGAACGGCAATCCTTACTTCCTGGCCCTGCCAAATTATCCGCAAGATTTCCAGCCTGATTTCAAACCAGATTACACATACCATCATACTTACCAACATGATTACCAGCTTCAGCAGCTGTCAACTGTAAAGGTAGCAGGCCACCTGGCACCTGTCAACTATAATGCAGACTACAGTAGTGACCACAGCTTGTCTGCACAATACATCTCTGACATTGGTTCATCGCCACCCGGTTGGCAAAGTTTATAATGAAGGTAAATATAATGTACTACAGTATACTGTATTACACTATACAGTACAGTATTAAGTTTAAAGGTGCAGTTCAAGCTGCCATTTAAAAAATATTTATATATATTTTTTTTAAACAATATGTGCATCAATCCAATCTGCACACTGACGTTTGATGAGCTAAGCTGCAGATTGATCTGTTCTCCTTTAATCAATCGCTTTGCTCAGGGTTATTTAATTCAATTCTTGCACAGCATTATGGAAAATGTGGTCCTGGAATATGATTGACTGATCAGTTACTACAGTAGATGCAATTGCTGCACTGCTAGAGAAAGGGTGGGGCTCAAGAGCCAGAGCCTATCAGAAGGGGAAGGGGGCTATCACTTTGGGAATGCGTCCTACATTAGAAACATTAAAAATGTCTTTAATTTTTTTATTGTTTTTTAAATGCTACAAGTATTTTCTCATACAGTAGTACAGAACGGATTTATTAAAAAAACAAAAACACACATACTGCACCGACACACTTTATTCGAGCAAATACCCAGTATGTACCTGGCAGATACCTGGAATGCGCCGCTCCTCACCTCTGACAAGCCCCGTTGCGTTTGCCTTCCCAGCCTGGGTTCATGCCTGGCTGACGGGCGGCTGATCTGTTAAATGATAATGATTAGGATTTAATAGGCTGCAATGCTTCGCGTGTCTACCAGATGGCATAAATTCATGAATTGTAATGCATTATATATATATATACTGTGCAGTTTTGCAGCCAGCGGGAATAAAATGCTTCAATCCCTGCTTGGAAAATACCTCAATGCACTCGGGCAGAAAACAGTCACAAACCTCAATACACCCGGGTATACTCGAATTCGTGGGACTAGCCGAGCTCGAATAAAGTGTGTCGCCAGTGTATAGGATATTGCTTGAACTGCTGCTTTGATTCCCAATGACACTAAAGTAGTGTACAGTATGTCTGCTATACAGTATCAAATGCACACTTCAGTGCTACTTGACGCATGCGCAATACCAGAAATAATAGCATCCTTTTTTTTTCTAAAAAAGAAACTTTGACATCAAGCTGCAAAAGATAAAGAGGAAGTTCGATGGAACTCTAATATCGCTATATAAAACGTTGCTTTTTAACTTTTATACAGTCAGTATTACCAGCTTTATGCTTCTAAAACTTTGCCACACTATTATTTTGGACAACACGTAATGCACTGTACAGTACTGTATATTATCGATTCAATTACATGTCTTAGCTGTACTAAAATTTTCATACGCATGCACATTGTGAATCTGATTTTCAAATTCAACGAGTAAAAACATTTTTTAAGTGACAATATAATTTTTATTGAGGAGAGAATAATTGTGAGCTTTATACAAAACCTTATAATGTATGATACTATGTTGTCATATTCAATACATTTTTACATTGTTATCATCACTACTGTTTTATTTTATCAATTACATTGCATTTTGCAGTATAATTACAGTAGAATTGCATGTGTAATTAATTCTGCTAAGAAACCACAACAATAAATATTAATATCTTTTATTCTATATTTCTTATTTATAATTCAATACTTTCAACTTTTGCTAGGCTTGCTCCACTTTTCATACAGTTTTGTGAGTGGTCTCTGTGAGTGTTAACTCTTTATTACATTTTAAAACATTTCCAAGGATTCAAGGACGCACACACATTAGACAAAGACGGACTAATTTATTTGCAAAAGGCATTCGAGTAGTTATCCTTACAGTAACTCCCCCGGGCCTTGGGAGCTTCCTTAAAAAGCAAAGACACTTTAACTTTGAGCCTTGGGTTCTTGGCTGAGTAATTACTTTGCCTGGTGTGACACTCATGCGCATCACAGCATTAGAATAGTTGCACCTTCCCCCTTCATAAAGCCCTAGCGAAAAAAGCATTCAACTGCTTATCGACACCTCCTCCAGAGCCATTCATTATGTTTCAGGCTTTGACGTACTTTAAAGTCTTGAGACCAGTTTCACACATTCAATATGAATTTCAAGTCTGAAAAAAAGGCATACTTTTTTTTTCTTCTCTACACAGGCTTAAAAAATGAGTGATTTTAAGAAACCATTATGTGAAGCATGTTTTTTTATATTTTATCAATTTTTCCATTCTTAAAATCACTTGCTTTGTATTTATACTGTATACTGTATGAGGTGCCATACTCTAATTTTTATTTGGGGGGGGGGGTTTCAAATGATTCTGACAAACTGATTATTTTTCACATATTCTCATTCTTTTACAGGCTGCATTGCATTCTGCAGTTCTTTTGTCATTGAGAGAGGGGGGATTAGGACAAATTATTGACTGTTATTATGCACACATTACAATAAGTTTGCATATTACCCC
The DNA here is from genome assembly GCF_040206685.1 of Ascaphus truei. Taxonomy (NCBI): domain Eukaryota; kingdom Metazoa; phylum Chordata; class Amphibia; order Anura; family Ascaphidae; genus Ascaphus; species Ascaphus truei. The sequence continues at coordinate 96,155,019 of NC_134486.1, read as the reverse complement.
CCCCCCCCTTCCTGTAGTGCTGAAAGAAAGAAAAATGTCACCAGGATTAGTCCATTAAAGGCCTTGAGTATTTAATAATATTGGACTATAACTACTGTCTAACTATATATAACTGTATAACTACAGTATATACAGTATATAACTAGATATACAGTATAACTATAACAGGTAAGACAGTACATACATGTCTAATACAAATGGACTGTACATACAGTATATTTTACTGTATATAGAAACTGGAGTGTAAGCACAGATATAAAATGTTTAAAATGGTTATTTTGAGTGCCATACTTACCTGTACTATACTTACTGTTCATGTACTTAGCTTACTACAGTACAGTACAGTACCTTACTTCATTCTGGTGGCACTCCCATTATGCTGAAAAAGAACGGGCAACACGCTGGCAATATGTTAATATAGTTATTGAATCTTTGTACTGTGAGTATGTCGTTCCAGAAACTCCTTAGTCCTTGTATTAATTCCTCCTTTTTGGACGATTTCACGACCTTTCATATATGATCCTACATCGCATGCAACACCAATTCTAGAAGCTTCAAATCTGCTGATCTGGAATGGGAGGGGGAAAAGGGCAAATTAGTTAGAGATATAAACAGTTTAAAACAATGAGAAACAGTTTCTTTAGAGTACACTGGAGAACTTACTCCGGTGGCGTCTTAACCCAGTTGATATCGCTCGCAAGAATATAGGCAGAAAAGGCGATATTTTTAGGGTCATTGTCCTGGAAGAAACGGTGACCACCAGATGGGAAATCATGCCTAATATATTCAACAATATGGGTTACAATTTGCTCTTGGAAAAATACTTTATCCATGATTCCTGGAACAATAGAAGAAAAATTTAACATTAGGGTACAAAATACATTACAGTTGTACAGTGCATAAGGCTGAAGCATGTGACTTTGTGCATTATTTTACCCTCAAACATGATCATGCATCCTGGTCCATATTTACATCCCAATTGGCATCTCTTCACCCTGATGCTGGTGTCAGATGCTGTGATATTGTGACTGTTATCTAGAACAGTCTTGACGTTTGCTGCACAGAGTTCATGATTAGCCTCGTTGATTTCGTCCATCAGATGCTTTGCTGTTCTCCAGTGTAAAGGAAATGAGAAAAATTTGTTACAGTAGGTCCAAAATTAATTCAACACAAATGCATGGCATACAGTACTGTATACGGTATTCTACAAAAATTACTTGGATAAAAAGTAAATACTCAAATGCATTTTGATATGCAAGATGTTTTTAGAGTAATATAGTACAAGTTTTTTGCTCTAAAATAATTGCAAGGAAACAAGTACTGTAAACACACAAATGCATTTTACCAGTAATACAGTAATTACATACAGTAATGAAAACAAAAATACTTACTCTGTTGTGACTCTGGGATTCCGCTTTACACTTTTTGCCTTACCATGGGCATGATAACTGACAATGCTTTTTGCTAAAACGAGGTCCGAGGAATGTAACCAGTATTGGATTTGTAAAATTCTGTGTCCTTCCTTGTACATATCCTGTATTCTCATGCTGAGATCCTTTGAAACAAGATTCCTCGGCAACGCTGCCTTAGGAAAGAAATCAAGCACAGAGGAATGTATATTCGATGTGTATTCGATGTATATTCATTGTGTAGTGAATCAACAGAGGTAATGGTGTACAGTATTTACTGTATTCAGTACAATGTGATGGACCTCGTTTGACAGGTTAAGCATTGCACACCCACTTTTAACACCTGCAGCTCGTGTCCATGCCCACAAAAAAATCAAAATAGGGACACAGTGCATAAAACGTGACACAAATTACATAGCCTCCCACATGCTGATCTCTATCTGAACAAGCTCTTGGCCAGATACTGTATTGTGCCTTCTTCATCTGCATCCATGGATCAACCCCAATTCTACAGACGCAGGAACCTGCTTTCTGTCGTGCCGACCATGGGAAAAGCGAAAGGCGGATGCTGTTTCCAAGCCAAAGCGAAAGTCAAAGGAGAATAAAGAAAATGTTCTCAAGACTCCAAAGGCAAAGTACCCTGGTCCTTATTATGTGAAGAACAAAATGGCTAAAATCATCTTTGATCAAACTGTTTGGCCGGGCACCAGAAGTGCCCCTGCACCCACCATAGCGGACGTCCCAGACTTTTCACTGCCACCGATTGCAAACATCCGCCCACTCTGACCCTTTGTCCACCAAAACTCGCCGATGCTCATCCGGAAACCCCCAGCTCACCTGCTCCAGCACCCAGCCACACAGATGTTCATCTGGGTTATACCAGCACTCCATGCACCATATCCAGCTCGATCGCACGCATGCTGAATGTTTTCAGTGATGTCGAAATCACTGACAACTCAACAGAGCAATACAGGGACTGAATGGAGGCCAAGATTGATCTTCTTTTGGAGACCATGGTGAATATGGATAGGTTCATGGGTGGCATGGGTGTTCATCTGGATAAGATTGAGAGGAACATCGCGGGGCTCTATTCTTTGCTTGGAGTCCCTCCCTGTGTATGTCTGATGCAGGAGCAGGAGGGGGGCCTGGAGGCGTCTTATTCTCCCATGGAGGTACCGCATACCCCTATTATGTCTGCGCTTACTCTCCACTTTCTATATATTCTAATATTATTAGAATGTTATTATTAGAATAATTAAAATAATTAGACTAATATTAGAATATTATTATTATTATTCTATATATTCTAATATGTACAGTACATTTGTATTAGACATGTGTGTACTGTCTTACCTATTATAGTTATAGTTATACTGTACACTGGCGACACACTTTATTCGAGCTCGGCTAGTCCCACGAATTCGGGTATACCCGGGTGTATTGAGGTTTGTGACTGTTTTCTGCCCGAGTACATTGGGTTATTTTCCAGGCAGGGATTGAAGCATTTTATTCCTGCTGGCTGCAATACTGCACAGTATATATATATATACTGCATTACAATTCATGAATTTATGCCATCTGGTAGACACGCAAAGCATTGCAGCCTATTAAATCCTAATCATTATCATTTAACAGATCAGCCGCCCGTCAGCCAGGCATGAACCCAGGCTGGGAAGGCAAATGCAACGGGGCTTGTCAGAGGTGAGGAGTGGCGCATTCCAGGTATCTGCCAGGTACATACTGGGTATTTGCTCGAATAAAGTGTGTCGGTGCAGTATATATAGTTATACACTGTATATACTGTAGTTATGCAGTATATATAGTTAGACAGTAGTTATAGTCCAATATTGTTAAATACTGTCCAATAAATGTTAAATAAAATGTTTCTTTCTTTCAGAGATGCAGCACCACAGGAAGGGGGGATGTGCAAACTTATTGTACTGTGTGCATAATAACTGTCAATAATTAGTCCTAATCACCCCTCTCTCAATGACAAAAGAACTACAGAATGCAATGCAGCCTGCAAAAGAATGAGAATGTGGGGGGGAAAGTAAGTGATTTTAAGAATGTAAAAATTGATAAAATATTAAAACATGCATCACATAATTGTTGCTTAAAATCACTCATTTATTAAGCCCTTGTCGAGAAAAACAAGTATGCCTTTTTTTTGTTTCAGACTTGAAATTCACATTTGCCCAAACCCCCAAAACCTAATGTAAACCTCTAGTCCTAATGTAAATTGCTGTACCCTATTTCATGCATGCTTACTGTAGTCTTCTCTAACCTCCCAAAAAGCAGACAATACTGTATAATAATGGACTGTACTGGCATCATTGTATAATAATGCATGCCAAGTCCCTTCCCCCCAAACCCCCAAAACCTAATATAAACCTCTAGTAAAACCTAATGCTTATTGTTAGCATGAATAATATTGTTGGATACAATTTCATTAGAGCTCCTTTTAGCTGAGGATACACAGTATAATTTTTCCCAATAGAATGTAATATTGTCTGGCAATACTAACTTGAAAGTCTGACACTTAGCATACTGTATCAGAAATAATACACACTGGTTGAATAAGTCCTGTATGAGTAGCCAATTACAATAAATCAGTGACTCTTGGTGTACAGCAGATCATGCTGTAAACTTGATAGAAGATACATAAATATTTTAACCATAATTAACAGCTTGTTTGATAATATAGAACAGGGGTGAGCAAACTTTTTATGCCGAGCCCCCTTTTCATCCATAAAATTTCTGGGGCCCCCCCCTGCCTGTAATCAAAATCACATGGAAAAAAAAAAAAAAAAAACCTTTATTAAACGGTATACAATATAAATCCAAATATGTCTAAATACTTACATATTTCAACAGCTCGCGCTTGCAAAATTAGGCTGCGTCCACGCTGCCGCTGAGAGCAGTGACATCACCAAGTCTCCAAGCATGAGCATAGGGTGTCCTGCATAATTTTGCAAGAGTGGATCGGGGCTATTTGTGTGTGCTTGTGTGTGGCTGTGTGTGTGTATTGACTGCTGCTGAGCGCACTTCAAAGTCAATTTTGATTGTCTCCCCAAGCGTCAAGCTTGGGAGAGCGTACGTGCACAAAGGCAATACATTTGGGGGGCATTCATCCACCTCTTTGCTACCTCTCTTCCCTCTCCCCCCCTTTTTTTTCTTCCTTCCCCTCCCTGCTCTTTGTCTTGCTATCCCCAGTGTCATTCACACTCCTACCTACAGTATTATTTATTTTTTTATGTTGTGTTTTCACTTTTTTTTTCTTATTATTTCTGTACATTCATAGTATGATTGATATAGTGGCAGCCTACCCTTTCACTTGCAGAGGATCGCAGCGAAGCAGGTTGCCAGCGGAGGAGAGCAGGACCACAGCGCTATTGCAGGGCAGACACCGGGAGGGGCGTTTGACTTCACCGTGCTCGGACGTGCTCCTCCCCGTACCTCCGAAGCCCCTGCACGTGCGCACACACACCATCACCTGGCCGTCACCTGCACTATCCTGTTCAGCCACCCACACACATCTTCGGCTGCCTGCCCGTGCACATCTTCTTGGCCGCCCCTCGCGCACAGCTTTTTCGTCCTCCTGCGCACAGCGTCTGCCGGCCCGCGCACCCAGTTTTCGCCGCACGCCACCTGCGCCCCCCTAATCTTGCGCCTCATTGCCCCCCCAGTTTGCACACCACTGCATTACAACACACACTCTCTCTCTCTCAATCAATCCCCACACACACACTCAATCTCCACACACACACACACACACACACACACACACACACACACACACACACACACACACACACACACACACACACACACACACACACACACACACACACACACACACACACACACACACACACTCAATCCCCCCCCCCCCCCACACACACACACACACACACACACACACACACACACACACACACACACACACACACACACACACACACACACACACACACACACACACACACACACACACACACACACACAATCCACACACACACACACACACACACACACACACACACACTCAATCCCCACATACACACACTTAATCCCCCACCACGCACACACACACTCAATCCCCACACACACAAACTCAATCCACACACACACTCAAATCACCACACACACTCAAATCACCACACACACACTCAATCACCACACAAACACTCAATAACCACGCACACACTCAATCACCACAAACACTCAATCCCCACACACACACTCAATCCACATACACACACACACACACACAAACACACACACACACACACACACACACACACTCAAATCCCCCCACACACACACACAATCCCCCCCCCACACACACACACTCAATCCCCACATACACACAAACTTAATCCCCATACACACACACACTCAATCCCCACACACACACACTCAATCCCCCCAAACACACACACTCAATCCCCCCCACACACACACTCAATCCCCCCCCCACACACACACTCAATCCCCTCCCCACACACACACACTCAATCCCCACACACACACTCAATCCCCCCCACCCCCAGACACACACACTCAAATCCCCCCACACACACACACACACAATCCCCCCCCACACACACACACACACTCAATCCCCACATACACACACACTCAATCCCCCCACACACACTCTCAATCCCCCCCAAACACACACTCAATCCCCCCCACACACACACTCAACACCTCCCCCCCACACACACACTCAATCCCCACACACACACTCAATCCCCCCCACACACACACACTCAAATCCCCCCCCCCCACACACACACTCAATCCCCTCCACACACACACACTCAATCACCACACACTCAAATCACCTTACACACTCAAATCACCACACACACTCAAATCATCACACACACACACACACACACACACACACACACTCAAATCACCACACACAAACACACACACACACACTCAATCCCCACACACAAACTCATTCCACCTACACACACTCAATCCCCCCACACACACTCAATCCCCCCCCCCACACACACACACACACAATCAGTCACACAATTTCACCTGGGGCGGAGACAAGCTCCGATCCCCCAACCCCCCATGCTGCTGAAAACTGGTGCGGGAAGCAGACAGGAAGAGAAGGAGGGGCTGTCTGTGTGCAGAGAGAAGCCCCGCCCCCTCTGCAAGACACAGACACATAGAAGCAGCAGCAGCACGGAGCTTCTGGTCGCCCGTGCACAGCTCTGCCCGCCCCCAGGTTTCCCTGCAAAGCAGCCCGCGCCACCCCTACATAATCTTGCACCGCCCCAAGGGGGCATGCCCCCCAGTTTGCGCACTGCTGATATAGAACATTGGGCCTTATTCAGAGAGGGTTGATAAAAAAATCGCCAGGGAATTTAAAATTACTGTTTTTTGGGTGTTGCTATCACGGTATTCAGAAAGGCTCGATTACTAGTGATAGCAAAATTCCCAAAACAGGCGAGTTGCTGCCAGCGAGAGCATCGAGCCTCTGAAAAGGCCTAAACCGGCGATTCATTTCTGCTGCAAAGAGACCTTCTCTGAGAGAGCCGCCTCTCACAGCTGAAATGTCGCCCGAAAATTATTTATTAAAATATACATTTCTTTAATAGTGTAGAGGTGCAGGGGGTCTCCGGAGCTGAACCATGTTGGTTTTATGTCCGGGGACCCCCTGCTTCCCGAGATACAGGCCCCTTTATGGGGTCTGGAGGTTATTTGGACTGGGGCGCTCCCTAAATTTTGTGGCTTAAAAAGTTGTTCAATCTCCACACACACACACACACACACACACACACACACACACACACACACACACACACACACACACACACACACACACACACACACACACACACACACACACACACACACACACACACACAAACACACACACACACACACACACACACACACACACACTCAATCCCCCCCCCCCCCACACACACACACACACACACACACACACACACACACACACACACACACACACACACACACACACACACACACACACACACACACACACACACACACACACACACACACACACACACACACACACACACACACACACACACACACACAAACACACACACACACACACACACACACACACACTCAATCCCCCCCCCCCACACACACACACACACACACACACACACACACACACACACACACACACACACACACACACACACACACACACACACACACACACACACACACACACACACACACACACACACACAATCCACACACAAACACACACACACACACTCAATCCCCACATACACACACTTAATCCCCCACCACGCACACACACACTCAATCCCCACACACACAAACTCAATCCACACACACACTCAAATCACCACACACACTCAAATCACCACACACACACTCAATCACCACACAAACACTCAATAACCACGCACACACTCAATCACCACAAACACTCAATCCCCACACACACACTCAATCCACATAGACACACACACACACTCAAATCCCCCCCCCACACACAATCCCCCCCCCACACACACACACTCAATCCCCACATACACACAAACTTAATCCCCATACACACACACTCAATCCCCACACACACACACTCAATCCCCCCAAACACACACACTCAATCCCCCCCACACACACACTCAATCCCCCCCCACACACACACTCAATCCCCTCCCCACACACACACACACTCAATCCCCACACACACACTCAATCCCCCCCCAGACACACACACAAAAATCCCCCCCCACACACACACACAATCCCCCCCCACACACACACACACACTCAATCCCCACATACACACACACTCAATCCCCCCCCACACACACTCAATCCCCCCCAAACACACACTCAATCCCCCCCACACACACACTCAACACCTCCCCCCCACACACACACTCAATCCCCACACACACACTCAATCCCCCCCCCACACACACACTCAAATCCCCCCCACACACACACACTCAATCCCCCCCACACACACACACTCAATCACCACACACTCAAATCACCTTACACACTCAAATCACCACACACACTCAAATCATCACACACACACACACACACACACACACACACACACACACACACACACACACACACACACACACACACACACACACACACACACACACACTCAAATCACCACACACAAACACACACACACACACTCAATCCCCACACACAAACTCATTCCACCTACACACACTCAATACCCCCACACACACTCAATCCCCCCCCCCCACACACACACACAATCAGTCACACAATTTCACCTGGGGCGGAGACATGCTCCGATCCCCCAACCCCCCATGCTGCTGAAAACTGGTGCGGGAAGCAGACAGGAAGAGAAGGAGGGGCTGTCTGTGTGCAGAGAGAAGCCCCGCCCCCTCTGCAAGACACAGACACATAGAAGCAGCAGCAGCACGGAGCTTCTGGTCGCCCGTGCACAGCTCTGCCCGCCCCCAGGTTTCCCTGCAAAGCAGCCCGCGCCCCCCCTACATAATCTTGCACCGCCCCAAGGGGGCATGCCCCCCAGTTTGCGCACTGCTGATATAGAACATTGGGCCTTATTCAGAGAGGGTTGATAAAAAAATCGCCAGGGAATTTAAAATTACTGTTTTTTGGGTGTTGCTATCACGGTATTCAGAAAGGCTCGATTACTAGTGATAGCAAAATTCCCAAAACAGGCGAGTTGCTGCCAGCGAGAGCATCGAGCCTCTGAAAAGGCCTAAACCGGCGATTCATTTCTGCTGCAGAGAGACCTTCTCTGAGAGAGCCGCCTCTCACAGCTGAAATGTCGCCCGAAAATTATTTATTAAAATATACATTTCTTTAATAGTGTAGAGGTGCAGGGGGTCTCCGGAGCTGAACCATGTTGGTTTTATGTCCGGGGACCCCCTGCTTCCCGAGATACAGGCCCCTTTATGGGGTCTGGAGGTTATTTGGACTGGGGCGCTCCCTAAATTTTGTGGCTTAAAAAGTTGTTGTAACGCCTTACTCTGTTAAAAAATGATAAAATATAAAATATGGTTTTGGTGTTTGTGGTGCAAAAGGGTGTGTAGAAAAACATATACTGGCCCTTTTAGTTGATTTTGTGGTTGCTGCTTGACCTTGGAGAAGGGAATCCCGTGTCCTTCTCAGCGTGGCAGTAGTGGTGTGAAGATGGTCAGCGCGAACCTCATGGACCTCATGAATATAGTGACGCGGGACATTTCAATGCAGAGGGATACCGGCACCCCATAATGGGGCCTGTATCTCGGGAAGCAGGGGGTCCCCGGACAAAAAACCAACGTGGTTCAGCTCCGGAGAACCCCTGCACATCTACACTATTAAAGAAATGTATATTAATAAATATTGTAATACACATTAATACACGCCCCCCCCCCTCCGCCCAACCCCATACAGTACAGTAATGGGCAAAATAACTATTATCCAGATATGGATAATAGATTATTTGCCCATTATTAATCACTGCTTACTAATTAATCACGGTTACTAACCGCTATAGTCATTAAGGGGTTAACCCACCCTGACCCGAAACCAACCCGGGAGGCCTATGCCCCCACCCTGACTGACTATACCCACCCTGTACCCATTGAGTAGTTTAGTGGTACATCATACCCATATACTAATAATATGGGCATGATAAGCCTCTTTAGCACTCAATGGGCACCCTAATGACAATAAATTAATACACAAGACACACAGTAATAAAACGTAACTAAACTCCAAAAAAACAAACTTCACTAAATAAAAACAGTAGCCAGCTAATCCAATCAATAGAAGCAATTATAACATCAACAATGAATTAATTCAACCATTACCCAATCAAACCAATGAGTGCCTAAACCAACTCAAAATGAATAGTAACACTAACCAATCCAAACAATGAATTACTCCAACATTAATGAATGTAACCATTAAAACTCAAAAAAAATAAATTAAAACAATCTCTGAAGTAACCATAAAACATATTAGCTAACATAATATAACATTAAGTACAAGCGAGCACCAATCGCAAACCTTTTATTACATTAAGCATGAACAAGCAAACAATCACATCCACATAATAAACTGCAATGAAAAAAAGCAATAACAAGCGAGAAATGCCCCCCAAATATTGTCATAATAATGTATTAATCTGTATCCTAAAGAGGTACCAATTTATATATCATCAGTCAATGTGCCTCCCCCAAAAAATAAAAAAAACACATCCAAAGATTAAACCTGTAAAAAGAGACATTTACAAACATTGAATATATTACTTACCATTAGAAGCGGTGGCCCTCCGACTTCCTGGGTAACAGGAAGCTCACGTACCTTGAAGGCCTCCAACAGCATCCGATGCCATGAAGATCCGGCTCAGGTACCCCAATCTTCTTTTTTCTTTCTTTAATCACCTTCTTCTATCTTCATCTGTAACCATTTCTTGTTCTTCTTTATCTTCTTTCTTCATCTGTCAATCCAAAATACCCCATGTTAAATCCCAGCCGATGATGTCTCGTTGGCTTCTTGGGCTCAAATGAGGCGTCACGGCCTTAAATATGGCTTGTGACGTCACATTTACCCTCAAAATGGTTAACAGCCACCTGATTGGCTGTTAAAACCATGTTCCGACTTAAAAAAAAAAAATTGCCACTTAAAGGGAATGATGCCAGCCAATCAGAATAGCTGTGCTTCATTTGCCTTTAAGATGACGTCACGAAGCCAGCATCAGATGGTATTTCAGCCAATCAGATCGTGGGAACAAATTCTACACTGATTGGCTGACCTACCTTGTGATACAGCGGCCATCTTGGATTTAGTGATGTCATGTTAAAGGGAAATTAAGCACAGCCATTCTTATAACCGGGATCGTGTAAATTTTGCCCAAAAACAAAGACTTACCGGCATCTGCAAAAAAAAAAATGGAGATGTTTTTAAATCGGGAGCCACATTTAGATCGCGTAATAAGCAGATCCGCGTTGTAGCAGATCACGCTATAACAGGGTTAAGCTGTATTTTTCTGCATTTTTTTCTGGCGAGAACAAAAATTCACCAAACGAGCGGTGATAAGCCACTTATCGGCCTTGGCGCCTCAATTAACAGGAATAAGATGACGAGGCAACATCCGTTGGGACATACCATGGGGTTGGATTGACAGATGAAGAAAGAAGATAGAAGATTAAAGAAAATACATTTTAATTAATTGATTTGTTGGCTAGTGTTTATTTTAATTTATTTTGTTGGCTAGTGGTTTTGTTTCTTTTAAATGTATTTTGGTTGTTTCCCTTGTATTTATTTATGGTATATCTTTTGTGGTTTGATTTTGAATAGTGTGATTTTTGGGGGGTTTAAAAATGTTTAATTCTGGTGTTTATTTGGTATTTGCTTTATTGATTGCTGGTAATTTTTTTGTGTTTACTTGTTTATTGTTTACTTGGTGATTGTTTTGATTGAATTTGATATTTTTGTTGGTTGTTTATTTTTGAGGTTGACCATTGACTATAATAGTGATAAATCATGCCCATATTATATGGGTATGAGGTACCAGTGTGCCAATTAATTGTTTTCTTGGCATTTGTAATGTGTATATTTTGAATGTACAGTAGGACTCCACTAATACCACGGGTTCCGTTCCAGGCCGTAGCCGAAAAGCGGAAATCGTCGAAAAGCGCGCCCAGCGATAAATACAAAAGTGTTACGATGCGCGGAACACGCCCCCTGCAGGGTGTTCCTTCCTTACCTGTTGAACTTCTGATCACCGACCTCTAGCGGCGAGTCAAGATTATCTGATGTCTCTCTGTATGGTGTGTGCCGCCCTGTAGCTGCGAGTCAAGATCCTGTGTTTTTAAGTATTCTGAAGCAAGCGTCGCCATCTTGCTTCCTGGCAAATCCTGCCCTCTTCCTCTTGACAGGAAGTAAGCCTCTCTCTAACTTGCTCATTGCTTACAGCTGCTGCTGCCTTTAAATACTGTCAGTACTCTATTCTTCGCGTGCCTGCCCTCACATGCTGTTCCTGCCTGGATTTCCTCTGGGACACCTCATCTCCTTTTGGATTCCGGAAGACTGGGACAGTCACTCATTTTACCACTGAGGTTAGTTCACCATGCGGATAGTGTAGGACCTGCTGAATAGGGTTTACCTTGATGTGGTAGCAGGCTTATAGTCCTTTGGCCAAAGGATTAAACTAAGAACCCTTACGTTGTATTTAGTTTTGCTGCACTCTGCTATTTCTGGCACTATGCCTTTAAGGAGGCTGGACGTCCTTCAAGAAGCAATACTATTGTTACCTTGTGCTCTGGACTCTATCCTCCCCTGCTCCTCACTTGTGGCTTACCTCACCCCCCGCGTTGGTGCCTGAGAATGCGTGCATTCCCACTGCTGCCAGAGCATGCGCGCACATGCAGCTGGATTAGTCGTGTCTCTGAGCTTGGCTCCACACCACTGGACACATCGCGCATTCTCCTGCGTGACGCGCGCTCATGTGACTACGTGCGCCAATCTCCAGCTGTGCGGCAACTCACTCCCTTTGTCTCACCTGCGGATTCCCCACCTCGCTCTCGGGTCCCTTCCTTTCCCTCGGCTTGTGTGTAGGAGCACAAGCGTGACAAAAAGAAATGTACATTGCTTACCTAAAAAATATATTAATAATGGGGCACCATTTCAAATGCACACGCTCCGTTATCCAGCACAGGAAGTGAAGGGAAAGGCCAATTGTGCGCCAAAGTGCGCTGCTTCCGGTTCTATGGTGGCCAAGAGCAAGGGTATACTGTACGGTTTCTCAAAGCAGAGACGTCATCTCAGGGCATCTCTGAAATCAGTAAGCGTCACATGGTAACCAGTCACAGCATCGATAGAGCAACCACGGGCTACAAATATGGAGGAGGTCATATCTTCGGCACACAGCAGCTTCCATATAGAACTGCAGCAGTTAGCACAGAGCCAGCATCCCTGCCAACACGCATGACAAGATGAAGACTCACACTTACAGGTACCTTAGAGGCATGTTTTATTGTGTAGCATGACAACCACTGAATACTATAAACTTATGCAGGAATAATCCTACACCCCAATGTGTCACACATGGTCCTAGCAACACAGTATCAAAAAACTCTGAAAAATGTGAAAATGCACAAAATCCAAAACTTGCACATAGGCTGTCAAACATTTAAAAAATAACAGTACTGTAACAAGTAAGAAATGCAGTAGAAAGGATGAAGTTGATGGCACTTCATCATCCTATGACTCAATGAATCATATTCGTTTTGATATAGAATTGGATGAAGCTCTTGCAGGAGTTTGTGGTGTGATGTTACTGTTGGTTTTGAAGATTGTTCAAGGGTAGCTGTTGCTGTTGAAGGTTGTGATGGTACTTTATTAAAGTAAGAAAGCAATGTCATTTGCCTTGTGGATTGCCGTCTCTTTTAGAATTTCTTTATAGCATGCAATCCCGTTTAGATTAATCCTCTCAAAAGCTGCCATCCCCGTTTCTATACAGTTGATAACTTCTTCCAATCCCTTGGTTGTCATTTCTCCTTGGACAGCAGGACTCTCATCAGGATGGGACATCTCTTGGCAAATCATCCTTCTTTGCTTATCAATCAGATGAAGATTTTCATCTGTTAGGGTCTCGTCATGAAATAGAAGCAATTCTTTAACATCCTCAGGCTTGACTTTCAATTCTAATTCCCTTGCCTTTTCCACAATTTTTGTAGTGGCTTCCTCCATTTGATTCTCAAAGTCTTCAAAATCATCCATAAGTGTGGGAATTAGCTTCCTCCAAACACCTTTCAATGTTGATTCTTTAACATCCTCCCATTCATCTCTAATAGTTTTTATACCATCCAAAATTGTGAAGCCTTTCCAAAATGATTTTAATTTATTTTCTCTATGCCCAGCTGATGTGTCACTGTCTAAGGCATCAATAGCCTTAGCAAAAGTTCTCCTTAGTTAATAGGATTTAAACACTGCAATTAAATCTTAGTCCATAGGCTGCAGCAATGAAGTTATATTTGCAGGTAGAAACATACATTTTATCTCCCTGTAAAAAACAATTAGAGCTTTAGGATGGCCAGGGGCATTGTCTGTAAGAAGTAAAATCTTAAAAGGAATGTTATTTATTTTGCAATAAGCCTCAACTGTAGGCTTAAAATAGTCTGTGAACCAATTTGAGAAAAGATCGCCAGTCATCCAAGCTTTTGAATTGGATTTATAATAAACAGGGAAGTTAGCTTTTTCATAGTTCTTTAGTGCCCTAGGATTTTCTGATCGATAAATCATCATAGGTTTTAACTTGCAATCACCAGCTGCATGACCTTGGAGCCTGCAAGGAAGCTCACCCTCTGATCCCGCCCCCCCCCCCCCGCCCCCTAACACACATAAATAAACACACAACAAAGGTCTGGAGGTTCAAGGGCCACGGCTTTATTTACACAAATAATAATAATAATAAACCTTGGTGAGTGCTACCACTGCCAGCGTGCTCTCCCCCCTGGTAAAGGCCATTGGCACCCCAACCATGGCCCGCACACCCACCAAGCCGGGTGCCCGTTGGCCCGGCTGTTAAGCGATACTGGGCTCAGGGAATCACGCACAAATGAGCCCTGCCCACTTGCTCCCCACCCGAAGGCTTTTGGGGTTATCTGCACCATAGAGCCCCCGCCGTGACGAAGGCAACACCTGCATTTAAAATGTCCACCTCAGGTATGTCAACATCAAAGACTTTCTTTTATCCACATTCTGAAAGGGGGAAAAAATACAACATACACAATATAATTAAACTCTGTCATGTTTATCACACAAAGGGCCGGGTGGGCGGGAGTTCCTTCCTGTGCCACACTGCCTTCCCACTCCCTGCCCAGTTTAAATCCCCTAAGCCCCCCCCCCATGGCATGGTGGGAAGAAAAGGGAAAAGGAGGGGGGGGCACGCAGGCCGAAGGGAGGGGAAGCAGTATCCGGTCGGCCGGGACGGGGAGGCAATGCGCATCCTAGTGCTACAGGTGAGGGGACACCGCAAGGGGGGGGTTAGTTGGGAAGAGGAAAGAGCCTGGCCCCAGTGGTCATGAGCCCTGTCGCTGAGGGGTTCCAAGCTGCCGTATCGCCTAACAAGAGAGCTATCCTGGCTTTTTCAACTTTGAATGATGGTAGTGCACGCACTCAAACAAACAGGTGATAGTGGGGTACTTAACCACCGGTGCGCTGGTTCTGGGGAGCTCCTGATGTCCCACAGTGATCCAGTGAAGAAGAAGAATCAGGCATACGGTCTTAATCATCAATGAAAAGGGGGTTTATTGTTCCAAGGAATCCAACGTTTCGGCACTAATACTGCCTTTCTCAAGGTGTAGGCTACCAAATACAAGTGAACAGCAAATATATATACATACATATACATGCCCCCTCTGGTACTCACCCCTCCCTGCTCAGGTCCATGATGTCGACGCCCACGTGGTGACGTCAGCACGCCTGTGTGGTGCTCCGTGATGACGTCAGACGTCGTCATGCATAACCCTGGTAGCACAACACAGAGGGAAAAAACACTGCCACACCACACACCAGTTGACATTGCCCCTATGGTGACATCAGCACGTCAGCGCGACACTCCGCGATGATGTCAGATGTCAGGGGGGTGGGTGGAGTTGGAGAGGGGGGGGCAGGTCTCTATGTGCTTTTATCTTTATGTAAGTTCACATGTACTTACTTGTTGCATTAATTAATTACCTTATATTTTACCATTGTGTATTGCAAAACTTTCGCCCCTGTTTGGTAACAACGTGATGGGAGACTGACGTGAGCAGCCCAGAGATGGTACATCAGCTGTCCGGAGAGGCAAAGATCTCTTGTTGTGATTTAACTCACGCTTACCCGTGTGAGTTAATCTGTTTTCAGCTTTATATTACTTATATTCATCCCCACTCCCTTCCCTATGTATGGTATGTGTTATTAGTATGAACATATTTATGTGGCAATATTAACTCTGTTTTGTATACATATATATATCCTTTGATGACCTGATGCGCTCACCACTATTCCACTACGACTGACTTTTGAGAGGGTCAAGGAAGGCTCCTCTATCGGCTGAGCTGCAAACTAGAGGACAATACTAAGGGCCAGTATTCTATTGTTATCCCTTTTGTGGTTTTATTGTTACTTTCTGATTGTATGAGGTATTATCTTGAGGGGAGCGCCATAATCTCTTTTTCTACGATTTCAGCATTAGACATACCTTGCTCACTAGGTTTAATCATTTCTAACTTGGCATTTAATGTAAGAGGCTTACGACTCCTTTTATCAACACTACAATTAGATGCCATTGTATAGTTCAGTACTGTAATTAACACAACAAATATTGAATGTACTGTACAGTATAGTAAAGTACTGTACCTTTGAAAACAGAGAGATGCAGAGCTGTAAATCGACTGTTCGCTGACAAATGGCATCTGATAAGGAGAATACAAATACGCACGCGCGGAAACTGTTGCTTAGTGACAGCTCGATACTCAGCTGCTGAGCCCTCATTCCGAAAATTGGCGGAAAAACGGAACAAGTGCCATGCCAAACGAATATGGGTATACATTGGGAAATACCAGGGCCTGTTAATCGGGAACAGGGGGTCCCTGAGTCTGAAATCAATGTGGCTCATATCAAGAGACCCCCATTATTAGTAAAAATGTCATTAAAGCAGCTTCATTAACATAGCGGATAGCCGCTACGGTAACAATGTTTTAATTTTTTTTAAAGTAAATACTATTGTATTGTAGCAGGGGTCTCCAGAGGACAACCTTCTTTATTTAAGGTCCGGGGACCCCCTGCCCTCCGAGATACAGGTCCCATTATGGGATGCCGGTACTGTATCTCTTATGGATTTAAATCCCACGGTCACGTGACGCAAGACATTTAAATGCAAAGGAGATAATGGCACCCCATAATGGGGCCTGAATCTTGGGAAGCAGGGGGTCCCCGGACCTCAAATCAACAAGGTTCTGCTCTGTAGACCTGCTGCTCATCTATACTACTATTAACATTTATATTAAAAACTTTTGATCGCTGGTGAGATTTGTGCAGGGAGAGGCAGCGCTCTCTGTGCAGCACTCTCTGCAGCTGAAAGAAATTACCGGGTAAGGCCTTTTCAGAGAGGTGATCATCACGCCGCCGGCTACTCGCCAGTTTTGCACATTTTGCTATCACAGGTATTCAAGACATTCTGAATACCCTAATAGTAACGCTGTCAAAATTGGCGGTGTAAACGACACAGCAAATTTTTTTATCGGGGCTTATAGCATAGGCCCCTAAGTGGGATTTAAATATATGAATTATATTTAATATGATGTTTGTCACTGTTTATCCTTCTCTCCCTCTCTGTCCTTTTATAAAATATTTTTATGTCATTTTTATCAACTATTATGTAGAAAGTTATTTTTATAAGTGTTTATTTATATGTATTTTTGTATTTTGTTATACAGTATGAATTATTATTTTTCTTTAGCGATTGGTTAGTTAGGTTATATTAATTTTTATTTATAATATCCTTAGGACATTTTTAGTGATTCATGTTTTTCATAGATTTTTAAGAAAATATATGCATTTTCCTGTTTAATTCTTCTACTTTTCTTAAGGGACCCTTATACCTGCAAATATTATCCCTGACGTAGTGGATACCACCACGAAATGCGTAGGAGTATTTATTTATTTATAAAATGTTTTACCAGGAAGTAATACATTGAGAGTTACCTCTCGTTTTCAAGTATGTCCTGGGCATAGAGTTAAAATGACAAATAATACATGGATACAAATACAGTTACATAAATGAACAAGGTATACATTATATACAAGACATTGCATGCACAGTTAAAGAAGATGTATATTATAGGCTTATGTAACAGTTACAGACCAGATTAAAATGTGAGACAGCCTTAGTTTTGAAAGAACTTAAACTGGTGGTGGATATGAGAGTCTCCGGTAGTGCTGTGCTGATAATTAAGAGACCAATGAAGTGCCCAATGAGAATCTCTAGTCCTCCCAACAAAGTACAACTGTCGATAAAGCCTTAATTTCTGCTTCCATGAAAGAGATGCCGGGTGGTCTGCAGATGCCGAGGCTACATGGGAAAAAGATGCTGTTAGAACTTACATCTTTGGAGAACGTGGACAGAGGAGACTGGCGTGTTACACTGGTTCTATAAGCTCTTTTATTCTTTTCCCTCTGTAAGGGTTTATCTGTTTTTATATACATGGAGTAATAAATGTTGGTACATACTTCACTGTGGAAGTATGTACTTCTCTTTTGTAGATATAAATGTTTTTTTATATTGCTATTTATGCATATATACTGTATGTTTTTATTTATCTTCGTGTGGTGAATCCTTTTTTAGGACTAAACAGTATGGTATCAGTCTATAAAGATGTATTCTATTAAATTATCGTCTATAAAATAGATATATTATTATATTTTTATAATGTCATTGTAATCATTATAGGTAATTTTGATTGAAATGTATCTGTAGCTATTAATAGTTACTTGTATTATTGTATCATGTGACTGGTCTGAAATACTATTTAAAGTGGAATCAAATTTCAGTTAGCCATGACCCCATAGGAAGTAGTACATCTATGAAACGCGTTGGGCTATTGGTGAATACTGACGTCTTTTGGTCTCTCTTGCTATACATTTTTTTTTATGCAAGGCATCTTGGGATTGGTGTGCGAGGAGCAGAGCCAGAGGTACAGCATCCACCCCATCATCTATTACAGAACAGATGAGAAAGTTTCTGGATGAGTGAGATCCCTCTGTATATTACCTGATATGCTTCTTTAAATCGATTTCCATGTGAGTGTGATACGTATAATACATTTGATTGAAACAATACAATACAATTATGCCATTGGTGTCCTTGTTGCGGTTTTCTCTTTTAAACATATTAAGAATGGAGCACCTCACTGAGACAAGCTGTAGCTGGAGAAAACCCAAGATTTCCTTTGAGTTTCAGACAACAAATCTGTTTGCATTGAATTTCATAAAATTTTGAGCACTGTCTTTTTCACTGATAACACAAAGTTAGCATTTTTTCCCTTTAACACTTTTTAAGTTTCTTAAATATATACAGTATACAGCTGAAACCGCCGGTTGTAGACTGCTTGCCTAGAGAATTCTGCTCTTAAACCGATCGCACACTGCAAGATTCCTGCAGCATGCTGCGAGATTCCTGCAGGCAGACTAATGGCCCATCGGATTAACACAGCGGCGGTCCCTGTATTTGAATGGGACTCACTCTGTGTATCCTACTGGGCTGTGAGTCCCATTCAAACGCAGGGACCCCCACTGTGTTAATCTGATGGGCCATTACAGACTGCTGTGGACTATCTCACGAGTTTCTGCGAGATGGTCACAGATTTTCCTTGGCAAGCAGTCTAAAACCGACAGTTGCATCTCTACATCACTACTGATAATTTTTGGGAACACTTAAAGAGGTTATTTGTTTTAATATAGGCATATATTTTTGGGATGATTATATGATAAATGGTACTATAACATTTAGTATTTTATATTATATTGCAGAGCATTCTGTAAATATATATATATATATATATATTTATATATATATATATATATATATATATATATATATATATATATATATATATATATATATATATATATATATACAGGTATACCCCGGTTTAAGGACACTCACTTTAAGGACACTCGCGAGTAAGGACATATCGCCCAATAGGCAAATGGCAGCTCGCGCATGCGCCTGTCAGCACATCCTGAACAGCAATACCGGCTCCCTACCTGTACCGAAGCTGTGCGCAAGCGGGGAGACTATAGAGCCTGTTACAAATGCGTTATTTACATCAGTTATGCACGTATATGACGATTGCAGTACAGTACATGCATCGATAAGTGGAAAAAAGGTAGTGCTTCATTTAAGTACATTTTCGCTTTACAAACATGCTCCGGTCCCATTGCATACATTAATGCGGGGTATGCCTGTATATATATATATATATATATTTTATATATATATATATATATATATATATATATATATATATATATATAAATATAACAGGCTTTTATCTGGGTCCAATGAATTTTACATAACTTTAGCAATGTTCTTTATGACATGCAACACCAGTGCATATATCAACTGTACAGTTTTGGAGATTTAAAGCATCCTCTATATCTGATCAATAATCCAACTGTCCGTTGTTATACGTAGTTTGTATGTGTGATGGTGCTCTGAAAGTGCTGGGACCATATATAATGGAAGGGAGTATAAGCTGGGTATATAAATGAAATAATAGTACTTAACCTTTAAGTGGGCATAGGATACCCTGAAGGTTGGGGTGGGTTGTCCAAAGACACCCCCCCCTTCCTCATTGGGTTAGCCCAAGGTATTGTACTCACGTATTGCTTCTTCCCAGAATCTCCCTTCCAAAGCGTGCAGCTGTTCGTGTAAAAGTTCCAAAGGCCAGGGTGTGCAGCGCACAGCAAGGATGATAAGAGCAGGTCTTGCAATAAAAATCCTTTATCAATAGATCATCTGGATGTGGGACAGCAGCAAACTTCAACGCGTTTCGTTCAGAGAGAACTTTTTCAAGAAGTGCTGTATACTTTAAAATCATCAGTTTAAATGCAGCTGCCCGCCGGGTTTTCGCGCCAATAGTGACGTCATTGCGCGTCATCAGACCAATGGGAATCGTGCACTCATTTAAGTACATTTTCGCTTTATAAACATGCTCCGGTCCCATTGCATACATTAATGCGGGGTGTGCCTGTATATATATATAACAGGCTTTTATCTGGGTCCAATGAATTTTACATAACTCTAGCAATGTTAATAGTTACTTGTATTATTGTATCATGTGACTGGTCTGAAATACTATTTAAAGTGGGATCAAATTTCAGTTAGCCATGACCCCATAGGAAGTAGTACATCTATGAAACGCGTTGGGCTATTGGTGAATACTGACGTCTTTTGGTCTCTCTTGCTATACATTTTTTTTTATGCAAGGCATCTTGGGATTGGTGTGCGAGGAGCAGAGCCAGCGGTACAGCATCCACCCCATCATCTATTATAGAACAGATGAGAAAGTTTCTGGATCCCTCTGTATATTATCTGATATGCTTCTTTAAATCGATTTCCATGTGAGTCTGATACGTATAATACATTTGATTGAAACAATACAATACAATTATGCCATTGGTGTCCTTGTTGCGGTTTTCTCTTTTAAACATATTAAGAATGGAGCACCTCACTGAGACAAGCTGTAGCTGGAGAAAACCCAAGATTTCCTTTGAGTTTCAGACAACAAATCTGTTTGCATTGAATTTCATAAAATTTTGAGCACTGTCTTTTTCACTGATAACACAAAGTTAGCATTTTTTCCCTTTAACACTTTTTAAGTTTCTTAAATATATACAGTATACAGCTGCAACCGCCGGTTGTAGACTGCTTGCCTAGAGAATTCTGCTCTTAAACCGATCGCACACTGCAAGATTCCTGCAGCATGCTGCGAGATTCCTGCAGGCAGACTAATGGCCCATCGGATAAACACAGCGGCGGTCCCTGTATTTGAATGGGACTCACTCTGTGTATCCTACTGGGCTGTGAGTCCCATTCAAACGCAGGGACCCCCACTGTGTTAATCTGATGGGCCATTACAGACTGCTGTGGACTATCTCACGAGTTTCTGCGAGATGGTCACAGATTTTCCTTGGCAAGCAGTCTAAAACCGACAGTTGCATCTCTACATCACTACTGATAATTTTTGGGAACACTTAAAGAGGTTATTTGTTTTAATATAGGCATATATTTTTGGGATGATTATATGATAAATGGTACTATAACATTTAGTATTTTATATTATATTGCAGAGCATTCTGTAAATATATATACAGGTATACCCCGGTTTAAGGACACTCACTTTAAGGACACTCGCGAGTAAGAACATATCCCCCAATAGGCAAATGACAGCTCGCGCATGCGCCTGTCAGCACGTCCTGAACAGCAATACCGACTCCCTACCTGTACCGAAGCTGTGCGCAAGCGGGGAGACTATAGAGCCTGTTACAAATGCGTTATTTACATCAGTTATGCACGTATATGACGATTGCAGTACAGTACATGCATTGATAAGTGGAAAAAAGGTAGTGCTTCACTTTAAGTACATTTTCACTTTACAAACATGCTCCGGTCCCATTGCATACATTAATGCGGGGTATGCCTGTATATATATATATATATTATATATATATATATATATATATATATATATATATATATATATATATATATATATATATATATATATATACAGGCTTTTATCTGGGTCCAATGAATTTTACATAACTCTAGCAATGTTCTTTATGACATGCAACACCAGTGCATATATCAACTGTACAGTTTTGGAGATTTAAAGCATCCTCTATATCTGATCAATAATCCAACTGTCCATTGTTATACACATGTTATTACCCTTCACTGGACACACGCCATGCTCTTTTGGTTCTAAGGGAAAGGGTTTAAAAAATAGATGATTTGCCAGGACCTTGTTAAGTCTCTGACACTGATTCATAAACTTGATATCTGGGGCAGAGGTTTAAGAATATTATTATTCAGTATGATACATTACAGATTATTTTCCAAAAAAGTTGTGTAGAAATTTTATTTTATCCAGGTAGTTAGTTTACTACTAATATATTGCATAAAGAACATATGTTTTTAATTTCATGTGGTGTTACACGATGAATATTCTGCTATATTGATTTAATTTATTTAACATTTCAGCTTTTTTCTATTTGATGTACTATAATAGAATGTTTGCATTTACCTATTGAAATAAGAAACAAAATTAAAATGGACATGTATCATTTGCTTAGAAGTACAGAAATATTTAGCTACCAAATAGCACTCATTACACAGCTCAAGGATAATAATGAATTTGGTGAGTTGAGTCAATATGAAGTGACACTGTCACCAACTGAATAGTCTCCTGGATGTCATCTAGAAACATTGAAACAATCCTGCAATCAAATTAGTAGTCAAATAACCAACGACATCTAAAAATTCGGTTAACGTAATAATTCTTCTAAAGATTATTTCATATAATACGTTAAACCAAATGTAAATGTTTCCTGCCACTATAGTAGGAGCTTACATGAATTTTGACTACTTTTACAGTATAGGAAAATAGGCATTACAATTGGCCACACAATTTAACTGATATATCTGTTGTAAACTGGTAATTGCATTGTAAATGTTGAGTCTTACAAAGAACAAGAGAGTATGTAAAACTGTTCATGATATCATGGAACAAAGCCATTTTAAAAGCTTAATTATGTCTAAAAACAATTCTACCGTTGATAACAAATGTATTTTAACCTTTCTGCTCCTGGAAAATGATTCAAAACAATATATATAATTATAATGCATACAATACTTATCAATGTAATTACAAATTTAGGTTTTTATACATACTGTATAAGTTTTATGATCGCAGAGAATTTTTAAATAACAATATATTATATAAAAAGAAAATGAGCCAACCCCCAAAAAATATATCAAATTAAATTTTACACGAAATGTATACTTAATGAGGCCATTGTAATAATCATTTTCATATTCCTAATATATGGTCTGAAATCAAGACATTTTCAAACATTAAGCAATGTTTCTCATATTTTTTCAAATGTTTCATGTAATCATAGACAAAACATGTGAATGCTACATTTAGAATTTAACATGCAGTTGTGCGTGGCACATTACACCTGTGTAATTCTGTGTTGTAATTTATAACTGCATACCTGCCAACTAACTTTAGGTTCACAGTGAGATACAGATACAGTCTTGGTTTGCACTGCCATTTGCTTGTATGTCTGCCAAATTAGGATCTGAAGAATATCTGGACTGGATCATAATCACACTGAACATAGAATTAGTTGGCAGGTATGCAACTGATAAAATGCAAGAGTTGTGATTTTAATTAGTCCACTTTCCTTCTTATTAAAAATATTTTTATAAACATTAGGGTTTATTTGATATTCATCAATATCTAAAATTATATTTCCTAAATGAGATTGTTAATTAAATATGCAACAGTGTTACACTAATCTTGTTTTATTTAGTGAATATGCTATACATTCTTAACGGTGGTCTTCCAAATAGTTATACTATAAAACTTCCAAGAGTAACCAATATGTTACATTATTATACATGGATTTACACTTTCAATGTGAAATCAAGTTCTAGAATAAAATGTGTTCATAAATAGTATGTTGAAAATCCAGATCATCCAGAGTCAAGCTAGCAACAGATCTCATGAGAATTCAGTGAATCGAAAAGTATAAAAGACTTTATTCAAGTCATGTTTAAAGACTACAAAAAAGTAGAAAAATCCTCCAACCCATTTCATGCCAAGCGTGAAGGAAACCCTTGACCCTGGGTTGCATTTAGAGGCAAGTAAGCATCTCCCTCTGAAGACCCGGGTAGGTGAGTTTATGAACTTTATTTGTGACTTCAGCTATACTTGATATTGATATCATTAATCCTGCCTACAAGCAACGCCTATATAAATTATTTTATATTACTACACTTCAGTTTCCATGTGCACTAGAAAGCCCATGGACATCGTTCAGAAAGAGTATGGCATTTTACATGGTAAACAACAGATTGATTGGGACTGTTTTATACTCAGACATACAGAATAAGGCAATTATTAGCTTAAATTGCAAGCAATATATAAAATATTTGCTTTTGCAACTTCTATTTAGTCATATTAATGTACGTGACTAAGCCTAAGTAATCAGTTCCTCACATCCCATGGGTGTTGAAATTTCACACTTGCTATATGAATTAACCTTAAACAAGTCCTTCAATTAATTCAGCACAGATGGTGCTGCATTCAGCATCAGACATGCATGTCTTTTTACAAAACTTTTTTTCTCAAAACACATCCTTATTGTGTCTATTGTGAACAAATGTTAGCACGCTCCATTAATGACTGAGCTTCCCATGTAGAGTGTGTCTCGGGATATGGACTAATCTTTGATATTCTTTTCTACATTTGTGATGGTTTGGGCGAATGGCGTTAGCTTAAAGGAATCTTTAGTATATTATGCATCTTTTTTATTTTTAGGTTAGACTTGTAATAAGGAATCTCAAATGACCATACATGAAGATCCTGATCTAAAATGTATCTTTCTATTTACTGCATTGTCATGGATCAAGACAGAATCATATTGATTTATGAAATAATTTTTTTTTTTACCTCAAATTATAATTCCAGCAAGTGGATTCAGAGTGGGTTTTGGATGGAATAGAGACTGCTAAGTGACCTTTGTTTACCATGTGAATAAACACTGAATGAGTGTGCAACCTTTTACAACCCACAGCTGTGCAGCAAAGGACAGTGAGCGCTGCCAAGTTTACCCGAACAATGGGGGCACAAGGCAAATGACCTTAATGCATGTTGCCGGCAGGCAAGTGATCAATATTCGACTGGTACGATACTTAAATATACATTTATCTTTAAAATAAATAAATAATTCTAAGAAAGAGTATTTATTTCCCCACCTACAGTATGGTGCAGGCAGCCCTCCAGCTGAGTTGTAGAGATGTGCGGTTAGCAAAATTCTCTTAACTTTTGAATTTTCGGATTTCTTCGCAAAAGTTCACATTGCTCCATAATTCGTGAAAGAAAACACTCTTGGGTGCAACATTTTCATGAGATTTCATCAGACTTTTGACAACGGCAAGTGAAAATTAAAGTGATTTGTAGTTTACAAAGGGCCATCTGACCTTGCATAGTTACATTTAATCCTTTGCAAACTTTTTTGGAGCACTTTGCTGTAACATTTGTGTGAACAGGTTCAGGAATATTGTTTGGTGAATTGTTCCCGATTGCAAATTCCAGCAAGAAAATTGCATATCTCTACTCAGAAAGTTTATCCAAAAACAATCATCAACATTAAGCATTAAGAGGACACCACCATGCTCTTCCATCCACATTGGAGAATTAATTACTCTCCCCTTAGGTCCATTAGAGAAAGCCCTAACACAAGCTATCATTTGAGCAAATGCAAACGTGCATAGGCTATGCCACCTCATATACCAGAATTCAATGAGAAGATACTCCATTCTGCAATACTGCAAATTATTTATCTAAACTATATTTCTAAGTTTGTTATTCCATTTGTTTGTTTGTTTGTTTGTTTGTTTGTTTGTTTGTTTGTTTGTATTTCCGAAACATCAAAATCTCACAAACGGCAGGATGTAGCACAACAAAACTTTTACTGGACATTCAGCCGCGGATTTGTAGGTCAACGCAACTATTTTGAGCATCCAATAAGACTCACCTCCCAAATTATGGACATTCTAAGTTTCCATCGGGTGTCCAGCAAAAATGTAAGAGCAGGAGTGGGGGGGGGGGGGTGAGGGGCGTGACTACTAAGGGAGGGTGTGTGTCCTTGGCTGGATCGGGGCTGTGTGTGTGCATCTCTGTGTGTGTATGTGTGATGTGAGATGTGCGGGGGAGATGTGCCAGCGGGGGGGGGAGAGATGTGCCAGCAAGCGGGGGGGAGATGCGGCAGCAGTGCGGGGAGATGTGCCGGCAGTACGGGAGATGTACCAGCAAGGGGGAGGGAAGGGCGGGGAGATGTGCCAGCAGTGAGGGGAGATGCGGCAGCAGCACAGGGAGATGTGCCAGCAGTGAGGGGGAGGGGTGAACACGGGGAGATGTGCCAGCAGTGGGGGGGAGGGGGTGCGGGGAGATGTGCCGGCAGCGGGGGGAGGGGGCGGGGAGATGTGCCCACAACGAGGGGAGATACGGCAGCAGTGCGGGTAGATTTGCTGGCAACTCTCCAGGAGAAGTGGGTACAAAAGCAAGTTTTATTTAAAAAAAAGTTTTACCAGGAAGTAATACATTGAGAGTTACCTCTCATTTTCAAGTATTTCCTGGGCACAGAGATATAAAAATACATGGTTACATTAAATGAACAGGGTTATACAGTCAATTCACAGACATTTCATGGACAGATAGAGTTGGAAAATTGGGTACAGGGGAAAAAGGGCTGCTGAGTTTCAGATTAAAATAGACCAACTTTAAAATCACTTTAACATCACCAAACATCAGCGAACGGCAGCAAACGGCTCACACCCGTTGGCTGCCTTTCAGCTGTGCCAAAGGCCTTCCGCCTTTGCGGCAATGCAGATGTACACTGAGGTGGTTGAGATTCAATGCAGCTGTGAATACAAAGTTCTTTGTGTCCTCTTGGCTCACTAACATTCCAGTGGGTGGAGTTGACGTTCCACTAAGTGCAAGAAAATGTTAACCCTTAGCACGCTGGTCCTGTGCATAGGGTATCAGCTCTTGGGGAGCCCCATCAGGCTGTCTTCGTTTGGGGCAACGCAGATGTAATGGAATTGCATTGTCTTTTGAAACATCTCAAATTTAAGTAGAGGAGAGCCTCACTACTAATCACTACTCACTACAGAGCTGATTTACAGTGCAACTTTCTGAAAATGCTTTTTTCTAAAATGACAATTTTTTTATTGCTTTTAATCTTTAATCATTACATTTTTTCAGATGTATTTTATTTTCAGAATAAGGGAAATGTTATCACAGCTCTATCTTAATATTCAATGGTATATACAGGATGGCGGTGCATAGAGAGTAACATATATGTTTATCAAATGACTAAGAACAGTCACAAAAAAAGATTTGCACTAATTTGCACACAGCCAAAATTATAGAAAACAGTATTTGAGGGCGCTAATTAGTCCCAGCATACATATGATGCAGCAACCAGGGGGGATAGAAACTCAAAAATAATAAAATTGTATTAAGTGCTTTATAACTCTTCTATGTGAAAACTTTTTTTTATACTAATAAAATCATTTAAAAACACTGGAGTATGCCTTATTTGTGGAACATTCACATAATATATACATGTATGTATCCTTGTTGTAGTGAACGCATAATGTAGTATTGAAAAACCTTATAGTATATTACAATCAAGTCTCACTGATATCAGATATATATCGTATGATACCTACAGAGTAGTATGGATATAAGGTAAGGTTAGTATATGCTTGTTCACAGGACATACAGTATGAGCAGGAACAGACCAATGCAGGAACTATTATTGGTGAAATCCCAAGGTAAAATTCATGTGGTTATGTAAACTGTAATGTACACACAAGTACTCCCTATGGATTAAATAGGGTATATACACACAAAGGGGAACATCATATAAACAGTATCTTTGTCCAGACGCTGTTTGCCCTAGTGTAACAGTAAGTTGCAGATCACACAGTATAGTGTTTCTAAACTGCAACTAATAGTAACAAAACCAACACAAAAACAGCTGTCATGTATCATATATTTGCTAGCGTGTAAACAGGCTGAATTTGTATCTAGTAAGTAGTTACAGCCATACAGGGGGTTTGTACCCTTATTGCACGAATAGCGCTATATGGTATCTGTTCTATGGTTGGTGTAGCTTAATGTGAGTAGAGCTACATGTTATGAATCCCTATAAGTAGCGGAATTTATACAACCCTATTTCTGTATATTCAGCGTCTGCTTAAGTCCTGCCCGGCATACTACTCCAAACTGGCTGACGTCATCAGTTAGCGCGTCGCCAAACAGCCCGACGATCGTTTCACGCCATTACCCGGCGCTTCTTCTAGCTCCCCCTGAGCATGCCTACAGTATACAGTACAGTATGCCTGGACAGTACTGTACAGTATGTTCTAGAAACACTGTATTTTGTTACAGTATAAAAGGTGACAATGGAACAATTTAAAACAAATCAACATTTTCTTTTATTGGTGGAGTAAGTACAAAAACATTTATTTATAAATACTGTACAATATAAAAACATTTTAAGTGTACAGCAATTCAAAACATCAACAGGTGTATGGTTTACTGCTAGTGAAAACATTTATGTACAGAAAGTCAAAACATTTACAGTCAGTCAGGCTTGAACAACTCCAGTCCTCGAGGGCCGCAAACAGCCCCGGTTTTAAGGATAACCTTGAAAACCGGGCCTGTTTGCGGCCCTCATGGACTGGAATTGTGCAGGTCCTATGTACAGTAAGTAAAAACATTTCTTTATTAATACAAGTTAAAACACGCAACATCTCCTTTATTAAAGTACAGAAAGTCAAAACATGTACAGCACAACAGTATGTGTTATTAAAAAAAAAAACTTTATTCATAAAATGTAAAATTTAAAAAACGCAACATCTCTTTTATTAAAGTACAGAAAGTCATAACATTTACAAAAACATTTACAAAAAATAAACAACAGTTGAACAGTCACGCAAATGCGATCCCCACCAGAATGTCCTTCAAGGGCCAATGCCTTGTATGGCGCAAAATGCCATTAATGGAGTCTCGAACGATTTTCATTAAAGGATCTGTAATTCCTCCACAATAGTCCTTTTTAAATTTTCAGGAAGCGCCCTTTTTTCGTGATTTCCTTCGTAGTTCACATTGTAGACCCACCCGCAGTACACCAAGTAGGACACGTGGTGCTTAAAAATTAACATGGCATAATTCTGGGGTAAACCAGCACTCATCACCCTACTCTTCTCCCTTAGTGCCGGTGGCAGCTCTCGCAGGATGATGTTGGGCACAGTATCGATGCAAGCGTATGTAGGTTGGGTTCTTTAAGCGGGTGTTCTTCTGTGAGCGGGTGTGCTTGTGGCGGCGGGTGAGGGTAGGTTGTCTGAGAGTAAGCTTTCCTCCTGTCTTGGTCGCCGTGTTGTCTCCTGGCGTGGTCTTGATGGGGTTGTCATGTTATCCTCCTACTCAACGGCACACATGTACACAAATTCTTCTGGTGGAGGGGGTGCGCTTGGTATTGGAAGGTGGTCGAAGGTCCCATTCATCACATCCATGTCACCCTCCTGCTCTGGCGTCGGGGATACAGGGGCATGAACACCGAGGCAAATTATGTATCCCGCTATGTCAGTCTCTATCTTCTCTATCCGTCGAGCCAACTTATCCATCCGTTGATCCATCTTCTGCATCCGTTGATCCATATTTAGCATGGTCTCTAAAGACAGATCTATCTTTACCAGCACAGTAGAGTTCCCGGGGATATCCACACTTAACCCATTCTGCATGCGGTCTAACGAGCTGGTTCTTGTGCATGGCGTGCTGTGGACATCTGGGTGGATGGGTGTTATGGAGGATGAGATGGGGGTTCCATGGAGAGAAGCGGCAGCGTCATCGAAGGAGGATGGAGGAGGTGACCTGTGGATTTCCGGGAGAGAAGCGGCAGCGTTGTCGAAAAAGGATGGAGGAGGTGACCTGTGGATTTCCGGGAGAGAAGCGGCAGCGTCGTCGAAGAGGGATGGAGAAAGCAACCTGTGGATTTCCGGCGAGAAGCGGCAGAGTCGTCTAAGCGTAATGGAGAAAGTGACCCGTGGATTTCAGGGGCACCAGCGGCAGCGTCATCGAAGAGCAGTGGCGAAGATGGGCTGTGGGTTTCCGGGAGAGCGGCGGCAGCGTCGTGGACGAGTAGAGGAGAAGTATGGCTGTAGATTTATGGCAGAGCGGCGGCAGAGTCGTCGAAGCATAAACGAGGAAGTGGCCTACGGGTTCGATGGGTTGGCTGCCATTTGTATTGCGTTGAGTGTACATCACCAAATTTCTTCTTGACATAATAAGGCTTACGTGTATTAAAACCCTTAGCCTTTGGGGTCAGCAGAAAGTTTTCTTTATTGGCCTTAGCCTGTCGCTTTGGCCTTGGCTTGGAAATGGCTGCCGCCTTTCGCTTTTTCTATGTGATAGGCCCGGCAGAGGCAAGTGGCTTCTTGCGTCCGTAGAATCGGGGTTGATCCATGGAAGCAGATGGCACAATACAGTATCTGGACAAGGGCAAGTTCAGACAAAGATCATCGAGTGGGGGGCTATGCAAAGTGTGTAACCTTTTATGCGTGGCGACGAGGTACAGGTGTTGAAGGTGGGCGTACTCTAATGTGAGTCATTAACGTATAAATAAACCATCCATTTTGTGGATTCACTGCACATTAAATACACATCGACTAAACATCGAATATACATTCTTGTGTTTATATTTCTTTCTACTCGCAGCAATGCCTGTTAACAAGATTTCAAAGGATCTCAGCATGAGAATTATGTAGTTGTACACGAGCGGACACCGAATTGCAGATATCAAACGCTGGTTAGCTGCTTCTGGCCTCGTTGTGCCATCAACCACCGTGTGCTATCATGCACATGGAAAAACCAAACAACGCACAAGGACACCAATGGTAACTAACGCGTAAGTATATTTATATAACTATATAATACAGTATATCTATTGTTTATATTGCTGCATATTAAAAGAACTATATATTGTGTAGATCTATCTCATTTTATAGTTATTTTTGTATATTTATATAACTACAGTATATAATACAGTATATCTATTGTTTATATTGCTGCATATTAATAGAACCATACATTGTGTAGATCTATCTCATTTTATATTTATTTTGGTATATTTATATAACTACAGTATATAATACAGTTTATCTATTGTTTATATTGCTGCATATTAATAGATCTATATATTGTGTAGATCTATCTCATTTTATAGTTATTTCAGTACTCCGCGCACTGATGGCAAGGGTGGAGGCGTGGGGCTCCTGCTCTCCTCTCTCTGTCCTTACCGAACCCTTCCTATTCCTCCCTCTCTTGCTTTTCCCTCCTTTGAGGCTCACACTGTCAAGATTTTCTCTCCGCTCCCTGTTCATGTGGCGGTCATCTATCGCCCACCTACCTCTACTTATCCCCCTTCTGCCTTTCTCTCTCACTTTGAATCCTGGCTCTCTTTCTTCCTCTCCTCAGAGTCCCCTGTTCTTCTCCTTGGGGACTTCAATTGCCACATTGATGACCCCTCACTCCCTTGGGCTTCCCGCTTTCTTTCTCTAACCTCTAACCTCTTCTTTTGGCCTTCAACAGTGGACTGCAGCCAGCACCCACAAGGATGGCCACTACTTAGACCTGGTTTTCACTAAGAACTTCTCTCTCTCCGATTTCTCCATTTCCCCTTTTCCTCTCTCTGACCATCATCTCATCTCATTCTCTCTATCTTCTCCACCTCCATCTACACCCCGGTTCTGCAGAAACCTATGCTCTATTCACTTATCTGACTTTGAGTCCACTTTACGCTCCTCCCTCTCCTCTCCTCTCTCAGCTCTGCTACAGACCCCGACAACCTGGTCAGGAACTACAACTCTGTCTTGTCCTCCTCTCTTGATCTACATGCCCCACTTTCTCTCTTCCGCACTCGCCCTTCTAACCCTAGACCCTGGTTAAATTCCCACACGCGCATTCTGCGTTCCTCCACTCATTCCTCTGAACGCCTCTGGAGGAAATCTCATACTCTCGCAGACTTCCTTCACTACAAATTTATGCTATCCTGTTTCAACTCTGCCCTCTCGCAAGCTAAACAAGCCTACTTTTCTGCACTAATCAACATGCACAAGTCTAACCCACGCCGACTGTTCTCTGTCTTTGATACTCTACTGAAACCACCCTCAGCTGCCTCTCCTTCCTCCATCTCCACTCAGGACTTTGCTGACTATTTTAAGGAAAAGGTGGAATCCATACGTCAGAACATCCCCTCTGTTTCTTCTTCCCATCCTACACCTCTTCCTAACTCTCCTCCTGCCGTCCTTGACTCTTTTTCCATTGTCTCAGAGGAGGATGTGTCGCTGTTGATCGCCACTTCTCCCTCTACCACTTGCCCTCTTGACCCCATTCCCTCTCATCTCCTAAAACCTCTTGCTCCTACTATAATCCCTACGCTCACACACATTTTTAACTCCTCCCTCTGCTCTGGAACCTTTCCATCCTCCTTCAAACATGCAACAGTCATACCATTACTCAAAAACAGCAAGCTTGACCCTACCTGTCTTTCTAACTATCGACCTGTCTCCCTCCTGCCTTTTGCCTCTAAACTCCTTGAACGTCTTGTATTCTCTCGCTTGCTCCATTTTCTCAACACCTATTCTCTCCTAGACCCTCTACAATCTGGCTTCCGCACTGATCACTCCACGGAAACAGCCCTCACTATAATAACTGACGACCTCCATGCTGCCAAAGACAGAGGTCATTACACTCTGCTCATATTACTCGACCTCTCTGCAGCATTTGACACCGTTGACCACCCTCTTCTCCTTCACATTCTCCATACTCTTGGTATTCGGAGCAAAGCTCTATCCTGGATCTCATCCTACCTCTCCCATCGTACTTTCAGTGTCTCTTCTGCTAACACCTCCTCCTCCTCTATTGATCTCTCTGTGGGGGTACCCCAGGGCTCTGTCCTGGGACCTCTTCTCTTTTCTCTGTACACACTCTCTCTAGGTGACCTAATAACATCTTTTGGGTTTAAATATCACCTCTATGCTAATGACACACAAATATACTTTTCAACACCTGACCTTACACCTGCTATACAGACCAAAGTTTCTGAATGTCTCTCTGCTATATCATCCTGGATGGCCCTCCGTCGCCTTAAACTCAACAAGGCAAAAACAGAGCTCCTCATACTTCCTCCCAAACCTACTACCTCCTTCCACATTACTGTTGGAACTACGATCATCCACCCAGTAGCCCAAGCACGCTGCCTAGGGGTCACACTCGACTCCTCTCTCACATTCGCCCCTCACATTCAAAACATTTCTAAAACTTGTCGCTTTTTCCTCCGCAATATAACAAAGATACGCCCTTTCCTCTGTTGCTCGACTGCTAAAACTCTGACTCAGGCCCTCATTCTCTCCCGTCTTGATTACTGTAACCTCCTGCTGTCCGGCCTTCCTGCCTCTCACTTGTCTCCCCTACAATCTATCCTAAATGCTGCTGCCAGAATCACTCTACTCTTTCCTAGATCTGTCTCAGCATCTCCCCTCCTGAAATCCCTCTCCTGGCTTCCAATTAAATCCCGCATCTCACACTCCATTCTTCTCCTCACTTTTAAAGCTTTACACTCTTCTGCCCCTCCTTACATCTCAGCCCTAATTTCTCGCTATGCACCACCCCGACTCTTGCGTTCTGCTCAAGGATGTCTTCTTTCTACCCCATTTTTATCTAAAGACCTCTCCCGCCTTAAACCTTTTTCACTGACTGCCCCACACCTCTGGAATGCCCTTCCCCTCAGTACCCGACTAGCACCCTCTCTATCCACCTTTAAGATCCACCTTAAGACACACTTGCTTAAAGAAGCATACGAATAGCACTGTGAACATTCTGAACACATGATACATAAAGCTTGGCCCCCTGCAGACGCACTTACCAGAACTCCCTCCTACTGTCTCTGTACGTTCTCCCTACCTACCAATTAGATTGTAAGCTCCTCGGGTCAGGGACTCCTCTTCCTTAATGTTATGTTTGTCTAAAGCACTTATTCCCATGATCTGTTATTTATATTATCTGTTATTTATTCGATTACCACATGTATTACTACTGTGAAGCGCTATGTACATTAATGGCGCTATATAAATAAAGACATACAATACAATACAATTTATATAACTACAGTATACTGTATAATACAGTATATCTATTGTTTATATTGCTGCATATTAATTGATCTATAGATTGTGTATATCTATCTCATTTTATAGTTATTTCGGTATATTTATATAACTACAGTATACTGTATAATACAGTATATATATTGTTTATATTGCTGCATGTTAATTGAACTATATATTGTGTAGATCTATCTCATTTTATAGTTATTTCGATATATTTATATAACTACAGTATATAATACTGTATATCTATTGTTTATATTGCTGCATATTAATAGAACTATATATTGTGTAGATCTATCTCATTTTATACTATTTTTACTGTAAATGATGTACTGTACTTGTGGCCTACTGCACTGTAACTTACCGGATTGTTGTTTTTCTGTACATTGTAGGGAGACAACTCTTCTGGTCGACAAAATAAGTGAAGAGAATGATGAGAAGAGTGCCTTAAGGGTCAAATACACTCTGCAGCAAAATCACAATCTCACTGTATCCGAGACCAGCATAAAGAAGATAAGACACAGAATTGGATCGAAATATGGACGTGTGAGGTTAGTACTGGCCAGTACAGGAGGTTAAAGTGTTGTTTAAAAAACTGTACTGTACCTATAAAATTATTCCTTGTCATTACAGAGCGTACCCTATGATAAGGGACGTTAACAAGATCAAGAGAGTGGTCCAGGCCCAGGCATGGATCGACAGCGGAGAAACTTTCCAGGATTGCATCTTCACTGACGAGTCTACTGTTTCGCTGGAGAGATTTGCCACCTTTGCATTCCACAAAAAAGGTCGCATATCTATGAAGCCGCGTCCAAAACACCCAGTGAAGATGCATGTGTGGGGTGCCATCTCTAGGCGTGGACCAGGATGCATCATCATCTTTGAAGGTACAGTAAAATGTATGTCACATGCTTTTGCCTTATGCACTGTACTGTACTAGTGTGCAGTTTTTTGAGCACTTTTCTTTTCTTGTTATAGGAATCATGAATAAAGCTTTCTTCCAAGAGAAAATTGTGCCTGAGATTGGGGAATACATCACACGTGAGTTTCCGGATGGTCACCGTTTCTACCAGGACAACAATCCGAAGCACACCGCGTCAACAGCGCATATCCTTGAGCGCGGTATCAACTGGTTGAAGACATCAGCAGAGTAAGTGCGGTAACCGTGTCTCATTTTTTCCCACTGTTTTTACTGTGTACTGTATCTCTTTAACTAATTGTCCTTTTTTTTCCCCCTCCAATACAGATTGCCAGACTTCAATCCTATCGAAATGGTCTGGCATCAGCTGAAGGACCATATCCAAAAAGTCGTGAAACCCTCAAAAAAGGATGAGTTGGCGCAAGGCATACTGAGTTTTTGGAACGATGTACTCACCGTGGAACGATGCAATAAATATATTGACCATATTGCAACTGTATTGCCCATTGTGGTCGCGCGTAATGTACAAGCATCAGGACGGTAGTATGGTATAGTACTGTACTGTAGTATTGTAAGTACAGTATGACACAGATAAGTATGGCACAGATTATTTTTTCCCCTGAGAGAGCAGCACCAGCCATCTGGTAACAAAGTATTTAACAGTAGTCACAGTATAGACTAGTTTGACAGTACTAACTGCATACTGTTGTCCAATATGGAGTAGCTATACAGTACACAATGCCATAATACAGTATGCACCTAATTTCTCAATTTTTTTCTTTCCAGAGAGAGCAGCACCAGCCATCTGGTTACAAAGTATTTAACAGTAGTCACAGTGTACAGTAGTTCCAGTATAGACTAGTGTGACAGAACTAACTGCAAACTGTTGTCCAATATGGAGTAGCTATACAGTACACAATGCCATAATACAGTATGCACCTACAGTGGCGGCCGGTTTAAAACGAATGCGGCTGCCGCCGCAGTTTAAAAACAGCTGCGGGAGGCGCGCGGCTATCTTCGGCCCTTTTTGGACAGTTTTCCCACGCCATTAGCGCTTATCTATTGAAGCGGCCGCCGCGTGGGAAACTCCATTTTAAACGGAGAGAAGCCCCACGGTTAGCCCGCTATGCACCCGGCAAGCTTTAGAATAAAGCTTGCCAGGACAGTAACTGCTTAATTTTTTTCTTTCCAGAGAGAGCAGCACCAGCCATCTGGTTACAAAGTGTTTAACAGTAGTCACAGTACACAGTAGTTCCAGTATAGACTAGTTTGACAGTACTATACAGCACACAATGCCATAATACAGTATGCACATAACTGCACTAATTTTTTGTTTTCTTGTCTTTTCAGAAAAAAAGGATGGACTGGGGGAGAGCGGGGGTATCGTGTAAAGTTTGTGTACTGTTTGTACAGTTAAGTGTACAGTATCTAAACTGCAGTCATGATGTACACAAAACTTCTCCTCTCTCAATGAACTACTGTAATGTACACAGAATGAGGAAGAAGATAAAGACGGAAAAAATTATATTATATATATATTATTATATATTATATATTATTAATTAATATTATTATCAATGTGCATTATTCATGATTATCCACCGGCCCTCAATTTTCATCTGACAGAAGAACTGAATAAAGACTGCATTTTGTATTATTCATGATTATTTGTATATTTGTATTTTTTGTTCCTGATAAAATAAAATAAATATTTCTTTACATTCATGATAATCATAATCATTGACAACGCCCCCCCCCCATACCTACACCAAAAAGTGGTAATTTACTGCATCAACAACATGAATCAGATAATGTTTTTTTTAACTCTCAATTTCACAGTGCTATGCAAATCAGATTTACATATCAAATTCGAGAAGGGATTATCAAAAGCATTACC
Source organism: Ascaphus truei (assembly GCF_040206685.1). Taxonomy (NCBI): domain Eukaryota; kingdom Metazoa; phylum Chordata; class Amphibia; order Anura; family Ascaphidae; genus Ascaphus; species Ascaphus truei. The sequence goes on along the minus strand of NC_134486.1, from coordinate 96,117,214 downwards.
GTAAACAAAGCCCCAAAGGGTTGGGGGGGTGGATGGGTGAGTCATGCGCAGTAATCATCAGCAAGCTCCCTTCCCAATAAGGATTACAGAGAGGTGACTCAAAGCCAACAATAGGAAAATTAGGCACGCAGGCGCAGAGAGGTGATGCTCGGCTAGGGACGGACGATTAAAAACACAATGGCAAGCTTTAGAAACGGAATGGCTCATGAGAGGTGTCTGTCGATAAGAGGTTCAAATCCTTGCTTGAGCGAGCCTTGTGTGTGTGCGTGGGGGAAGGGGATACAGGGTACAGCTGCATGAAGGATTAGCTGAACTGCAGTTCAAAGAAATGACATATTTTCAAAAGGCAGGTCATCATAATAATTTGATCCCTACACCCCCAAATACATAAAAAACACACAAATCAACCATGTGCAGTCAAACGCACAGTGTCACAGTCAAACGCTACAGCACAGATTGAATATCGTAATATCAAGATGGTTTAAGCAGGCTTGTGGAGAAAATAAAATAAAAAATGAGGAGAAAAAAAAATATATATTTTTTTTGGTCACTCACTCTTGAACTTTGCAAGCAAGCAGTGGTGAACTTACAGACGCATGCGCAGTAATCATCAGCTATGTACTGTAGCTCCCATCCCAAAGAGGATTACACGCAGGCGCAGAAAGGTGATGCTCAGCTAGGGACGGACGATTAAAAACACAATGGCAAGCTTTAGAAACGGAATGGCTCAGGAGAGGTGTTTGTCGATAAGAGGTTCAAATCCTTGCTTGAGCGAGCCTTGTGTATGTGCATTGGGGAGGGGGGTACAGGGTACAGCTGCTTGAAGGAGTAGCTGTACTGCAGTTCAAAGAAATGGCATATTTTCAAAAGACAGTTCATCATCATAAATTGATCCCTACACCCCCAAATACATAAAAAGCACACAAATCAATCATGTGCAATCAAACGCACACTGTCGCAGGCAAAAGCTACAGCACAGATTGAATATCATAATATCAAGATGGTTTAGGCAGGCTTGTGGAGAAAATAAAAATAATAAATGAGGAGAAAAAAAACATTTTTTTTTTGGTCACTCACTCTTGAACTTCGCAAGCAAGCAGTGGTGAACTTACAGACACATGAGCAGTAATCATCAGCTATCAAGCAGGAATGTGATTGAAACCAGAAAGACACACATTCAAAGGAATGGTGTGGGAGAGGTGTACTGTACTGTAGATAAGATAAGAAGTTGAAATACTGCAGTGCAGTAAATTATCCTGTGTGTGCGGGGGCGAGCGAGGGGAGAGCGCTGTATACTGTATGCCGAAATGTGATACTGTTACAGTACTGTACACGCCTATGCGTTTCAACAATTTTCAAATGAGACATACAGCACTGCAAATGCATGTATAAATATGCAAATTTACAATTACTGCGCGCACACACGCAGACTGTGTACTGACGTAGGTTAACAGCTAAAGTATTAGACTTCGAAGACAACAGCTCGCGAACGCCCCCCTGAGTTTTTAGACGGTATTGCAGTATTGCAGAGAGCGCTAATAAAATGCTAATATTATGAGCGCTAAAATACCGCAATACACTCAGGAGAAAAAAAAATGCATCTGCCCGCGGTTATCAGAGTTGCGCCGCACTAGGGTATAGGCGGCCGCCACGTAGATGAGGTTGAAAAAAGACATACGTCCATCAAGTTCAACCTATGCTAAAATTAGACGACACGTATTTCCTATATTTGTACTTATAGTGGATTGACCCAGAGGAAGGCAAACAGAAAACCCTAGTGAAATATCATCTAATGTTATTTCATTAAGGGAAAAAAATAATTCCTTCCTGACTTCAAATATTAGCAATCATATTACTCCCTGGATCAACATCCTTCCTTTGTTTACTTATTTGTAATGTGAAGACACCCCCTGCATTGTCTTCAGAAACAGTGGCAAAGGTTCCTATTTTCAGGGTTCAATTCATGTGAATCCACCCTCCCCTCCACTCCACATGAGGTTGCTGTTTTCATGCATTGTCTTCAGAATGTGTTACTTTTCAGAATAACACAGTAAAATACTTATATATTCTCTTGAAGTAGGGTCATTTAGTTTAACCCTTTGGCCAAAGCGTTGTAAGCTTGCGAGCCACGTCAAGTGCCCTAGTTTGCAAGTGCCTCATTCTGCTGGATATAGACCCACTGTGGTCTTTCTCCCTCCTAATAGAGGTAAATGAGAATTTTAATCCTAATAGAGGTATATTAGTATTTTATCTGGTAGTGTTAGGACTTGCGAACAGGTGTCTGCCTTGACGTGGCTCGCAAGCTTACAACGCTTTGGCCAAAGGGTTAAACTAAATGACCCTACTTCAAGAGAATATATAAGTATTTTACTGTGTATTTCTGTCATGTTGGATGTAGCATTGGGCTTCTCTGTCGTCTGTTGTATACATATGCCACGCTCAATAGCACTCCATTTTGACACATATACATATATATATATATATATATATATATATATATATATATATATATATATTTTGTGGGGGCTCAGGGGTTCCCAAAAAGAGCTTACTGGGGTTCTGTGTTTTGTTAACCCATTCTCAGCTGTTCCAGCTGGTGGAGGTTAGTGGCTCCTCCTTCCCAGGTTTTAAGCCCACCCCTCCCCACTTCCCTAGTTTGCAAGTGCCTCATTCTGCTGGATATAGACCCACTGTGGTCTTTCTCCCTCCTAATAGAGGTAAATGAGAATTTTAATCCTAATAGAGGTATATTAGTATTTTATCTGGTAGTGTTAGGACTTGCGAACAGGTGTCTGCCTTGACGTGGCTCGCAAGCTTACAACGCTTTGGCCAAAGGGTTAAACTAAATGACCCTACTTCAAGAGAATATATAAGTATTTTACTGTGTATTTCTGTCATGTTGGATGTAGCATTGGGCTTCTCTGTCGTCTGTTGTATACATATGCCACGCTCAATAGCACTCCATTTTGACACATATACATATATATATATATATATATATATATATATATATATATATATATATATATATATATATATATATATATTTTGTGGGGGCTCAGGGGTTCCCAAAAAGAGCTTACTGGGGTTCTGTGTTTTGTTAACCCATTCTCAGCTGTTCCAGCTGGTGGAGGTTAGTGGCTCCTCCTTCCCAGGTTTTAAGCCCACCCCTCCCCACTTCCCTAGTTTGCAAGTGCCTCATTCTGCTGGATATAGACCCACTGTGGTCTTTCTCCCTCCTAATAGAGGTAAATGAGAATTTTAATCCTAATAGAGGTATATTAGTATTTTATCTGGTAGTGTTAGGACTTGCGAACAGGTGTCTGCCTTGACGTGGCTCGCAAGCTTACAACGCTTTGGCCAAAGGGTTAAACTAAATTACCCTACTTCAAGAGAATATATAAGTATTTTACTGTGTATTTCTGTCATGTTGGATGTAGCATTGGGCTTCTCTGTCGTCTGTTGTATACATATGCCACGCTCAATAGCACTCCATTTTGACACATATACATATATATATATATATATATTTTGTGGGGGCTCTGGGGTTCCCAAAAAGAGCTTACTGGGGTTCTGTGTTTTGTTACTTTTCAGAATAAGCCATACCCTGTCCCACAGTTGTATTGAAACGTTTCCACATAGTAACCATGCTATGTACATCGCTAGGTAAACAAAGACTTTAAAACAATAATTTCAAATTCTTTTTTTTACTATATTCTTCCAATAAATACAAAATAACGGGTGTTTCACATAAATAATGCTTGTAAAAAAACTTTAATGTGCAGTATGTTTAAGCCATACTGTACCTCAATGTAATATTTAAATTTATTGAGTTTTTAAACTACAGTAGTACTTGCTAAAATGCAACAAACGGGATTTGCACACAATACTGACCAAACTTGCATGTTATATTCAAGTGTATATACTCCCGCACCCATGGTTCTGCTCTCACATTCAGCATGTCTCATTCCTGTGAATGCCACAGTCCCTTCCACTGAGTGTTCATGTCTGAGCCGGGTGTGGTGTAATCAACAAGTGGTTGCCTGCTATATACTGATTGCATGCATTGTTAAAAGCGGGAATGACTATCTCACCGACCAACCAGCCTTTTGTTAACCAACAGTCAAATATGATGAAGAAATTCACATCGTATCAGTGGTTGATCATTTTTTAGCTTTTACCTAAATTTTTATCTGAAAGAGTAAAAAGAAAAAGAAGATATGTGAAAACAAAAAAACTGCTTAGTGTGAAATACAAGGCAATGTTTTTTTTAAAGTCCCATCCTGATTGCCATTCTGTTTCTTTTAATAACTACCAGTAATATTTAATTTATATGATTTATGTAATTATTGCAAGTTTCCACAGTTTGAGACTGAATCCAATAGTTCAAGATCCCCTTCTCTAGCTAATCATTGATTACTGTCTTAAGATATTTTTGCAGATCCTTTTTCAGTGTATGCCACATCAATTGTACTGTATGAGGTTAAAATTGGGGGATCGGCATACAGTACAGTATATAGAGACATAAACATTATGCTATTGCCAAGAATAAAACACGCCCATACAACAGCACAGTACAGCACAGTTAATAGTGACTACTTTTACTTTGGCGGTGTTCTGACCCACTTGATTTCACTGTCCTTAATAAAAGTAGCAGATGCACTGTGTTTTTGGTCGTTGTCTTGGATGAACCGTTCACCTGATGGGAAAAAATCTAAAATGTATGGTGCTGCCTTGGTGATAATGGTCTACTTAAAGAACCTTTTATCCATGATTCCTGGAGAAAAAGCACGTGTAAATCTATTAAACAAGTACAGGGACAGAGTCATATTCAGATACAGAGAGTACTACTTTTCACAACACCGGAAGGTGCTTACCATCAAATATAACTATGGGTCCTTGTCCAAGTCTAGAGATTGTCCCCCACATATGAACCTTGAGGCTTCAGGGATAAATATTTTTTTTTCCATACTGGACAATCTTTCCAGGATGACAGATGTCTCAAAAGAAAATATAACATCCTCAAACTTTCAATCCATGCATGCGCTTGGTCATCTTTAAAACTTTTTAACATCCCTTATCAATGGAAAAGCTCTGCAATAATACAAAAAATTGATTAGGAGTGGAAAATAATATCATGTCCACGCATATCGCTTGTCAGGTGCATAAACAGTATATGTACAGTATAGCACATTAGAAAATTACCGCACATGTCTAAAGTTCCAGTCCAAATCATGTCTCAAACAAAGAAAGTTTGAAACAGATCAGTGGTTACTCACAGAACCCCAAATGGAATAGGAACTTACCAGATATTTGAGAAATTAGAAAAATACATTATTGGATCATGGTTAAAAACAAGTGACAAAACCAAACAAAAAAGGCTCTCCCACATGTTTCACATCACTTGGCGCATTCTCAAGGAGTAACGAAAGTCAGGTAGGAGTCACTTTATCTACCCTCCCCACAAACATGACATACGTACTAGTAAACAGAAAAAGTGTGGCGCTCAACCCTAATGCAGTGAATAATTTAAATAAATATTTTAAAGTGATTAAAAGTGCATTAATTATAAAACACAAATATATCATGTGTCTAAAATATAATGTAGCACCTTTTCCCCCACCCTAAGTGAAATCATATAGCTACCAGTGTATTCTGGTGCTGTGCATACCTGTGAGGTTGAACAGAAGGCCCTGAGAACTCCGGGATGGTATGGGGAAAGATCAGGACAGGCTCTCAGTAATGATCCTTATAGCGCAGCACCTCATGCCAGTGAGGATCTTGGTGCAGCCAGGATGGTCCTTACTGGCAACTCATATAGTGTTCCATTGATACAGGCCACAACAGATGTATACAACAGGATCTTTATTAGCATCATTCTGGTTATATCATAGATGTTCCCTGGACCAGACCCACCTGGATTGAGGCTCTGCAGGCCCCTCCTCAGCTCCCTTACCTCTGATGGGATAAAGGGTAAACGCTTCCACTCCACTGGGGCAGGGAAATAACCTCCTGACTTCTGGGAGAGTGTAAGCTTATGTACCCAAGTGGAGGTGCTTGTAACCCTGCCCCATAACAGGGCAGGTCCAATACTGACAGGCATCACATCATGGGCATGTGACCCAGCCAGTATCCTGCCCAGGGATGAGACTCTCTGGTTGTCGTTAGGCCAGCCTCTGGATACAGCAATAGTGTATCCAGGCTGCAACAACAAGCTAGGCCTCCATGAGAGAGCTTATCCCCCACAGTGCCTGTGTCTAACAGGACTTATACTGTTAGGGCGAAAGAAAAGATGATAGCCAGGGGACTAGGCTAAAATAACAAACATGATAATTGTGACAAATCACTAGAAAATATGTGAATATATGAATCCGAGTGTCAGTAATAGGTAGGTTCAGAAAATATTATGGTAAATACACGCCTCTAGTGAGTATGTGACAGTGATATTATAGGCGCATAAAACCCCAATAGTGAATATATAAAAAATAGCAATGTTAAATAAATACAATACAATGTGATAAGTGAAAAATACAAAGTGATAATAATCTGAAATCCCATCTCAAACCCTCCGGTGGGACCTGTCTTCACGGGTTCCAGAACAGAAGAATGATTCTCAAGAAATCCAGGGGGAGCATATGGGAGAGAAGAAAAAACAGCGACACAGGAAATATAAGTGTAGACGTAGGAACACAATGGAAGTTATTAGAGTGTTATCTTGGCTCTATGTCCTGCCTACTCACAGGATAGAAGTAGTCACAGGGCGTTTTAGGGAACAAATCCCAAGAGGTACTGGTAAACTTTTCCCGTCCAGTATCACAAAGATGGGTGTGTGCTCCAATGAATATGAGGAAGATAAGAAGGACTACATAGCACAGATCAATAAAATAGGTGAAAAACTTTATGGTAAAATATAAAAAACGCACTTACAATAGTGCAGTAAAACAGGCATATATCACTGAATAGTGAACCAGGTACGATCACAATGTCTCTCACCGCCTCGCAATGTGTGGGGTCCCTACCACCGGCTGTGGATATCCCCCGTCTTTAGCCTGCACTTCTGATCAGCTGGGGAGTTTATCCAAGTGAAGTGTCTATTCCCTCAGTCACAGCGTCTCAGAGTCTCAGCGTCTCCGCTCGTTCACATCTAACTCGATCACAGTGCTGACGTCACAATGCAGGCGGTCCTGGATACGGATCGTCTGGATGGCCAAAAATTCCTCCACTCAACACGTTTCACCAAGTCTACACTGTTAATGGCTTCGTCAGGAGTGTTGATTGATCTGTAGTGTGTCTCAGTCTCTCTTGGATCCCTCTCTGTGATCACTCTAATAACTTCCATTGTGTTCCTACGTCTACACTTATATTTCCTGTGTCGCTGTTTTTTCTTCTCTCCCATATGCTCCCCCTGGATTTCTTGAAAATACACTCCTCCACTCAGGACCCTGGAACAGGAGACATTTCAAATAACCTCCAAAATCAGCATCCAAAACAATCAGGGGAGTGGGGGACGTATCACCAATGGAGAAAGAGAAAAAAACAACATAGAGCAGTATTTCAGAACACAGTACGCCTTCAGTCAATCAATCAATCTACCAATGGTTATGATCACGAATGGCAGGAAAATCTAGGGCATATCCCAAACTGCTGTACCGATTTTGAGCTGTTCTCACAAAATTTTGCTAGGTAGCTATTCAGAAAGCCTTGATGAGTTGGCCCAATCATATGGGGAAGGCATTTTTTTTAGAGATTTCTTGCTCCTGCTCAAACACATCCAAAAAAAATCGGAAAAAATCCAAATAGCACCATTTTGATAAAATCACGATATTCTAGTAGCCTCGAGAAACTCATCCCTAGGGTGGCGAGATGGGATCTGAGAGCAGGACTTAGAAAAAAATGCATTTTTCCTGCATTGGATTGAAACCGGGAGTCTCCAGAGCTGATACACATTTAAACGGTTATATCATGCAGGTCACCATGGATGTTACAATGATTGAATACCATCAAAAATACTTGCAAATGGCTGCCGGTATATATGACCTCTCTCTAAGTTTGCTTATTGTTACTCATTATGAACAGGGCAATGTGTTACATCCAGTTTTTAATAAGTCTAGTACAGTGCTATTTATAGCCAGGCCTTATTTATCTCGACTTATTTGAAAGCCATTATTTATCTCTATACTGTACATAGTCCCCCTTATCAGACTTTATTAAGTCATCTTTAGGGAGTCGTGTGACCCGTTCACTAACAGTATCACTGTTATAACAACTATCGGGCCACACTTAACTATGTGATTGTCACATTTATTAACTCTAGTGTCCAATGATTTTGGTTTTCCTACACTGGTATCTTTTCAACCAATCACAATAGGAAACATTGGTGGTAGTTATGCCTACAAACTGTATATTTTATTCACTGTTCCTCTTGTACAGTGATATATGTTTTATGTAACCTATTTATTAATAAAGCTATTCAATATTATTTATTATTATTTGGCGGTGTGTAACAAAGTGGATTTATTTTTAGTTAATACCTTAGTATTTTCTTTTTTTGTTTTTGGTCTGTACCCTTATTCACGTATGCACCTCCCAATTATACCCATTTATACTCTTTGGTCTATTAGCTGGTAGTTTAAGTTGATCCTTAGTCTTCCACACCATTTTTTTGCATTACCTTTTACGGGGGTACTTGATACTCCCCCTTGATTTCTGATCCTACCTCCAGCATATCATGGCGGGTTTTTTTTACCAATGGCATGGATATTTCCAAATGGCAAGAGGAAGCTAAGAATGTGTTCTCAAGGGAACCTACTAACATTTCTCATGATAATCCTGATATTATTGATTATTTCTGTAACATCTCTAAACTTCTACGAACACAGACTCAAGTTTGGTGGGAAGAAACCAGTTTACAAAATTATATTACTCACAACATGGTCACACGAGGACTTAGACTCAAATTGCATCCCGCACACCATATTTCATCAGTGGACTTTATTAAGCATTGGGAGACAATATTGTCTAACTGTTCTAAAGAACTTATGTCTCTTTTAATTGATCATGAAAAAACTAGATTGGAAATGACCAATACTGAATTTGACACCACTTTAAAAGATATCAACAAGTTCAATAAGTTACAGGAGTTTGAAAAATATAAACACCAATTGGAAATTAATATGGACAAATTCAAGAAGGTATTGAAGGAAAGGAAGCACTGTAAATGTATTAGGGATAATAAAGATTATGAACAGGGTATTATGTATAGGTTTCCTGGGGCAATATGACTGATTATTCATCTTCAGAGGCAGAGTTATCAGAACGCGAGGTCTCTGTACCAAAAACACAGGGTTTCCTCAATAGTAATAAAAATCAACTATCTCAGGATAACCGTGATTTTAATTTTTTAGGTGTGAGACAACCAAGCGCAAAATCTGCAGAGGCAAAAGGAAATCTGCGGGAAAGAAAGGTTCGGCAAACCTCCAAGAAAAAATAACAACTGAGACAGCTGCTTCTAACAATTTACAAATCTTTAAAATTTGTATTCAGTGCTGATCAACTTAATTTACTTAATAAAGGTTTTTCATTTTCACCCACATCAGATTTTAATTTGTTTAGATGGGTTAAGGACGTTAACCTGTTTGGTAGACGCCTCTTACTGCACAAATGTCATACCAAACGTGCTAATAATGAAGACTCTGTCAGTACTCTAGACAGACAAACCTTGGAGGTACTCACTTCACTATATGATAAAAATGAGGAAATTGATACACACTTTACAGGTCCTTTCACTAACCTTAAGAACAAGAGTAATTTTACCCCACTACTGAGCATTTGCCCTGCTTTTGATCGCTTTATTTCTTGTGTAACTGGAGAACGTGAGGCTCAACCATCTCAGTATAAGTCCTGTAACAATATTACTGCCAACGAGAATAAAGGCCTAAAAGAACTAATGAAGAACGCCACCATCATGATTAAACCAACCTATAAAGGTGGCAATATCGTTATTATTTAAACTGACGCGAATGTTTTGGAGAATAAGCGACTACTGAGTGATAAGGACTGCTACAATATCCTTCAGAGCAGTCCTACAACCAAGTATATGAAAAAAATGTTGTATGGTGCTCTATAGTAGAAAAAACAGCATTAAGGATGATAAATTCATAATAAATAATATTCACCTTGATAAAGGGCTTTTTATAGTCCGAAACGCGTTGGTGTTTTGTTTGTATTTTTTGATCCATTAAATAAGCTTCAATTTTTATTGTGGGATCGCACTCTTGTTGTTATTTACTGGCTTTCCAGCACTGGATGTAGTCCTCCATTTTTTCATCCTCTTGATCACTACAACCAAGTATAAGCAAGCACTTACTGCCATATTACTCAAGGGACTTGATGAAAAACTGATTAGCAGACAAGAGTACGATTTTATGCTCCCTAAATCACCTACAGTAGCGACCTTTTACAGTTTGCAGAAGGTGCATAAGAACCAGCAGCACCCACCCATGCGACCAATAGTGTCTGTGAACAATTGCCTTACTGGGGGCTGTAGTGTATATGTTGATAAGGTATTACGGAATTTCATTACCAGCTTACCATCTTACATGTATGTCCAAGAAACTAAGGATACCCTGAATAGATTGAGTGGTATCACTGTTACTCCAGACACTATTTTGGTCAGCCTGGATGTTGAGTCCCTGTACACAAGCATAATTCACCAAAATGACTTGTTAGCGCTTTTTCATTTCCTATATATTAAAGATTCAAGATTCAGAAGACAATCAGTTCACTCTCAATATCCTAAATTATGTTGTAACGCATAATTAATTTGTGTTTGACAGAAGCTCTTACCACCATATCCAAGGTACAGCTGTGGGCACTGCCTGTGCACCTACATATGCCAACCTGTACATTGGCTGGTGGGAATACATTCATGTATTCTCTTACTGCACCGACACACTTTATTCGAGCAAATACCCAGTATGTACCTGGCAGATACCTGGAATGCGCCGCTCCTCACCTCTGACAAGCCCCGTTGTGTTTGCCTTCCCAGCCTGGGTTCATGCCTGGCTGACGGGCGGCTGATCTGTTAAATGATAATGATTAGGATTTAATAGGCTGCAATGCTTCGCGTGTCTACCAGATGGCATAAATTCATGAATTGTAATGCAGTATATATATATTTACTGTGCAGTATTGCAGCCAGCGGGAATAAAATGCTTCAATCCCTGCCTGGAAAATAACCCAATGCACTCGGGCAGAAAACAGTCACAAACCTCAATACACCCGGGTATACCCGAATTCGTGGGACTAGCCGAGCTCGAATAAAGTGTGTCACCAGTGTATGAGTTATCTATGTATACTGAACACATTGATTTGTGGATCAGATACATAGATGACATCCTTATACTATAGAATGGTCCAAGTACGCTGCTCTCCAGCTTTGTTGACTGTCTTAATGATAACTTTCTCAACTTACGACTTACACCAGTTACAAGTAAGGAATCAATAACCTTCCTAGACTTGTATATATATATATATATATATATATATATATATATATATATAGATATATAGATAGATAGATAGATAGATAGATAGATAGATATAGATAGATATCTATCTATATATCTATATATATATATATATATATATATATATATATATATATATATATATATATATATATATATATATATATATATGTTGATGATGACAAAGACATACTAACCAAGGTTTATCACAAGAGCATTGCAACTAACAGTTTGCTTTTAGCTCAGAGCCAACAACCTCCCTCATTGGTGGCAGGTATACCGACAATATCTCCGCTTGCGTAGAAAGTGTTCTTCTGTACAAGAATTCCAGAGTCAGTCTAAGGAATTAAGAGATCGGTTCTTGGCTTGTTGTTATAATATCAACAACCTTAAGTGATCCTACCATCGCTCTCTGTATAGTAACAGAGAAGATTTACTCTGTCCCAATATTAAGAAGCAAAGTAAAAAGAAAATTAGGCGTATAAGTACGTGTAGCAAACAATGGTGGCCCATCAAACGTATCTTCTTACGACACTTGCATTTATTGCTCGCAGTACCTGATCTGATTGATTTCTTGGGACTGACACCATTGATCACTAGTAGATGTTCTAGTAATCTTCGTGATCGCCTCGTTCATAATCACCATCAGCGGCCTCAAAGCACTGACTGGCTCAGTTCAAATGTCAAAGGGATGTTGTTCATATACCAGGGCTGCAAGGCATGCAAATTTGTCCTTTCAACCAAAATGTTCAATAACCATGAAAGCACACAAAAATTTACAGCTAACACATTTATTAACTGCCGGACCAAAAATGCCATTTATCTTATCACATGTATATGTTGTAAATGTTATGGGGGGAAAACTACTCGACAGCTGCGTAGACGAATTCTTGAACATGTTAATTCCATTAAACATGCAACCGATATCCCTGTTGCTAGACATGTTCTACAGTACCATAATGGTGATTTGAACTGCCTTTCATTTGCGGGCATCTACGATCTAAAAAGAACCAGTAGGGGTGGCAACACTGATAAAATGCTACTACATAATGAGGCCGAATGGATTTACAGACTCAGGACACGTAGACCTAATGGTCTCAATGAGTGCTTTACCTTCACTCCCTCCATTGACTGATGTTTGATGATTTTTGGCATGCTTTGATTCTTACCTGTCATTTCTATTGTTTAGTTTTTGATGGTATTCAATAATTGTAACATTCATTGTGACCTGCATGATCTGACCGTTTAAATATTAAATTCTAATATTGAATTATTAATGTCTCGCAACTAGTGACTACATCCAGTACTAAACATGATTATTGGCCCGTACTATTGACCGTTGACCATTGACCGTTAGTTAAACAAATTCTGAATATTGTTTTCATAGGGCTAACCAATGTTGGTTAATACTCAGCATTCTGTATTGTGAACTGGCATGATGTTCATGACACTCTGAGAGCTTAGGTCTTGTGGTGCAAGAATTATTATATGTATACCCTATTAGTATTTATATACTTAATGAATCTTTTATGGCTACTTAAATTAGCCTACCTAGCGTGTGACATCAATGCTGTATCTTTTTCTAAGTCCTTGCACAAGCGTAATAGCTGTGTAACTACTTCGATTATTCTATCAGTCGACGCATGCGCAATTGTCATCTTCAGAATGTTTCTATCTATTTGCGCATGCGCAACATATTGTGCAGGCCTAGTACTCATTATGTAACACGAAAGTTCAAAGACTGAGAGCAGAGTTTGTCACGCATGTGCAGTAATTTCTGAACTATGAGAAATTCTAACATCTCACACATGCGCAGTTGACATCTTCCGAATTAGTCTATCACTGCATCGGTTCTATCAGCCGGCGCATGTGCACAATTTTTAGTACACACATGCACAGTTGACATCTTCCGAATTAGTCTATCACTGCATCGGTTCTATCAGCCGGCGCATGTGCACAATTTTTAGTACATTGACTGAGTTTGTCACGCATGCGCAGAGGACTGGCCCGCCACGGAGAGAGCTACAATCTTCTTGCTTAGTTGAATCGCCTGTTTACTCTGTAAATGTTGTGAGTAGGATTCCGGTTTTTACAAACCAGACCAGCTGCATCACGCTTCTCTATTTTGTTTTATTTTATTGTTTCTTAATCTTTTAAATAAATTAGCTTAACTGTTATTCAGCCATTTTATTTATTTTTGTTTTTATTTTTTGTCCTTATTTGTTTTAATTTATTGTTGTCTGCTAGTGTTTTGTTTTATTTATTTGTCAGTAGGTCTTTGTATGTTATTGTTTTGTGTTTGTTCCTTTGTGTCAGAAGTATGCACTGTGATTTTCTTCTGTGTTTAATCCCACATATCACGGGACGTATCTTCGTGGATCCAACAAGATGGACCAGAAGTGTAAAACTTCTAATGCTGTACGAAATGTGTCTTTCTGTGTGAATGTCCGGGATCGGCCGGGGGAGGTGTTGATAATGAGTTGAATGCCTTGTACTTGGCTTTGGGGGGTGGGGAGGGAGGTGCAACTAAAATGTTTCATCTTTGTGTACATAATGCTGTGATGAGCATGCAGTACAGTTGAAAGAAATCATTTGAAATGTTGTAAAATATAAACAACATTTGTCAGTCCCTTGAAGAGTCATAGAGAAATAAAAAATGTATTGATTTCTTAAATGTAAAAATTGATTAAGTATTAAAACCAGGAAATGTAAATTTCTATACCAGCAGACAAATCATGAAACCGTCTTAGACTTTTGGATAGCTTTTGTAGTCCCATGCCTTTGCTTTGTGGGGGTGGAGGGGGAGGTGGGGCAACTCAATTGGTCTGTTTTACAGTAATGCACGGATGATCATGAAGGATTAGAAAACAACTGTTTGAACTGTTTGCAAATGTAGTTATTTTCTAAATCTTAACATTGATTAAGGAATATCTTGGAAAGATCTTACCCACTCCTTGAGTCTTGAAGAGTCCGTAATGGCATGCCAAGCTGCTGTGCAGAAGTCCAATGGTAGAAAAAAGAAGAAAGCAACGCACTGCCAGGGAGTCAGGTGGTATAAAAATAAAATTCTATTTATTCAGCACAAATACAAAACATCACCCAAGGAGGTGAAAAATCCTCCTACGCGTTTCACACACGAGTGTCCTTTATCAAGGAGTAGGGTCGGAAAGTACATGTACGTACTGTTCGAATCTTAAATGGATGAAACCCGACCTTTCTGCTTTTGCAGTCGCCATGAGCAAGCATACTGGCAAAAACTGGGAGCACAGACCAATATCCTCTTGTACAGGTATCTCCCAGAGGTGGGGCTGTGCGAAAAAAGCAATCCTCATTAGTTAACGTTTGCCTTATCTAATGCTTCCAGCCACTCGTCTGCTTATCTGTTCCAGCATTAATTGCAGAAAATATGATAAATGTGTAACTGCATTGGGGTTTGGTATAAGGACTTGACATGATGTCCATTCAACAAGCGCAGGGATAGCAATGTAGAATAAAGGGACAAGCATTGTGTATACTGTGGAGATTTTAATTATGAAACGCTTAAATTTGATAACGTCTTCAGCGATCAAGGTAAGTTTACAATGGATGATTGTAGTGGCCACTCTTTATCTAGTTTTTAAACACCTGCAAATTGACTACACACAACTCACTGGTTGCCCTGAGCAAAGGGATTCACTTTTGCCATCTGGCTGAAACACGCAGAACTGCACCCAAACAAATCACAATCACAGTAATCACGAAAAATCAACAACGGTAAACATGCATTTGATTGACAGCCTTCACGGAAGAATAATGAGTGAATTCGGCGTGGAATACAGCAAACTTTACGAAAACGGCATCGAGAAATGGTCAGATAAAGGCCGTTTCATCTGTATATGAACCTGCACTGGTTTGCATTAAAAAAAATACATATTGCACCAATAAACTGAGGGAAGGACAGTTTTCCTGGAATGTAAGACCCCTAAATTGCAAGGTGTAAGCTGTGTTGGACAATTCTAATAAAAATTGTGAAGAAATTGTTGTCCAGAAATGATAACATTTGGATATGGGAGGATAGAAGATTGTCTAGATAAAATGGGATGATACCTGCACTACTGTAGCTTGAATCTATGATGGGTTTTAAAGGTGCCAAAGTACGGGAGGTTCAGTAATGTTACTGATCTAAAAAATAAAAGGTAATACAAAAAACACTTCATTAGCCGGTAGCCTTTGATAATGTTTCTCTTTGCCAGAGTGGGATTTCCTCTGCTTAAAGTCTCCATTCTTACACCATGACTAATACTAAAATGTTACCAGTAACCAACTCAAAGGAACTCTTACATGCATCTGTCCCTCATATGACTAATATTTAACGGTAGGAGGACCACCCATGGCAAAATCTTGAATAAATTAAAATAGGAGAGAAATTCTAGTAATAGATTGCCAAATGAGCCACTAAATAACATGCACTAATATTATTGCTGACCAAGACCACCTTCATGCATCATATTGAAAGAAAACATGTCAGTTATCGAGTGATTCACCCAGCTAGACAGTACCTCAATGGGTGTGTTTGCCCAAGACATTAAGAGGAAATGTTACAATTGGTGTAAGGATAAACCTGCAAGCAATTCGAAAAAGCATAATCAGATGCTGTAGCTTTATCCCATTAATTGCCTTAGGGGCCACAGGGTCAGACTGCCATGATCCCTCCAGCACTCACGATCACATGACCGATTCATCACTAATGATGGAACGGAAGTGGAGGAGCCATCCCCACTGTGAACTATCAGTGCAGATCGTATCCTGAGCTAAATAGGAGTGGAGGATGCAATTTTGGGGGGGATGAAGCTACTATGTCATGAGGTACCAAGGATGCCAGAACCCATGACATATTAGCTATATCCTATGGCACTCAAGGGGTTAAATAATAACCAAATACAAGCATTAGACATAATTTTGTAAAGAGTACGATCCCTAAACCACAGGTAATCCATGAGGATTTGAAAAGTACAATATATGATCAAAATGTAAACATTAAGAAAAAATATAACTTAGAAATGCATGTATGGTAAATGTGAAATCTCCTGATAGGCCAATGCTACAGTAGATCTCTTAGCAGAATTAACAGGTTGCATGGGTTATCAACTCACCCTGCTAGAAGCAAGCTAAGTACTGTACTATTGTAGGATCTTCAATCTATCTATTGCAAAGGGATTCGGAAGCACTGCACCACTCTTTTGAAACAGACCAACACTTAGGGGTTCATGCAGTAAGCGGCGAAAAGGCACTTCTCGCCACTTTTCCGCCAAAAAAGCCTATCTGTATTCAGTAACGGCCGAGAAAGTGGCGAGATTAAAAAAAAACGGCAGTTTTGCTGGCGGTTTTTTTTTACTCGCCAGTGGCGGGGCGAGAAGGCACTTTCCGCCAAAAAATCCAACTTTTTCAGCCACCCTGTATTCTAGTAGAGGCGAGTAGCTAAGCGGAGCTATTCGCCTCTCTAGAATGGCGTTTTGTTGGCGGATCAGCCACGCAAGAAAAAGTTGGCAAGTTGCTGCTCAGAGGCAGCGGATGAGTGGCGGATCGGCACTTAGAAAAAATTCTGGCCTTTTTCCTGGCTGGGATTGATGTCGGGTATCTCCGGAGCTGATATCATTAATATCAGCACCGGAGCCCCCGGCATGCATCCGAGGCAGGAAAAATGCATTTAAAGCCCTCTTCATTACCTTAGCGGTTAACCGCTAAGGCAATGAGGGGGTTAAAGAGCCGTGCCAGGTTTATTGTGGGTAGCGGGGGTGGGTGAAGGGGGTATTTGGCCCTTGTTGTGTGTTTAGGGCTTGCGGGGGGGTTGCGGGTGCACTTAACCCCTTCCCGACCGTAGAGGTTAATACCGCTACGGTCATGAAGGGGTTAAGGCCTCCCGCAACCCCCCCGCAAGCCCTAAACAAACACCGTTGGGGCTAATACCCCCTTCACCCACCCCCAATACCCACAATAATAAAAAATACACACACCAGCCCCACACTAACTAAATAAATATATATATATATATAAATATAAATATATATATATATACATGACCCCAACAACACCTATACCCCCCTAACATACAGTATAGTAATGGGCAACATTACTATTATTCACAAATGGATAATAGTGCAGTTGTCCATTTAAAATACATACACAACAATAAAGACATTAAATACATATAGCACTCACCCATGTGCGGCTGCCACGATGAAGGCCATCCTCATCTTCATCCTGCCCATGCCCCATCCGCTTCTGCAAAACAGACACAAGAATTAAAACATCCAATGTAATGTCCCCTAACCCCTTAATCACCATAGCGGTTATTAACCGCTACATTCATTAAGGGGTTAAGCCACCATCACCCACATACCCTCCCCCACTAACCCCCCCAACCACCCTCACCCACTACCCACAGGGGAGTCCTACCAAATACCCTTGGGGCTAATACCCCCTCCCCCAGCACATACAGTACAATAATGTGCCAAATAACTATTATCCACATAGGGATAATACATTATTTGGCCATTATTAAACACATTAAATACCGTAATAAAGTAAAGAAAATTCTACTAACCTCATCAATAAGAAGGCTCCGTTGCCAGCATCATCCTTGGGGTCCGTTGCCAAAATAATAAATATCCAATAAATCTCAATTACATTAACATACCAAGGAACCCCTTAATCACCTTTTCGGTTACTAACCTCAAAGGTAATTAAGGGGTGAAGCCATCCTGCAATGGCAACACCACTTATGCATAACATCCTCAATGAATTAAAAACCAATTTCCTACACAAATCTCAAGTAATCATTCAATCTGAAGCCTCAAATGCCACTTAAAACATTGCTTTTACAGTGTATACATGTAGCATAACATGTAAACTACATGTACACGCTGCAAATCAATGTTAACAATACAGTAATCCAACTCAAATAGCCTGACATCACAAGAAGTATATTATGTCAGCAAATAAAGTCACCATCAATGAATTAACAGACATGAATTACATCACTAAACAATTAAAATACCATCCATACAAATTACACAATTAACTATAGCTATCGTAACAGAGAACAAGTTCAAAACATACAAAAAAGGACACCAACAATTACAATATACTATAGCAAGCCTCTCCATAACCTACAGTACAGCATAAAGCCCAAAACTTACATCTCTTTAATAATAAAATACATTTAACACACAGCTATGCATAGCAGCATAGCCACAATCATTTACAATACAGAAAATCAAGCTTTAACAACACTATCATTTCTTACCCTGTATGTATATATCTCTCTAGACATACATACATACATACATACATACATACATACATACATACATACATACATACATACATACATACATACATACATACAGTGGCAAGAAATGATATGCATAAAAAAAAATGAAGACATGAAAAAGCAAAAAAAAACACATTAACATTAAATACATTTCTTTATTTAACTTACCATTACTTGCCCCCACCGACTCCCGTTGATCAGCTTACTCACGAACCAATCCACGAACAGGAACCCATAAAATAAAAAACCATAAAATAATAAACATTAAAATAATAAAACACGACAATCCAGGGGTCTTCTAGTTGTAATCCATCTTCATCTGTATTCTTCTACCTTCTTCTGGGGTCTTCTTGCCGTCCGGTGCCACGCCCTGGTCTTCTTTCTTCAGAGGAGGTCCTTCCTCCTCGGCGTCTGGCTTCAAAATGAGACGACATAGGCTTTTAAAGGCCTATGATGTCACATTTTCGTCATATGGTTCCCACGGCCCTGATTGGGCCGTGAAAACCATGTGTTTTGGCCGATGTAAAAAAAAATGATGACGTCACTTAAAGGCAATGACAGCACAGCCAATCAGAATGGCTTTGCTGCAATTGCCTTTAAGATGACATTATGAAAAGACACATGGCCGGACTCACATGGTACGGCAGCCAATCAGAGCGTGGGAAGTCTATCCCTACTCTGATTGGTTCAAGTACCATGTGACAGAGGCTTGGGGGAGAAAGGATGTGACGTCATTGAAAGCCTCTTAACATTGATTTGCAGCGTGTACATGTAGTTTACATGTTATGCTACATGTAGACACTGTAAAAGCAATGTTTTAAGTGGCATTTGAGGCTTCAGATTGAATGATTACTTGAGATTTGTGTAGGAAATTGGTTTTTAATTCATTGAGGATGTTATGCATAAGTGGTGTTGCCATTGCAGGATGGCTTCACCCCTTAATTACCTTTGAGGTTAGTAACCGAAAAGGTGATTAAGGGGTTCCTTGGTATGTTAATGTAATTGAGATGTATTGGCTATTTATTATTTTGGCAACGGACCCCAAGGATGATGCTGGCGACGGAGCCTTCTTATTGATGAGGTTAGTAGAATTTTCTTTACTATATTACGGTATTTAATGTGTTTAATAATGGCCAAATAATGTATTATCCCTATGTGGATAATAGTTATTTGGCACATTATTGTACTGTATGTGCTGGGGGAGGGGGTATTGGCCCCAAGGGTATTTGGTAGGACTCCCCTGTGTGTAGTGGGTGAGGGTGGTTGGGGGGGTTAGTGGGGGAGGGTATGTGGGTGATGGTGGCTTAACCCCTTAATGACTGTAGCGGTTAATAACCGCTATGGTGATTAAGGGGTTAGGGGACATTACATTGGATGTTTTAATTCTTGTGTCTGTTTTGCAGAAGCGGATGGGGCATGGGCATGATGAAGATGAGGATGGCCTTCATCGTGGCAGCCGCACATGGGTGAGTGCTATATGTATTTAATGTCTTTATAGTTGTGTATGTATTTTAAATGGACAACTGCACTATTATCCATTTGTGGATAATAGTAATATTGCCCATTACTGTATTGTATGTTGTGTATTGCTGCTATGTTTATTGGGGGCATTTGTCCCCAATAAACATGCTATTATGCGTTAACCCCTTCATTACCTTAGCGGCTATCCGCTATGTTAATGAAGCAGCATTAATGTATTTTAATAATATTGTGCGAGAGCAGGTGGGCCCCTGAGCTGAACCGCATTTATTTGTGGCTCAGAGACCCCCTGCTTCCCGAGTTACAGGCCCCGGTTTGGGGCATCGGTTACAGTGTGGACGCCATGTTTGTTGCGGGCACGTAGCCTATCGGGCGATATAAACAAGGCGGCGACACTGCCCATCTGATCACACATACCGGGGCCTGCATCTCGGGAAGCAGGGGGTCCCTGGTCCACAAAGTTATGCGGTTCAGCTCGGGGGACCCCCTGCTCACTGTACAGTATTATTAAACAAATATTCATGCTGCTTCGCTACCGTAGCAGATACCCTGTAAGGTAAGGAACAAGTCTTTATTGATATGTGTGTTTTACTCATAGTGTAGATGTGCAGAGGGTCTCCAGAGCAGAAACGTTTTTGTTTTAGGTCCGGGGACCCCCTGCTTCCCGAGATACATACCCCTTTATGGGGTGCCGGTATCCCTCTGCTTTGATTACATGCCGCGGTCACGTGATCGGGACCTTTAAATGCAGAGGGATACCGGCACCTCATAAAGGGGGCTGTATCTCGGGGAGCAGGGGGTCCCCCGACCTGAAACCAATGCGGTTCAGCTCCAGAGACCCCCTGCACATGTACACTATGAATAAAAGTTGTTTTAAAAATAATTTTTATTGTGCTGATGTTTGCGCCGAGAGAGCAGCGGATCTCTCTCTGCTGCAAACACAACTCGCCAGGGGACGGCTTCTTGGCAGTTTCTCGCCAGGCAGCCATCCCACCACCGGTTACACGCCATTTCATCAAATGGTGGTGGCGCATTCATTCCCCAGGGATTCGCCCCTTACAGCATACAGACAGTTTAACTCGCCAAAAACATGGCGAATTCCTAAAATGGCGAATGCATTTTTTCGCTGCTTACTGCATGATACCCTTAGATGGGAACTGCTGAACAAGAACTGCACATGTTATAACAAGCTCTTAAAGAAAACAACCGTATATCACAAAGCAAACCATAATAAGAATCTGTACACCAGAAGACTAACATTACCTTTTATCACTCATCACCTGCCAAGGGAACCTTCACCTTTACAAATATGTTCTACTTTCTGAACTGTGCTTACAGTATATTTTCCATATACAGTACCACACACACACACACACACACACACACACACACACACACACACACACACACACACACACACACACACACACACACACACACACACACACACACACACACACACACACACACACACACACACACACACACACACTAACCATAATAAGAATCTGTACACCAGAAGACTAACATTACCTTTTATCACTCATCACCTGCCAAGGGAACCTTCACCTTTACAAATATGTTCTACTTTCTGAACTGTGCTTACAGTATATTTTCCATATACAGTACCACACACACACACACACACACACACACACACACACACACACACACACACACACACACACACACACACACACACACACACACACACACACACACACACACACACACACACACACACACACACACACACTTAAGTTATAGCAAATGAAAATATTACTGTATGCTCATTTGCATGTCTTAGACAGGTCTGCGACCCTGCCTTTCACCATTATCACACAGCACACAGTATTTCCACTGCAGCAAGGGATTCTGGGAAATGACATGCAAATGAGCACACAGTGCCACCTTTTGCTTCAAAACCATATAACATGGTCCCCTATAAGCTTATGCTTGCTGCATTTCACAGGTTTGAGCACAGCCAGTAATATTTCCATTTGCTATATTCTTTACTGTGGAGGGTTTTTGTCACTTTTTTTTACTGACCATAATTTAACTAAGTGTGGTAAAACCTATCCCATTTTGCAAAGCCAGTATAACCAACCCCACACTGATGAGACCCATTAAGGTTGAAACGGCTGTCTATGGGTGGGTTTACTAGCTATGTATCTTAACCCAGGCTGTACTCAAAGTTGTGAAATGTGCATGATATAATGGTGAAAGGCAGGGTTGCATGCCGACCTGTCTAAGACATGCAAATGAGCATACAGTAAACACACACACACACCCACACACACGCACACACACACACACACTACAAACAAGATTGAAGTTCCATGTTCCATGTAAAATTTATTTTGCCCGAGTTTACTTCTAGGTACTGCATGCATATGTCTGCTGCCTGCACCAGTGTGGACAATATACAGACTTCCCATGTAATTTTAATTAGGTCAAAAACCTAAGGGGCCAATGTACTAAGATTATATTTTAAAAAATGTACGTGTCCAAGTTTCAGTGCTGAAACGTAATACAACCCTTTTTAAAATGTGCATCGTATATATGAAGACTTCATACAACATATAATACATCATTGGTTGTTTTAAATGATTTTTGACAGATTGGGCCATGTTGAATGTCTGATTAATTAAATTTAAATGTAACCAGAATTATGTGAATTTGGTTTTATTTATAACTAGTGTTGCTAATTAGTAAATATTTGTGTAATATTATTTATAATAGCCATACTCTGAAAATGATACTTTTGTTAAACATATATAATGAAACATCCCTGATGCATCAAACACATTTTGGGGTTGATATGTAGCAACTTTATTCACGCCAACAGTATTAACAGTTCTAAAGCACTTTTTTTTAATGCATAGAAACATTCTGTACATTATATACAATTAACATCTGTATACCTAGCACAGGCCATTTCTGCATGCCAAAATAAAGAAAACAAATCATTTTTGATGCTGCTGGTACAGGTTAAAAAAATGTAAGGTTAGTATAGAGGTGCATAAATGCTTAATTTACAATAATATTTATAGCTGTCAATTTTGCGGAAAAAAAAAAAAGCTGATTGCAACCCCTTAGTGCACAGGCCCCTAAAAATATGATAACTCAAGATTTATACATCACAAAATGAAAAGAAAATAGCACTTTAAAAGGCAGGGGCGTGCTGGAAATGCTTAAAGCGTTGCAGAATATATAACACCCTGCTGTATCCAGGTACTGCGTGCCCTCAGCTGTGCTGCCGAGCTGCAGGACAGGTACACCTGATGCATGTACAGTGCTGTATACATCCTCCAACATGTTTGCAGCCACTTGATTTTGCTGATAAATGCCTTTATTAATGTTTCTTTTGCATGCTCTAATACACAGAGCTTACAGACTTTTCCTGCTGCTAGTAGCTTCAGATGCAGCGGCTGTTATTCGAACACTTCACGCGGTGTATACCTCGGAATACCCATTTCGTGGCGCGGGATTTCTTCCAACCTTACCGCCTTAAGACACGAGTGCAGGCGAGTGCAGAAAATTGCATTTTATTATTCTGGGTTTGAAACATCTGAAATTGACACAGTAGCACAGTAGCACAGTACTGTACGCATTACAATTCATTCATTTCATTGCACACAAAGAAACAGAATCCTTGAAATTCAAACAAAGCAACTGCGATAAACATGGGTGCCTGGTGTGATAGTCGGCGTTAATGCCGCGTGGAATACAGCAGAGCACACAAAAACGGCTCCGTGATTTGTTTGAATAACGGCCGCTGCATCTGTAGCACAGGAAAGGGAGTTTCTAAGGTACCTATCTTATTCGATAAGCATGGTATGCCTCTTTGCACTACCCCAACATTATGCTTGCCCTCATACTACTCTAAGGCTGCACCTGTATCCTGGTAGTGCTCAGCATGACAGGAGACCAGGATATGCACCAGGGATGACCCGGCTTACTCAGACACATGACTCACCGCTGAGGGAACTGCAGGTGTCAGCTGTGTTGGACAAAAATGCTGACTGAGTAGCTGTCAGTTATAACTGGCTGAATAAAGGGAGGGAAGGAAAAACTACCTTGAGCAGTAATTTCAGGCAGGGGAAAAATTCTGGCCCAAAATAAGACCACACATGCCAACATTTGAAAGTTTCTATTAGAGAGTGTGAGGGAGTATATACAAGGTTAAAACTCTCACTTTAGCAGACCAGAAGAACCATACCCTAGCTTGTAGGTCTGCAAGATGATTGGAAAGTGGAGGTTTAAAAGGCAGAGAACAGATTTCTTCCTGGCTCTCATTTTGCTCTCAAATCTGTGAGGGAACAGGTTGAAGAGAGCCTGTCAGGGGGAGAGCCTGAACTCCCGTTGACATACCAGTGATTATGGACTGCCCTGTTATTTTGCAGACTTATGCTGTTTACTTTAAAGATGATTTTGTTTTGGTACCCGATTACTGCAACCTGCAACCCCTGACACAGGGAATAAAGGACTTTTATTACAAGAAAGTGGTGTGCGAGCTCCTTCCTGACCATACCTACAAGGCTGCTCCGTCACAGAGAGATTTAAGGAGTTTCTAACAAATAATATTTCGAGGCATTTGGATCAGGGAATTATTATCAGGGAAAAAGCTAAAAATGATTTGGCAGCTCATTATAAGGGAGTCTCCCTAAGAATTAGAGAGAGGTGGTGCAGAGGCACCAAAAAAGAGGTGCGGACGAGGACAAACAGATGTCTTATGGAGCAGCACTATTTAATATATATGATCCAAAGTCCTTCCATTTCTTTGAAGTTGCAAAAGAGGTTGGGGTACCATCAGCCGGGCTGGATGTGACCTCTAAGGTTTAAACTTTAATGTTCTCATTCCTGATAAATGTCAAAACTGCAGGATAGACCAAAGCAAACCTCATTATATAAAGCTGAGGAGATAGGTTGGAAGTTAAACTTACACATTTTAGTGTAAGAGCTGTTTCATTCATTTTTGCAAATATTTGCTAAATTCACCTAAATTCCATGATAATATTTGCCAGCGTATTTACCATTAGTCAACAACCAATGATAAACATTGGTATCAAGGGGATATCAAAGCAAAATATTTACAGTTGTTGATTTCTCCTTAGATTTCATATTTTCACAAAGTTTTGACCAGTTGTGTATGTCCAAACCAAAATTCACCAAATCCCTTGCCAGAAAGTTTTTGCTCATCTTTTCCCACAACCCCCATGATTCAGAGCCTTCTGAATTGTAGTATTGCTTGCTCCAGCCAGATCGGAGATAAAAACTGTTTATGCAACACTATGTGTCACTCTACAACCTCCCATACTGGCTGCCATTTTGCCATGGTGGTAAAGGAAAAAAGCAGCTTGGGTTGAAGGGGGCCGGGGGGGGGGGGGGAGACTGAGACCAACGTATAGAGAGGATAGAAAATAAATAGAAAGAGCAAGCAGTGAGAGGCAGAGAAAGTAAGCAGAAAATGATAGAAAAACACACAAAAATAGCCGAGGAGGTAGCAGAGAGGCTAATAAATACAAAAAAAAACAAAGAAATAACAATTAATTTATTGTGGGGTATACAGAATGTTAGGAGTGAGTAATTACTGTATATATCACGAGCACCATATGACCTGTTTGCACTATGAATTTTTTTTTTTTTATAACTTGTATTTTATTGTGAACAAATGCATGGTATACAGAGTGAGCATTATATGCATACAAAATATAAAATAGCACATGTAATGTGGGCCTTGAATCACGTATATTAGAATCGCACAACGTTTCGAGCCCTACTCGGTCGTGTGAGTGCAGGTGAACAAATAATAATAAAATAAAAAATAAAATAAAAAAAAAAGGGAAGGGTTGGGGGGGTAGAAGGGGAAGGGGAGGAGGTAAGGGTGGTTGGTAGGGAAGGATATAACGAAGCTAACTTTTCTTGAAGCATAAATGGCATATGGGTTGTAAAGCTATAACTAGGGCTCTATTCAGCTTTAAGTAATTGATCCCATTGTGTGTGTGGGGGTAATTATTTTACTTTCCCGAAGGAGAACGCATCTCTTACTATCAAAGCCAAATTGTGTCACGCTCTACCCCGGGGATGTCTGTCTGTGCTAACCAAGGGGTCCAGACTTTTAGAAAGTTATCGCCAGTATCATTAACTAAACTTGTTAATTTTTCCATCTGGCAGATAAACCAAATACGATTCCGAATCTTTGGGATAATTGGAATATCGGGGCGTTTCCATAGTGCTGCAATCTCACACCGTGTGGCTATTGCAAAATGAGCAATTAATTTGTTATGTGACTTTGATAAATCCTTTAAAGGTCTGTTTAAGAGAAACAGCCAAGGGTCAGGGGGAATAGAGAGGTCAAAATCCTCTGGATCCAATTTCTGATTTTTTCCCAAATTTGGGTTATCAACTGGCAAGACCACAGCATATGCAACAGATCAGCTGTTCCTCCACATTGTTTGGGGCACAATGGGGAGGACCCTGGTACGAATTTCGATAATTTTAGTGGGGTGAGGTACCATCTCATAAGAACTTTATATGCGTTCTCCTTCAGTGTGGTGCATATGGAACTTTTGGCAGTGGCTAAAAATATGGAGTCCCAATCCTCATCATCTAGGGATTCCCCTAAATCTATCTCCCATTGGTTCTGGAATGAAGGTGTTTGATGTTTAGATGTAGCAGATTCGACTACCTCTCCATAGATCGTAGATATAAGTCCCTTAGTGTCGGTTTCTGCCCGGCAGAGCTTTTCGAATTTCGTCAGGGGAGGGTATGGGGCAAATTTGTTATAGAATGCTCTAATCTGGAGGTATTTATAGAATTCTGAGTGGGGCAAGTCTTTTTCTAATCTGATATGGTCGAATGTTTTAATTTTCAGATTATATCCTTCCATATCCTTGATTCTATTGTATCCTTTTAGTTTCCAGATTGAACTATTTGTACCAATTAGGCCAGGTGCAAAACTTGGGTTGTTCCAAATTGGGGACATCAGAGATATAATTATTATATTATTTGCTCTCCATTAGAGCTTAGCAACCTGATTTGGCTACCTAAAAAAGCGAGGAAAACCGCTGCCCTACCGCTCACCTCAATGACCAACTCCATATCGGTTTGGGAAGTAACAAACATAAAAAACTATGAATTTAATGATATAATGATATACATATATACATATCTTTATGTAACTGGACAACAGAAAAGTATTTGTTTTATTTAGTCTGCAACTCGGATAGTCTGAGAAGAATAGCTCACTTAGGCAGGTGCAAGGATGCAAGCATAAAAAAAGAAAAGGCTGGTCTTTAAAGTTTTGTTTTATGTCTCTTTGTATGAGCAGTAAAAAGACATACTGGCTTACACAAATAACCCTGACCTCTGATCTTTTTGCTTTTGACAAGAAGCACAAATGTGGCATATCTATTTTTATTGAGGTTGAGCCACTTGTATATCTTAGAAGCAGTGTTTGTGAATTCACAATTAACGCATACATTTTGCGTTTAGTTTGAAACAAAACATGTTAGAAAATTAATTTAATCCTGAACTAAATGAAAACTGAGGAGAGCCTTTACAAATGCAGTTTTATTATTGCATCATAGTCTGAATGTGTTGCATGCCAGGGTACAGCAGATGAAAATGAATTGTCTGTTTATGCTCAGCCATCACAATGATGTTGAAGCTTCTCTCACAAAAAGTTGATACCGCAAATAAAAGTGAACATTTTTTTTACCTGTTCTCCTTTTTTATGTGTAAAAATGTGTTTTTATAATACTGAATTACATATTACATATGTGAGCACAGCACTAATCTCTAAAGTATTTGGAATGGTTTTACAAACAAACGCAGTGGGATAATAAGACCCCACCTGGCTAGCTGCGGCATGATTTAGATGTGGCTTTCTAATTCAGGAGCTGTGGGATGTCGCAGCTCTGAAGTGGACTGTGAAGAACACAGCTGTTCCATAAGTTTGAAACATAAGGAAACAAAGGTTTCTCTTTGGCCCAACAGCATTATCTCTTTTCAACTAAGACAATATACTGAAACAATAAATGCGTAGGGGGAGAAAGGTTCATTATTTCACAGCTGTTCTAAAACAACCAATAAAGAAAACATCCCCAGTACACTTTATTTTGTTTGAGACATGGAACTTCACCAAGGCACTGTGAACAACTTCTGAGGTATTTTGGTTATCAGCCAAACACCTGTACTTTAAGAGTAGGTGTAAATGATACTAGTCTATACAGGGAGCTCTTAAAAGATTAGGACTTATTTTGTAGCCTTACAGTCAGACTCAAAATTTGGGGAACCCTACAATTCATTTTTGCATAAATTGTGTGCTCTATAGGGGAATTTTTTTTCCAATGATTTAATCATCCAGTGCCAATCATTTCAAATGTTGATCCAAAGAAACCTGCAGCAATTGGTTTTACACTCATTCCCTCACTTCAATCTGCAGATGAAGGACCCCTAACAGTTCCCAGAATCTGAGCAAGGTAACTAGGATCATGTTAACAAGTACCTGGAAACAGCACTGCATTCCTCTAAGGTTCCAGCACAGTCAGAATGAGAAAGGCTTCCAGTGGTACATTTACAAAATACAGCCCCTAGTTTGGATGTTGTGTGAATACTGTACTTTTCCATCTGAATTTGGATATTGTAAATCTTACTATAATTGAAGAGATTATTTAAGCTTTGCAGGTTTTGTGCATGCAGAAAATAATTACCTGAAAATATAATTTTAATAATTTTTACAGAAGTATTTACTTAAACCTTATGATATTTATATTCAGTTATTTTAAAATGTAACAAGTGGGATATGTATGACCCCAATTAAAATGTTACCATTCAGCAGTGCAGAAGAAGCAGCGGCAGCAGAAATGTATTAAAGAAAAATAAAATAGGGATAATTCTCCATAGAGTACATAACGCCAAATTATCTCGTTTACAAACCAGCAGCAGAAAAACATGGCCTACGTTATATTCTCTTTATGAACCTATGAAATATATTTATCTTGGTAAAAGCATGAATCTTATCCAAAATTAGTTAAACCATTGGCTGATTCACATAATCAAAACAATGTTTTATGTTCCCACTAGAGATGTGTAATGCATTATAAAAATCTTTTCCCTCATAAAAAATTATAGACAATAACTTAGCAAAAATGTAAACTCATGGGAAGAACTTTCGTGAAAATGTTAGGGAACTGAACTCAGACATTTATACAGGAAAGTTTCAACACAAATATAAGTGTTATTCAAGTAAAAGTGTTATGCAAATAAATTGATTGATCTTAACATAGGGTAACCCTATTCTGTAAAAGTCCAATAATAATTTAAAAAGCAGTGATAGGGTAATAGAAGTGAGAAATGTTGGTTGTCCATAAAGCATGTCATTCTTCAAGGTGCACAGTGAAAAGTATGGGTGTGAGACATAGTCGTAAGGTTTTTAAGTCAATAACTTCTCAACTGATACACACTTTCTAAAAGTATAAGGCTAAAAAAGCAGGTGTGGCTTATTAAGTGAGCAAGTGATTGAATTTCTGCTGAGTGATAAAGAATATCTTTTTTGACATCATCTGTTCAATAACTGAGTGTTTGAAGCACGGGTAATCATCACAAAAAACCCCAGAGATACACTACTCAACGGTAAGTATTTTTATGGACCATTGATGAATTTTACAAAAGACAGGGGTGCCCAATGCTACATCCAATTGACAAAAAATATTATCATATATGTTTTGTCAACTGGATGTAGCATTGGGCACCCCCGTCTTTTGTTGTATGCATTTGCCATGCTCAGTAGCACTCTTTTTGACATAAATATATATTCATGATGTCGTGGGTGTAGGAGTTTGAGCTAGCTGGGAATGTGTGCATTGAAGAATTTTGCATGTTTTTGCTCTTTTTCTTCACATGATTGCTTATCTTCCTATTATTTGTTTTCTGGATTGTATATGGTGATTTACAATTTTAAACCGTGAATATCATTGGATAATCTGAATGAATGCAATGGTTTACTTTCTTCCACAATTTTTTAAACCCTAAATTCATAGTCAGAATCATATACTTTTATTTAAATGGAGAGAATTCATTAATACATAGTAAAAAATATGTGAACTGCCATCCACTTAAATGCATTTTCATTTCAACCATTTTTTGGGGGCAAAATGGCTGTTGAACCAAGTGCAAGAGACATTTTACCTGCACAGATATATGTTCTCTGTCACAGCGATCTCATGGAGTTGTAATGATGCTCGTCTCTAAACAGAAAGCAACCCTCAGGGCTGAGGTAGGATATTACATCAATGACCTGAGCCATGAAACAGAGTCCGGAATTAAGTATAGAGTAGTCGGGGTCACAGGTTGGAATCAAGGCAGATAGCAGAGTTGCAAGATCAGGGTCACAGGCAGAGCTCAGGGCGGGATGTAAACAGGACCGCTGGTGTCTAACTGGAAAAAAACAGAAACCATGCTCTGGCAGTTTCCTGGAGGAAGTTCTGCCTTTTTATAAGCAGGACACCAGTAACAAAGATGGCCACTGTTGGTGGCGTCTAGACTGAGAGGACGAAAGTGAAGAACGGATTGCCAGGAAACAATATGGTCGTTGGAGCTTCAGTGTGGGCGGTGACAACACTGAATCCTCATAGTACCGCCCTCCTCAGGAGCGACCTCCGGGAAATCCAAGGCAGGATTGAGGGGAATTTCTTTTATAAAAACCCCAGACCATAGAAATGGTGTGGATGTCCTTGAAATCCACCCAAGATCTTTCCTTGAGCCATACCCCGTCCAATGCACAAGATAGTGGAGTTTGCCACACAAGCTCTGGGAGTCCAAAATTCATTGAATCTCGAATTCCTAATAGCCTCACACCATTAAAGAACTTTGAAGAGAGAGAGGGGTTGAGAAGGAATTTTGAATGTAGGGTTTGAGGAAAGTTACATGAAAAGCAAAAAGTATTGTTAGGCTGGCAGGAAGTTCTAATTTGAAGGCCGCAGGGTTAATTTGCTTTAGAATGTTGTAAGGGACCAATGTATTTAGGACCAGGCTTGGCTAAGTGTAGCTTGAGGTTAATATTTCTGGTGGTGTAACCAGTGCTCGCCACAAACAGGATGGGACCGCTAGGCCAAGTTGGGGGATTAGTTAACACTGAGCAGGAGCCGAGAGACCACGTCCATTGTGCAGGTTCATTGTCATGTAGCCGGGTCAGGGTTATGAGAAGTAGGGTAGTAGGTATACTCGCCGTGGTCGACGGTAGGAGGCTGGAGGGTAGTAGAGGTCACTTAGCTGAGGTTGAGGGTAGTAGAAGGTAGAGTAGTATATATTCAAGCCGAGGTCGACGGTTAGCGACTGGAGGGTAGTTGGTAAAGGTCCAGGGTCAAGGTTCAGGTGAACTGCAAGGAAAATCAAAGCAAGGCAGGATAAGGTAAAACAGAGTGCTTGCGACCAGCACAATGTCACAAGTAACAAACTGTTATGCTCAGCCATTTTGCAGAGGCAAACACTGAGCTTAAAAAGGATGAACAGACAATTGCTAAACGGCTGCATGTCAGAAGCTGATACTACAATCAGAGTCCTGATTCAAAGCCGGGCGGAGTCTGCATAGCAGGCACTGATGAGGCATCAGTTGCAGCAAGGTCTAAATCAAACTCGAGGGCGGAGCCTGCAACCGATGCTGACATCACGGGGCGGAGCCTACACCCTATTCTCAAAGGTGGAGAGCTAGACCAATCACCTACTTTGAGGGGAGGAGGGGGTTGCTTGCGTTTATCCACGTTTACCTTCTGAAGTGAAAAAATGTGAACTTCATAGGAAGAACTTTCGTGAAAATGTTACAGACCTGAACTCAGACATTTACACAGGAAAGGGTGGAGGTGGTCACCTGTGTTTATCCACATTTTACATAATTGTTAATATGTGGATCTAACCCTATGACTTTAAAATGGCTGATAATTGGACATGGCAAACTATTAAATATAGGCTACAAGTTATCATAAGGAAACAATTGCCATATAATTGAAAGGATTGAACAAACACATTAAAGGTATTTGTTTTACTACCCTGAATTTTTAAGGTGAATTTAAAATTCCAGGACATCATGTATCCTTCATTTTATCGGTATGTAAATTGATATACCACAGTGCTGGCAAAATAGCTAGCACACCTGTGTGTTTTTTTAGATGTTTACAAGGCTTTTTAATAGACAATCAAAATAAGAATGTGTTTATGATAATTTCATTGTTCAAAAAAAGCAGTACTGTATTCATATTTCAAGTGTGACTGTGCACATCTAACCCACTTCATACCTACACACCTGCATTTATGAGTCATTATGGCTCTGACACATTTAAAAATACGTTTCAGTGTTCAATACCTTTACAAATCTGCTTCTCCCAGTTTTTGTTTTTATAAAAGGACCCCTTCCTGGTAGCTGTGATCCAGATACCGTACACACAACTCTGTTAAGCTATTTAACCTCAATTGACACCATGTTATGAGTAATTCTTAACCACTAAAGTGAATAATGTAACATTAACTCAGTTTTACTTATTTAAATAGCATAGCATTAATTTTTATGGACGATATTGATATAATCCATTAAGGTTAATGCTGAGACTTGATGTTATGTTAGTTCATACCTGAATTTAGCTTACTCTTATCGAAAGTGTAAAACAGGACGTTTGTTACAAAGGAATGGGGAGAGAAGGGGAAAAAAAGCAAAATCTCTTTTTAAGGGTATGCTAAATAATGCTAAAACAGATTTAATGTCACGCTTTTGGCAGATAACGCAATGTTGTGTTATAATAATGTGATGTTAAGCCCTTGCTAATGAACTGTAGAAAAGTCTATTGTTTGTGCGTGTAAAGAGCTTTGTGAATACACATTCACATCAGGGAAAATAACATCTCTTAATGGTTTAGGTAACACAAAAAAGGAAGTGTAGAGGCTTCAAAGATTTTATCAATGCAATAATTTATTGAAGCCAAATCAAGTGTCCAACGTTTCGGCTGTCACAGCAGCCTTTGTCAAGGAGTGGCTGCTGTGACAGTCGAAACATTGGACACGTATCAAAGCAGAATGGATTTATAAATTAAAAACCAGGAGTCCAAATGGCCTTAATGAGGGGTTCACTTTCACGCCCTTTATTTGATTTGGGGATTGTTCGTCTGGACATAAATATCCATCTACTACACACTGTGAATATATAGTTCACTGGTCTCTCCGACATCCTGCTACGTCTTTTCATTGTCCACTATGAAAATTCCCAGCTTTCGGTATTGATTTAATAGATTATAATATTTCAATATTATTATTATTATTTAGACTAGTGACAATATTATTAAAGTCCTACGCCCAACAGTGGGCTTAGCGTTCGTGTAATGTGCGTATATGTGCCATATATGACAATTATTGACAATTAATTCTGTACATATATACATTTACGTTTCAAATATTGTTAAATCTATTTATCAATCACTGCATTTCAAGCCGACACATTGCTCAATAAACTACATTTATGGTGGATTGTATAAAATCATTTTTATTGGTATAATCACCGGATAATATAAATGTGTAATACAGGTCTTATACCCTTTCCCCCTCCTCCCCCCCCTTTTCTCTCAGCACCCGGCATATTTGTTATATATAATACTATCTCTGTGCCATCAGCAGGTCTGAGACTGTTTGTCAGCACCAGTCCATCCCTGCTCACTATATACTTGCACCTGGTCATGCAGCATATAACATTGTCCCTAGGTCCATTGGGGTATAGATTAGACAATTTCTAAGACCCCATGCACGATCGCTGAACCTAGGGAGTCTCTGCAATAAATTTAGAGTCCCCGCGCATGCGCCATACCATCAGGCAGAATTCGTGAAAATTCATTAAGTCCCCACGCATGCGCTATCCATATAGACCACAATAGACCGTAATGGAAATATTTCTAAGTCCCTACGCATGCGCAATGAATACAGGCGCCAATGGAATTATTCCTAAGTCCTCGCGCATGCGCAGTCTGCGTCTATGCCATTCGATGCTGTCTCCAGTTTGCCGTGCAAGCGTCATGAGCATAGGAAACGATTGGAATATTTCCTAAGTCCCCACGCATGCGCAGTGGACACAATCGATCTGAATTATTCCTAAGGTCCCGCGCATGCGCAGTATGTATGTATGGACTCCCAGACCGGGTTTAAAGTCCCCGCGCATGCGCATTAGATATTTGACTCGGCGCGGATGTTTTGAGGCTTTATAAGCTTTAAAAACGAACGGAAAACAACGTGAATAAGGTTAAATGAAGGCACAACACTGCGGTTTTTAAATAAAACTGTGTTTATCAACTTCTGAGCAGTTTTCTGAGTTAGTTTGGAAGGGAATGTAGTGCGCATGTGCAACAGCTGTTATTCATTGATTTTGTAATTAGGGTGCTGTAAGGGTATAAAAGGGTTTAGACCTCATTCCCCCAGTAATACTTGTCCCTGAAGAAGCTCCTTTGCTGGAGGGAAACGCGCGTTGGACGCGCAATGTTGTCAGTCTCCTACTTGGAGCTGTTTTTAATGTAGTGTTTGCAGCATCCTGGGTGTAACTGTGAAGACCATATGAGTTAACCATTTATTAACCATTTATGGTCAGTGAGCCTGCTATCCTTGCACCTTATGTGAGGTGTCTTTACATCAAATTGCTGTGTATTCAAGCCAGCACTGCTGTGTTTGGAAGATCTATAATACAGCTATTATACTATCACATGCCAGCGTTATTGTTCAGACTAATCTCTATGTTAATGTGCAAGGGAGCTATATTTAGCAGTAATAGGATATTAAATCCTGTGGCCACCTACCTGAATATATTATACACAACTCTACAATTGGTCTCATCGTTGCCCCAGAGGGGTTAATACCCTACTCATAGCATTCCCTGTCTTTAACATCCCATCCTATCAACTGGTACTGGGATAGTATGAATAACTTACGACACGATTGCTTGATAGCTATGATTTAATACATTTTTAATTCACATCACACGTTACTTTGGTAATATATGTTTTAAGGATTTATTAAAAGTTAATTTTTACACTTGGGTGGTGTGCATTTAAGTGAATTCTTTTGGGGGCACATTCATTTTGTGTTTCCCCTTCCCCTTTTCTGATTGGACACTTTATTTCTAAAATCTGTGGAGCCTCTACTCTTCCTTTCTTCTGTATCCTGTACTTGGATTGCAGCGGGCCTTCCCTCACCGTGTTAAAGAGCACTGGTATCAGTATCTCATATTTATTTTTAATTATTGGTTTGCAACATTTTCCCCACCTTACAATGTTTTAGGTAACATCATGTTTTTTGCCCTGATTGAACAGTGCTTTGTGTATTTGGGCCTATATGTACATAACCCTACTTGCATGGCATCCTGAGTTCACATCAAGTGTCTCATTAATTGGCTTACTCAGTCTCTATTACTTTGTCAGGGTGCCAGGAACGTCATTCATACAAACAGCAGACTTATTAATCACAGTCTATAAAGTCTCAATCACAACATATATGTTACATCTTGTATAGTCTCATTAGTGTTCACTGCTTGTGCTGTCTGTGTTCTCTTTCCTAGCTGCCCCTAATCTCAGCCCTCTAGGGAGGTGCTAACGCTTGACATCTTATGGGTTACCTAATTGATCCCTCTGCTGGGTAGCATCAGTAGTGCTCCATTTCCTGTGAGTCCCTGCTGGGCCTTATACCACTCTCTCTCTCGCTCTGTGATCAGTATCCCATCTCGGGCACTGAATGCCATTTTATGGCCTTCTGGGTGAGATTCTGCTACGAACCCTCCGATTGTGCTAATACAGCTATGCCTCAGGGCTGCATCTTAGGGAACCCCTTATAGGCATAGGCTTCCTCTATTTGAATCACAAGAGAAGTGTTATAAGCCATTCCTGGGGATGATGTCTGCATAGGGCACTGTCCTTGACTATAAAACAATAAAGAGGATCCTTACCCTATCCTCGACTCATCTATCTTCTGAACATATATACACTATCTACACTATTCACAATGAGCGTCCTCCTCTGTAACTCCTTCAGGGACCTGTCTTCCAGAAACTTCTCGCTCACTATATATATCCTATGATGACATTACTATCACTAGGCAGAAGTGGGTCAGGGCTATGATTCTGCCTAGCCACTCAGTACCATGTCATGGGGAAAAGGAGTGTTACTCTGTGTGGGCCTACACAGTTACCTCTAAAGCCATAGTAATTCCAAAAGAGGGTTATATACATTTTTTGCATTATTGTCTTTCCCAATAAATTGGAAAAAAATAACAGGGTCAATGACTAGAGATTTGTGAACCAGGTGAAATATTCCCTCTTTTTGCAAAATGTTTGCAAAAAAATACAAGGAGCCCCATAGAAACCTACAGCCATAGGGAAATGCGTAATTCAGCATCAGAAGAGAAAAACTGGAGGGAGGACAAGCCCAGAATAGACATTCTCCGGTCCCATCAAGAGTTTGCGCAGACCAGATGGTTTCACTGAGAAAGGTCTAAGCTGGAGAGGAATGGGGCTACCATAAGCCAGCACACGATTTCGAGCAGCAAGTGTACCTTCTGGACCCTTCCTGTGCGTCCTGCATACCTGATACCCACATTCAGTATGTTTGTAATTTGGGAAGACAGCATCAATCTTACAGATCCCACTGCAAAGTATTATCTTTGAAAAGTTGGAAAATTACCGACATTTGTGAGTGTATCAACTTTTTCTTTCCTGGAAAACATTAGTTCATTTAACCCTATTGCACTATTTGTATTTTTTGTGTGTTTATTCCTTATATACTCTGGGAGGATTTGCCCCCTGGCACGTTTGAAAAAAAAATATATACAAACATTGGAAATAATGTTTACCAAACATTAAAGTTCAAAGTTCAGGTCACATGACCCTGAATTAAGGCCCCGTGGCCCTTTATATAGTCTCGCAAACATTTCATGAAAAAATTATATTTAAAAGAAAATCATGAAAAATGTTGCTGAGCACATTTGAAGACATTTGCACATCTTTATTAATGACGTGACAATATGAACTTGACCTCTGATGGCATAAGTATAGTAATGTTTTGTTCTGTATCAGATGCCAACATTTCCAACCACCCTTTAACATATAGGACCGAATCATAGTTCTATCCTGGACTTTATTTATTTTAGATATTGATGTGATCATAACAATGAATCTTTTAGTGCATGCACAGCTCAATATTTATTTTGCCCCTGTTTGTTTTATGCAATACATTTTTCAGTTTCGTCACTATGGTCTGCTAGCACTATGCATATCAGCAAGTACAGAAGTAAAAGGCCACATGAGTTTACTTTGAAGTTACAACAGCAGCATTGGCTGAGATTCCATCTTTGATGTACAACATATCAGTCACAACCAAATGCTGTTTTTAGTATGCTGTTCACATTGGTTGTTTTTGCTGAATTTAATGGATGGATATGGATATCAAGGGAACACAGTTTATCATATCAAAACATGGCATTTTGTCATCATGTGACAAGCCTTTTAGACTTTGGCATCTTAAAGATAATGCTTTCAGTGTGGATTATTTTATTTATTTTCAATTAATTGTTGTTAAGCCATTTTTGAATAGTGATCATAATGCACACACAAACCTGAGGGCATATTATTAAATAATACAAAGAAAAAGTATGTATTTTGCAGTCAGCCATAAGTCAAAAGCCCAACCTATCTCAGATCTACAAGCTTGACGTTATTACACAGAACAACAGTGTACACAGGTAACATTATCTAGTTTGAAAGGTGCACATTAAAACAAGTCTCAGTAACTGTAATCCATGAAGATTAAGTTTCTGTTTTATTGGCGGAATCAATTCATCAGCATATAAAACACTTTACTCATCTTGAAGATTTGTGCCAGGATTAACCAGACCAACAAGAAGCTTAATCGACTTATATAACTGAGGTAAAGTGCAGTACATATTTCCCAGGGCAATACATGTAAGAAGTTGTTTCAACCATGTAATCCAATAAAAATCAAATGGGAATTTATCATATACCACAAAGGATTTTAATTTGATTTGTGGTATTTGTTACAGGTACATGAGTAAGATGTACATGTTATCTGTACAATGTTCTTGTAGCGATATGGTATGAGGTTTTCACTAATAATAATAAATAAAAAAACAGTAATAATAAATAAATAATAAATGTAAATAAGCATATGCAAATTAAAAATGCATAGCTTGAAGTAGAAGAACAACTTAATTTGAAAATAAAAACCTCAATACGAAACAGTGAATGATTGCGGTAAAGCAAATGCAGAAAAAAAAGTCACCCGTTACCCTTCCATTCCAGTGTTTTAACAATAAATCAAACAATACTACATGTCCACTGTCCAACTATCACCTGACGAGTAGTATTTGTACTTAAAAGATACAAACCAAGAATTTCTACAAAATATGCTAAAAATAGATCTTTGGGTCCTATACACAATTTTTGCACACACAATTATTGAAATGTGTACATGATCAAATTTGTGCTCAAAAGAAATTGCTGACACCTGTCAACATGAGAATAATTTAATAAAATGACAATCAATATAATGAATTCTGAATATAAATCAGAATAAATCACTTCAATGCTTATGTTGCCTGTATTTATATTCATTTGAGTTAGTAAGTCTCACTCTTTGGTTATTTCGCTTATGTATGCTGTTCCTGTGGCATTATAGTAATTGCGTCACTAATACTTTGTGACATTAAGGCCCATGTTTACTAAGCAGTGCTATTCCACAAGACACCTTCGGAAGACATCTTACGGCTTATTTGAATGTCTTCCAGAGCTAAAAGGTGTAAAGTGGAACAGCACTGCTTAGTAAATATTTACCTACGTTTTGTCTCATAATAATGCTCGAGTTTTAGTGGATTACATAATGTTTTCCTCGTGCCCCTTATGCCTTCACCAAATTGACACAGCCTGATTTTTTTCTTTATAGTGAAAGTTGGTTTCAGAGAAAATGATAAGCTCTATCCTAGCTGTCAAAGAAATGTTCCATTCCATATGACATCAAAAAATATCAAACACAGGAAATGATTTACTAACATTTGCACCATATCTTGTGACTATTTAACAAAAAAAAAAATACAATGCCAGTTGTTAAGGTTTTAAAAAACAATATACAATACAAAGCCTTTTTGGGGGATCTACTTATTTATTTACGAAAAACCAGTGGATCTAAAGTGGTTCTCACCATATCTCATGTGAGTCCCTTTCTACTGTCTATCCATGTGGGCTTTATTCATCATTATGGACATTTATTGCTTATTCTCCCTTTTAGTGTATAGATGTTTCAATAGTACTGGATACCGGCAGGTGCTGTATCTTTACCTCTTTTGCAACATGGGATTCATATACTCCAGTCATACATCTTATTGGGACAGCATTATCCAGCCCATTTATCTGGTTATTAGAGGGGTACTCCATCTAAGACTTTGCTTACACACAGTTATACTCACTTTTCTGCTATGTTATTTGAGCACCATACAGAATTGTTTTCTAGCTTCTTTTATTTTTGGCAAGATCATGATACCTGTTTTTGCCAGAGAATGTGGGAGTGCAGGTATCTTAATGTGCAGCTCAAGTCAAGAAAAGAAGAACACGAAGTATACAGGACTAGAGTGACTTTATTTTATGAGATTCCATATTTTGGGGCTTATTTTATATAGTCCAAAGCCAGTCGCACTGGGATTTTCAATTGGTTCAATGCAATCTGGGTTTATTAATTAAACCCCCTAATCTCACATAAAACAGTGATCTTATATAGGGCCATAAGGTGTTTTGCAGCAAGGAAGGTGTTTATGGAGTAGTACTTCTTTCTAAATAGAGACATCAAATTGTACAGTGTATGCTGTATGTAAGGAATGAAAGTTATTTATTTATCTATTTGAACATCATGAGAAAGAGAATGGGATGCCATGGTCAAACTCCATGACCTATTCTAATGAAGTGATTGTTATCATACGCAGCCCCTTTGGTCTTTGTTTCTGTAACATGCTGCCACCTTCTCCTTACTACTTAAAATCAGGCTATCTCTAATACTAACCCATGCAACAGTAATATGCCACGTACTCCTCTTTTGAGGATTGGACGGTGCAGGTGAAAACGCACCAAAAAGCTTGCTTTTGATTATCTACGACTGTTTTTTCAACAACTTCTTGATCATTGAAGCATTGAAATCCAGACCCTCATATTCTATTGCCATAGCAATTTTATTTCCATCATATCACTCAGCGATAATTTATTAGAGTAAACAAAAATGAACCACCCAGGGCAATAGTGAGCATGACTTAATTTGTTGGTTCTTTTTAACTTTGACTTTGAATTATGTTGTCTTTATCTTATGTTATGTTTTGTATCTATTTGTGAATCATTCTGCATAATTTTTCCCTGTGGCAATGGAATTGGAAGACGGGGGAGTGTCTGGTGTGACTTCATCAGGCCTATACCATATTATTTATTTTATTTATTTATACATTATTTTACCAGGAAGTAATACATTGAGAGTTACCTCTCGTTTTCAAGTATGTCCTGGGCACAGAGTTAAGACAAATAATACATGGTTACAAACACAGTTACATAAATGAACAGGGTATACATTATATACAATACATTGCAAGCACAGTTAGAGATAATATATATTATAGGCTTATGTAACAGTTACAGACCAGATTAAAATGTGAGACAGCCTTAGTTTTGAAAGAACTTAAACTGGTGGTGGATGTGAGAGTCTCCGGTAGGTTGTTCCAGTTTTGGGGTGCATGGTAAAAGAAGGAGAAGCGGCCGGATACTTTGTTGAGCCTTGGGACCATGAACAGACTTTTGGAGTCAGATCTCAGATGATAAGTGCTGCATGTGGTAGGGGTGAGGAGCTTGTTCAGATAGATGGGTAGCTTGCCCAGAAAGTATTTGAAGGCAAGACAGGAAAGGTGAACTTATGTGGATATCTTTACATGTTTTGGTTTGCATATATTCCTATTGGTATACTGTCTACAGCAGCCAAGGTGTTACCTTGAGCTGAATGGATTTTTATTTTTCTATTGGTTAATGTACATTATGTTCAGGCTTTTGTACTATTTTGAATATTTACTACAGGTTCTGTTTACATTGTTTTGTGAGGTTTTCTTTCAGCTTCATACTCCTCATTTATTTTTCCATGTGAACGTTCTATAGCTACACTACAGCTATACTTTACCACCTTTACCAAGTCTATTATCTGCTCTTTAATTCATTAACATCTCCATGAAATTTCCAAAATGTTTTGTGAAAGACTTTTCTTCCATCCCACAGAGATTTTCCCATGGACTCTTGTAGGAATTGTCACTGCAGAGAGATTATTTTAATACTATATTTGTAAAGAATTCTCTCCACCCCTCAGACAAAAGGTACACAAATACTTTGTGAAATTAGAGTACGTTAGGGTGAAAGTTATGTCAATCTGCCTCACAAAAACATTTTTGATTCTCAGCAAACATTTGCAAAAGACTTGTGAACTTTTGTTCTGCTCATAAAACTACCCACAAAAAAACTACCCACAAAGCAAATTTTAATAGTTATGAATTCTTCTTATTGAAACTGGCTACAAAGAGTTTAAGAATTTTACATTATATTGTTTACCTGTTGCTTCAATATATTTACCATTGGACACACTTTGATACTTTCTGGATTTACTTGGGATTTAGCTAATTGCTAACACTGCATGTATACATAATACAGATTAGAGTAGTGTAATGCAATTGGCAATTTTCCATCTATTTCCATCTACAGTGGATAAACAAACGTAGGAGAGCAAAGTTCATGCCTCTCCTAACTGTCTCCAAGACACTAGTTAAAGTTGAGAAGTGATAGACATAAAGGCACATATTTAGTAAGCAGTGCTATTCGATATACTGTATATGTTATTATGTATAGGCTATAAAGGAGTCTTATGCAATTGCACTGCTTACTATACATGGGCCAATATCTCTGCCCCTTATGAATAACCTAGGTTAATGCCTCCTACTGGTCTTTATTTGGTTAGCACACACAATGGCAGAGATTCAATTATATATATAGAAGATCCATATTTGCTCAGCAGTGCTACTCCATAAAAGACCTCCTGGCCCAGTCAAGTGAATGGATCATAAGGGGCCTTCAGTGCCAGAAGTTATACCATAATCTCTCTTCCATTTTCTAATAATCACAAGGGGTTATCACAACCTCGGGTAAACACTGGCACAAATAGGTTGATATTATCTGTCAGTCCCTATTAAAATACGTAACTATTCCCACTAATCATGCTTAGCTACTCACACTGAAGCAATGGGAACATATTATCTGTCCACTGGCGCAGTGTGAGCTAAACCAGCTGGGTAGCACAATTTTAACTGTCTACTAGCATATCTCCTAGGGTTATCTGTTGATTGTAACCTTGAAAGGACTTCAAGCACAAAGTAATATCTGTACTGAGGGCTATGAGTTACTGAGGCCAGGTGAGATTAAATAAAACACAGGTTTTCTAACACACACAAGTAAAACCCCTATGAAGCACAGCAAATAAAGTAGATGCCCAGAGAAAGTAATATAACAAAGTGACATGGTGCCTTGAGTTAGTACTTCTAATCTTAAAAAGGATAAAGACAGTGCACCGTATTTACTAAGCAGTATTGTGCCATAAGGAAACTTTGGTACTGGAATACATTATAGCCTATTCAAATAAATTGACTGTAAGGTGCCTTCCTGTGTCAGAAGGTGTCTCGTGGTAGAAGACTGCTTATTAGTACGGTGACAAATGAATGGGCTCTAAATTGTCTTCCATCACAGGAAAGTGCCTTATGGGATTTCACTGCTTAGTATACTGTTGTAACAGGTGCTCGCCACAAACTGGACTGAACTGCGAGGCCCAGGTGGGGATATAGAAACACTGACCTGAAGCCGCAAAGTTGAGTCCGGAATGCAGATGCGTAGTCATGGGTAGCCGGATCAGGGTTGGAGAGGTGAGAGTAGTAGGGGTCACTTAGCCGAGGTCGAAGGTATTAGAACTTAGCATCGTAGGTATCCAAGCTGAGTTCGAGGGTATGTCAGAAGGGTAGTAGGTAAATCCGTGGCAAGGGTCCAGGTGAGCTGCAAGGAAAGCAAAGCACAGCAAGGCAAGACAGGATAAGGGTTAACAGCGATCAGCACAACGTCACACGGTACAAATTTTTATGCTCAGCCAAATTGCAGAAGCAAAGACTGAGCATATAAAAGGTGAATCAGCCATTTGCTGAACTGCTGGTCAGCAGAGGCTGAAAGTACAACCAGAGTTCTGATTCGTTGCTGTGTAGAGTACACACAGCAGGAGTTGATGAGGGAAGCCTGCAGCAGTCTGAATGAAAATCTGGATCTGATCCTCACAGTACCCCACTCCCCCCCCTTCAAGAGCGACCCCCGGACGCTCCAGAGATGGATTCAAGGAGTGCTTCCGGTGGAATGCCCGAATCAGGCGGGGGCAGTGAAATTGATCCCAGGAGATCCGTGAACATTCCTCAGGGCCAAAGCCCTTACAATGGACAGGTACTGGATTGTGCCTCTGAATAGCCTTGAATCCAGGATTGTCTGAACCTCAAACTCCTGTTGTCCCTCCACCAGGACAGGTTCCGGAGGAGATGCAGGAAGAGGAGATCCGGGATCCTGTACAAGTGGTTTAGTAGGGACATATGAAATACCGATGGAATTTTCATGGAGGCTAGGAGGCATAGCCTGTATGCCACCCAATTGACACTCCCGATGATAGGAAAAGGACCAATACATTTGGGAGATAGCTTCGCCGTAGGTGCTTTTAACCTGATATTTTTGGTACAAAGCCAAATGGCAGTGTGTTTAATAGTGAGCTGGCGCAAGTTTTGATGGGGGTTAGGAAAGCATACCACTTCATTCAGATGTATAAGTTAATGAGGGATAACATGTTGTTTGGAAGGTGTTTATAGAAATCCACATTGGGAGGATATTGTGGTTGCAGCTAGCAAAGTCTCCATTTTTGCTGATGACACTAAAATGTGTAAGGAAGTACAATCAGAGCAGGATGTATTTTCTCTCCAGAAGGACTTGGATGGACTGGAAATTTGGGTAGGTAAATGGCAGGTGAGCTTTAATACAGATACATGAACGCTTATGCATTTGGGAAACAAAAATAAACAGTATACTTAAAAACGAAATGGGGCAAAATAAGGTCAGTCCTTAATTGAGAAAGATTTTGGAGCGATTATAGACACAGGCTTAGCAATAGTGCCCAATGTCAGTCAGTAGCTGTAAAGGCAAAAACGATCTTATCTTGCATTAAATGGGGTATGAATAGAAGGGAAGTAAGCATATTTATGCCACTGTTTAAAGCATTATTTATACCACACCTTAAATATAGAGTACAGTTTGGGGCACCACTCCATTAAAAAAATAATTATGGAACTAGGAAAAGTGCAGAGAAGAGCCATTAAATTAATAAAAGGGAAGGAAAATCTGATTAATGAGATGAGGCTAGCTAAATTATA
This sequence comes from Ascaphus truei, assembly GCF_040206685.1. Taxonomy (NCBI): domain Eukaryota; kingdom Metazoa; phylum Chordata; class Amphibia; order Anura; family Ascaphidae; genus Ascaphus; species Ascaphus truei. The sequence goes on along the minus strand of NC_134486.1, from coordinate 96,072,355 downwards.
TTTGTTTACATTAGAAAAGAGGCATCTAAGAGAGGATATTATATTGTAACTATATACAAATATATTTGGGGTTAATACAAGGAGCTTTCAAAAGAACTATTCATCCCATGGGCCGTACAAATGACCCAGGATCATACTTTAAGGTTGGAGGAAAGGAGATTTCACCAACAACAAAGGAAAGGGTTCTTTACAGAAAGGGAAGTTAAAATGTGGAATTCATGACCCATGGAGACTGTGATGGCAGATACAATAGATTTGTTCAAAAAAGGTTGGACATCGTTTTTATAAAGAAAAGGTATACAGGGATATACTAAGTAAGTAAATATGGGAAGAATGTTGATTCAGGGAAACATCAGATTCCTATTTTTGGAGTCAGGAAATAATTTATTTGTGCCTCTTAAGAGACAACATTGGATAATGTCTCATTGGAGTTTTTTATTTACCTTCCTCTGGATCAAAATACTGTCAATAAAAATATAGGATAAGTTTCTGTCATCTAAATTGAACTCGATAGAAAACATATGTCTTTTTTCAACCTCATTTACTATGTAACTATATAACAGAAGTATTGAGATTTTTATAAATGCTTCAGGTTCATGGGGGTTGGCACATATTTCCAGAGTGCATTGGTGTGCAGAAAGGTGGTTGCAGGGTGATTTGAAGTGAGATTGGTGAGGGCATATTGTTTTTAGCGTGAGGGATGCGCAGGGGTGGAAAATTGTATCGCTGACTTATTGCCTCATTTCAAGATTACTTTGTTCTGGAACCTAACTCCAAGAGCGGGAGAAGAAGGGTGGATTTGTCCTGATCAACTGTGGTGCCTGGGTTTGGCATAATAATGAGTTTGGGGAAGGAGTCCCTCACTCAAGGAACCTGGGAGGCCTAATGTATATGGGAGGTATGTTGATGGTTTGTAGACAGTTGTGGTGAGGTGCAACGTGAGGTGGAGTAGATGGGAAAGATGCAGCTTTTCTATTCCATTTAGTGGAAAGGGGTCAGCAAGTGTGGGCGACAAATGGTTGGCGGGGTTATCGTTCTTTTTCAAACTATTAGGTTATAAGGATTTGACAAAAAATTTGTTTTAGAATTGTAATGGGCTGGAGGAGAAGGAGCGCATCACAGGATAAAAGATGTCTGGTGTCTCCTTTTTGTGGGGACTTTGACAGTCGGGGAGCAGGTTACCAGGTCTAAAGTTAAATTGGATGGTGTCTACAGGAAGGTGATGTGATACTGTACAATGGGGTTCTTCATAAGCAGGTCTAAGACTCACCAAGAAATTAGAGCGGATATGCTCCTGGCAATGTGTTAGCAGGTACAAGGAGGTAATGGCAAAGTTTTGTGAGAGGAGATTTTCTGGTGCATGACGCCCTATGCAGTCTCTGGTGGTCTATCCAGCTGTAGGATGGTTTCTGGACCTGTACTATGGGTCAAGGCCCCCGCAGCAGTCCTTGCTCTTCCTTGCTCTTCCTTGCCACTCTAGCACTCACTCTCCCCCGAAGGGAAGAGGAACAGGGAAGGCCCAATGCTGTGTGACCTGCCTCTCTCAAGTGGGGAAAGGAGAGGGGATGTCCCCAACGTTAATGCTGCAAACAGTGCGGTGTCACAATAACATAAATCAATAATGTAAAAATGAGTTCATAAGTTGAATGCCGATATATAAATAATAAAGGCTGTAAGACCATGTATTCCAACCAAGTGTAAAGAACTGGTGCGACAACCACCTCACCTGAATCCCGCGTGGAGGTAACAGTCTGTGGAGGCCCGCCAGAAAGATCTATTTCCCCCTGTACCTGAAGAACCAATAGGCCAGACCTTCCTTCTTTCCCTGCGGGGGTGGTATTGTATTGTATGTTTTTATTTATATAGCACCATTAATGTACATAGCGCTTCACAGTAGTAATACATGTGGTAATCAAATAAATAACAGATAATATAAATAACAGATCATGGGAATAAGTGCTTTAGACATAAAAGTAACATTAAGGAAGAGGAGTACCTGCTCCGAGGAGATTACAGTCTAATTGGTAGGTAGGGAGAATGTACAGAGACAGTAGGAAGGAGTTCTGGTACGTGCGGCTGCCGGGGCCAAGCTTTATGTATCATGTGTTCAGAATATCCACAGTGCTATTCATATGCTTCTTTAAGCAAGTGTGTCTTAAGTTGGGTCTTAAAGGTGGATAGAGAGGGTGCAAGTTGGGTTCTGAGGGGAAGGGCATTCCAGAGGTGTGGGGCAGTCAGTGAAAAAGGTTTAAGGCAGGAGAGGGCTTTAGTTACAAAGGGGGTAGAAAGAAGACATCCTTGAGAAGAACGCAAGAGTCTGGATGGTGCATAACGAGAAATTAGGGCTGAGATGTAAGGAGGGGCAGAAGAGTGTAAAGCTTTAAAAGTGAGGAGAAGAATGGAGTGTGAGATGCGGGAATTTGATCGGAAGCCAGGAGAGGGATTTCATGAGGGGAGATGCTGAGACAGAACTAGGAAAGAGTGATTCTGGCAGCAGCGTTTAGGATAGATTGTAGGGGAGACAGGTGAGAGGCAGGAAGGCCGGACAGAAGGAGGTTACAGTAATCAAGACGGGAGAGAATGAGGGCCTGAGTCAAAGTTTTAGCAGTCGAGCAACAGAGGAAAGGGCGTATCTTAGTTATATTGCGAAGGAAAAAGCGACAGGTTTTAGAAATGTTTTGAATGTGAGGGGCGAATGTGAGAGATGAGTCGAGTGTGACCCTTGGCAGCGTGCTTGGGCTACTGAGTGAATGATCGTAGTTCCAACAGTAATGTGGAAGGAGATAGTAGGGCCAGGTTTGGGATGAAGTATGAGGAGCTCTGTTTTAGCCATGTTGAGTTTAAGGCGGCGGAGGGCCATCCAGGATGATATAGCAGAGAGACATTCAGAAACTTTGGTTTGTACAGCAGGTGTAAGGTCGGGTGTTGAAAAGTATATTTGTGTGTCGTCAGCATATAGGTGATAATTAAACCCAAAAGATGTTATTAGGTCACCTAGAGAGAATGTATACAGAGAAAAGAGAAGAGGTCCAGGACAGAGCCCTGGGGTACCCCCACAGAGAGATCAATAGAGGAGGAGGTGTTAGCAGAAGAGACACTGAAAGTACGATGGGAGAGGTAGGATGAGATCCAGGATAGAGCTTTGTTCCGAAAACCAAGAGTATGGAGAATGTGAAGGAGAAGAGGGTGGTCCATGGTGTCAAATGCTGCAGAGAGGTCGAGTAATATGAGCAGAGTGTAATGACCTCTGTCTTTGGCCGCATGGAGGTCATCAGTTATTTTAGTGAGGGCTGTTTCCGTGGAGTGAGCAGTGCGGAAGCCAGATTGTTGAGGGTCTAGGAGAGAATAGGTGTTGAGAAAATGGAGCAAGCGTGAGAATACAAGACGTTCAAGGAGTTTAGAGGCAAAAGGCAGGAGGGAGACAGGTCGATAGTTAGAAAGACAGGTAGGGTCAAGCTTGCTGTTTTTGAGTAATGGTATGACTGTTGCATGTTTGAAGGAGGATGGAAAGGTTCCAGAGCAGAGGGAGGAGTTAAAAATGTGTGTGAGCGTAGGGATTATAGTAGGAGCAAGAGGTTTTAGGAGATGGGAGGGAATGGGGTCAAGAGGGCAAGTGGTAGAGGGAGAAGCGGCGATCAACAGCGACACATCCTCCTCTGAGACAGTGGAAAAAGAGTCAAGGAAGGCAGGAGGAGAGTTAAGAAGAGATGTAGGATGGGAGGAACAAACAGAGGGTATGTTCTGACGTATGGATTCCACCTTTTCCTTAAAATAGTCAGCAAAGTCCTGAGCGGAGATGGAGGAAGGAGAGGCAGCTGAGGGTGGTTTGAGTAGAGTATCAAAGACAGAGAACATTCGGCGTGGGTTAGACTTGTGCATGTTGATTAATGAAGACAAGTAGGCTTGTTTAGCTTGTAACCCGGGATGCATGGCCTGATGACCGTGGCGGAGTCCAGCATCTGCAGACTCCCCTACCCGCTCACGGGTACCTGTATATCCTCCCGCGATGATGTAAACAGGCTCCGTACAGGGGTGGCAGCTCGTGGGGCACCAAATCATGACTATTACTAAAAGTAATAATATTTGTTCTAATAATGAAAGTAGTAGACATAAGCCTGCCTCCTTCAAGACTCTTTATTTGTATAGAGGAGAACATTCCAGTTTTAATATTGAGGCTAATGAAACACATTATTTTGTATCTGCTATGGATGTGTCTGCAGAGTGTGGTTTGCGTTGTCATGGCACAATTCTGGTGAACATTAGAACGATTTTTTGTCAGTAATTTACAAGTTACATTTTTGTCTACAAAAGATTGACCAAGGTGTTAATTGTGCATAAATAGTACATTCAGAGGATAATGTTGCCAATTCAATTAGTAGAATAATGGAAGATAATATATTATTTCATAAATGTCAGATATGTTTAATTATCAGGTGTTTAAGTCAGTAAAAACACATTGTGCAATTATAGTGCAAGTAATGCTCATATAATAAACAATGAAAGGTGAATGTTTGCATTATGTAAAATTAAACTGTATGCACTTATTTATCTTTTATGTTAATTGTTTGATCTTTTTAATAATGTAAACTGCTGTACTTTTAAATAAATATAATAGGAAACTTTCACTGGTGTCAAAAATCCAGTGTAAATTTACTTTGCAAATAGACATTATAGGCATGGTTTGTGCAGCAAATCTTTAAATGTCAATTGAAATATGTATTGAATAACTTTCTGCACAGTAACTGCACATAAAATCATAATTGGGAGGTACTACAGACATACAATAAGACGCCATGTGTGAATAAATAAAAATATATATTAATTGTTTAACCTGAATCAAAGTGGATCAAAAACATGATAGATACAGATGGGCCTATGCAGAAAGGTGTGATAAGTCAGTTATCGGCAGCTTATCGTCAAAAAAGCCTACTGCTATTCTGTAAGGTCCGATATTTTGGCAATACTAGAAATTTTCACCAAAATCTTTTTCCGGAAAAAAAAATCGCCAAACGCGCGGCGATAAGCCACATCGCCACTTATCGGCAGTTTCTCAAACTTGCTCAATTCTAGTAGCCCTGATCAGCTTATTGAATTTGATAGCCGCTTTACAATTGAGATTTCTTCTCCAAATCGCCTCTCCAGAAAAAGTTGGCAAGAAGGTGGGAAGAAGCTGCCATGAAGCGCGAGACGGCACTTAGAAAAAAATGCATTTTTCCTGTATCGGATTGATGGCGGGAGACTCCGCAGCTGATCCATTAATATCAGCACCGGAGACCCCTGGCATGAATCAGATGCATTAAAAAAGCATTTACAGTCAACTTCATTACCTTAGCTGCTAACTGCTAAGGCAATGAAGGGGTTAACCACCACTTCCATGCTTATTGTGGGTAGCGGTGGTGGGTGAAGGTGGTATTTGGCCCTTGGTGGGTATTTAGGCTTTGTGGGGGATTGCGTGTGAACTTAACCCCTTCATTTCCTTAGCGGTTAATACTGCTAAGGTAATGAAGGGGTTAACCCCCTCCCGCTACCCACCCGGTAGGCCTAAACACCCATCCTTGGGGCTAATACCCCCTTCAACCACCACCGCAACCCACAATACAAAAAAATACACACAACAGCCCTACTAGCCTCCTCCTAGGCCACCAAAAACCATTACAATATTAAATAAACAACAATACACAACCCACCAACCCCAAGTGCCCCGACATAAAACCATTATCTATTTTTTAAGACACAGGATTTATACCACAGGCCGATGGGGGTTCCCATGGGTGTCAGGGGCCCTTGCGTGGTCCCAGCTAGGCTCTGTGGGCCTCCAGGTGGTCCCAGTGGGTGTCCGTGGGCCCCAATGGGGTCCACGCGTTGTCCCCGCGGGTGTCTGGAGGTCCTCGTGTGGTTCCCACAGGTGTCTGGGGGCCCTCGGGTGGTTCCCATGTGTGTCTGTTGGCCCTCGGGTGGTCCCTTTGGGTGTCCAGGGTCCCCACAGGGGTTCCAACAGGGGTCCCAACAGGGGTCCCTGGGTGGTTTCCCGCACATGTCCAGGGTCCTTAGGTGTCCCCTTGGGTGTCCGGGGGTCCTCAGGTGGTCCCCATGGGTCCCCGGCTGGCCTGCGGTACCATTCCTGTATTAAAAAAAACCAAAAACATGGCCTACATTTCAATAAATACACCCCTCCCCACCACCAAACACATACAGTACAGTAATGTGCAAAATAACTATTATCCAGATATGCATAATAGATTATTTGCCTATTATTAAATACAACATTAGCCAGCCAGCATAAATAAAGCAAATAAAAATCGTTCTACTTACCCCTACCAACACGAAGGGTGTCCTCGTCAGCATACTGCAGGGCCATGTCCTAGGATGCCAGCAACAATACATTAAAAATACAATCTAATGGCCCTTAACCCCTTAATCCCCTTAGCGGTTAATAACCGCTATACTAATTAAGGGGTTAACCCACCCTCCCCCACTACCCACCAGGGAGGCATAACCACCCACCCCGGATCTACTATACCCACCCTATACCCATTGAGTGGCATAGTAGTACATTATACCCATATAATATGGGCATGATAAGCTACTATAGCAGTCACTGGTCACACTAATACAAAAGCATGAATGTCAAAAATACACAATAATAAAACAGATTCAACAAGCACCTAAATATCCAGAAACAAAAATTAAAAGCACTAGCCAACAAAGCAATTCACTAAATAAAACCATTTGCCAATCAATTGAAGAAATAAAACTACTAGGCATCCAATAAAATAATTAAAACCACTATGCAATCAATTACACAAATCATACCACTAGCCCAAAAATACAAGCAGTAACCAACACAACAATTAATTCATACAACCACTAGACCACACATGAATTAAAACAGTAGCCACCAAAATACATAATTAAATAAAATCGCTAACCAATCTGTAAAAAGAAAAAAAAACAAGCCATCACGATTCAAATCAATTTAATCTAAATAATAAAAAGAAATAGAAAATAAAACAGTCAATAGAAGAAATGCATTTGCCAAAAAATACATTTGCTCCCACCGTATTCATCTGTATTATAAACAGGCACAGATTAATACATTAACAGTCCATGGGCAATAAAAAAAATAAAAAAAGAAAAATCCAATAAAAAACCTGTAAAAAGAGGAGGCTTCCGGTGACGTCATCCGACATGGAGGTGTGGTGTGGGAGCTCCGCGGACTCACGTGAATAACGGAAGAAATACGCGCCCTTCCACCCAAAATTTTCGTACTAGCTGTGATCCCCCCAGCTAGGGCATCAGGTGTGGAATGTCTAGACAACAAAAAAACCCGCAAATCAAGCGGTTTCAAAATATTTCTCCCCGCAGCAGAGGAGCCCAGAGTCGCTGGCCGAAATTCAAGATGGCGGTGGCACACGAGGCAAAGGATCACGGGTCAAGGAAACCACTGCAACTGAAGAACTGCTCACAAGAACCTATATGGAAGAACTTATGGCTTCCATGCACACAAAATTATACACATCACTCCAGGCGGAAATAAAAACTGCGGTTCACGATCTCACACAGCAGATCACTGGCTTAACGGAGAGGATGACAAACCTGGAAGGTAAAATGGAGGAGACTTCCCTGCGCCAAACGGGAGCGGAGGAGGAGATCTTCAGGCAGATCTTCAAGGTAGAAATACACCGCATCAAAGACGGTATGGAGGACCAGGAGAACCGGGATAGAAGGCAAAATTTGCGAATACGCAATTTGTTCTTCCTGGCCTCCTCCGTCCATACCTTGTGGACCTATTTAAGTCAATATGTGACTCTGTGGATGACAAGGATCTAAAAATAGATCGGGCTCATAGAGCGCCGGGCTCACGATCAGAAGTCCCCAACAGAAGGCGCAATGTTATTGTCAGAATGCACAGTTACACAACTAAAGAAAAAATAATCGTGGCCTGCAGAGGGAAAGACTCGCTTACCTTCATGGACGAATCCCTACAAATCTTTAATGACTTGTCCAGAATAACTGTGGTTCGGAGGACAGAAATGAAACCCCTGACTACCTTCCTGCGGTATATATCGATGGGGATTTCCGTTTAAACTTATGGCAAGTCACTGAGGTAAATACCTAACGACCCTGAAGACATGGCTACGTATGTGAGGGCTCGGGGCCTGACTCCACCATCCTCGTGAACGACTGAACCCCAGCAAACATCATCGCAGAAAGAAGGACCAGACGAAAGGACCGCCGGACCAGCAGGAAGAACGGCACCGGCACACCAGATGGAGAACAGGAGTTAAGCAGTCAGCTGGAGATTTGTCCGCACTCGCCACTTACCTTTGCTCAGGTTCCTCTGACATCCTCCGCAATAGGCGCCGAACCCCCCGATACATGAGTGGACCACCATTGTAGAGCTGCGTAACTGCCGTGTGGACCCCGTGTCAGATGGGGCTTACCTTGGCAGCGCCTGTCCCAGCGGAAGAAAAGAAAAGTTTGGATCTGAATTACCCGGCTAACAAGACACCCTGATCCGATTGGTTTTGTGTATCGGATCTGGGGTTTGAGGGCTCGTGGGTTCTTCTGGTTCGCGGAAGCTGATCCCTTTCTTGGTTGGGCGGGGTGGGGGGGAGGGAAGAGAGGATTGTCCCAACACAGCAGAGGTTCGAGAACTGTGAGTAACCCCTTTCCCCCCCTCCAGCCTAGGCCGCTCTCGGAAAATAGAAACCCGGTGTTTAAATTCGGGCTCTGATCAGACAGGCCGAGCCCTCGAGTGAATCTGTTGTTCCAAGGGGGAATTGCCCTAAAAGTCCCCTCGGGAGCCGTTGTAAAGGCCCTAGAGAATATATAGAGGCTTGTAAATAATTTGGCTGTGTTATGTCAATGGTTTACCCCACTCCCCACCCCCCCCCCCTCCCCGGTGCCCTCGTCCCCCCCCCTCCCCGGTACCTTCGCCCCCCCCCTCCATGGTACCCTCGCCTCCCCCCACCCCCCTTCCCCGGTACCCTTGCCCCCCCCCTACCCGGTACCCTCGCCCCCCCCTCTATACCATCCCCTCCCCCACCCTCTGTAACTTCTCCTCCTCCCTCCCCGCATTTTTGCCTGGTACACATCAGGAGTCCCCGATGTACCTTATCCTACTCCCTGGGGAATATGCTCCAGACTAGCACCCGAGGGGCCTGCTGTACGGTTACCTTAGAGCACTGTTGTTCGGAGGACCGGAAATATATGTTAGCATTGATTACCTTCGCCTGGCCCATATCGAGAGAAGTTGAAAATGACGATCAGAATCTGCCAAGTTGAACACTGTATGTGGATCGCGAGGTACTGTGTCAGAATTGAAAGATATCCAAAATAGACTATTCAAATTTATCCGGCAAGGAAAAAGACCCAGGGTCGCAAGATCAGTATTAATGTCGCCTAAGGCGAGAGGGGATATGGTTGTGCCAGACATTCTGAGATACTATCTCACAGCTCAACTTAAACAAGCTGTTGAGTGGAATTCGGACCTGTACCAGCTTTGCTGGCTCGAGATTGAGTCTCAGTATGCAAAAGCGCCCTCTTTGCAAGCGTGCCTATGGGCGTCGACAGAGGTGATTGGGTGGCCGGCAAATTCAAATTAGGAGCGATGGGACATACATGGAGCATATGGCAAAAGACCATAACTAAATTTCAGCTTTCGAGTCCCGGCTCACAACTCACCCCACTCTATAATAACCCAGAGTTCCCACCCGGTTGTGAGACAAAGCAATTTGATCAATTTAAAAACAAGGGGATAAGAGGATCAGAGCGGTGGGCGATCTGTTAAGTGACAAGAGGTTCCTGAGCTTCCAAGAGTTACGCAACAAATTTGATGCACCAGAATTAGATACATTCAAATTCCTCCAAATTCGACACTTTATACAAAAATTGTCCCCACGTTAGAATTCCCACCTCTCACAATGTTTGAAAAGTTGTGTCGGGAGGAGACACACCAAAAAGGCCTAATATCCCAAATTTACGCGGAATTAGAGAAACCAGCGAAGCCTGCCTCACATGATTACACGCTCAAGTGGGAAGCAGAATTAAATACCGAAATAGACAGGGAGGATTGGGAAGAAATATGGGACTCGGCATCAGGAACCTCTGTATGTACCACAACTAAGGAAAATATATATAAGATAGTGTTCCATTGGTACCTCACACCAGTGAGATTGAAACAAATTTACCCTCTGGCTTCTGATCTTTGTTGGAGAGGCTGTGGACAAAAAGGGGACATGGCCCATATTTGGTGGTCCAGAAATTCAGAAATATTGGCTCAAAATTCAAAACCTAATAAAAGAGGTCACATACCTCATAATCCTTATAGATCCACTGACCTACATACTGGGTAGGCCAAAAGAGGAATTTGACCGCCCAGTATGGAAATTAATCTCCTTCATATTAACGGCGACAAGATGCTCAGTTGCGTCCTCTTGGAAGAAGTTATCTCCCCCCCCCCCCCACAGAGCAATCGATAAAAAAGAGACTCAACAATAATGAAAAACCTGACAGCATTCCTCAATCACTTGACAGAGAGGTTCTATACTATATGGGAACCTTGGCTGATCCAGTGATAGCATTGCCTACATCCTTGTCTCAATAAAGGCAGCCACGAAGGATCGCCGGATCGACGCGGGGAGGTGCCGCCAGGTGGGGGAGGGGTGCCCTACCTTCTCCTACCCACCCCCCCGCTTCTTCCTTCCCCTCCTCCGCCCTCCCTCTCCCCCTCCCCCTGATTTTCCTCTTTCTTTTCTTTTTCGGGAGTCTATTCCTAGGGATTACTGTGCGACCCTGGTGGTCAACCACACTTCCGGGTGGCCAGTCGGTGTCCCCTCCCCTCTCTGCCCTCCCTCTGTCAACCAAAAGTTAAAAATGACTACTATGGTATTAGATTATGATCATTCTGAAATGTTTGTTATGTGATGTATCAATGCCTAATAAAAATGTTTGGGGAAAAAAAAAACCTGTAAAAATAAAAGTACATACATTCAATATTTATCTTACCTTTAGAAGCGTTGGCCCTCCGAATCCTGGGAATCAGCAAGCTCTCGTACCGTGACGTCATGAAACACAATCCAACGCCGTCCACCGTGAAGATCCAGGGCAGGTAACAACATTCTTCTTTCTTTAATCTTCCATTATCTTCTTTCTTCATCTGTGATTATTTCTTGCTTTTCTTTATCTTCTGTCTTTATCTTCATCTGTTAATTCAATAAACCCATGTTAAATCCACGATGTTGACCCATCGGCTTCTTGAGCTCAAATGACATGTCACGACCTTAAATATGGCCTGTGATGTCACATTTGGGCGGGAAATGGTTCACACGCCATCTGGTTGTGAAAACCATGTGCTCCTTTTTTTTATGTGAAGTAATGAAAGGGACTAAAGCCAGCCCATCAGAATGGCTGTGCTTCATTCCCCTTTAACATGACGTCACCTGTTATGCTCAGCCAAATTGCAGAAGGAAAGACTGAGCATATAAAAGGTGAATCATCCAATCGCTCAAATGCTGGTCAGCAGAGGCTAAAAGTGAATCCAGAGTGCGGATTCATTGCTGTGTAGAGTGCACATAGCAGGAGTTGATGAGGGAAGTCTGCAGCAGTCTGAATCAAACTCTGGACCGGAGCCTGCGTCCAATCCTCACAACTGTATAAGCACAACAGTTGATCCCTATATTAGTCAGTATACACTTTATTCTAGAGTATATCTTAAAAGGTACTCAGCAAAATCCACTAATATTCTCCAATTTACAATTTGAAACTCCTGTGAATTGAAGAGTTGAAGGAATAAGATTCATTAAAACATTTGTGGGTTCACAAAATGCCACTTACATTTGAATATAGGAAAACCTACCACTTGGATCCAAACTCTAACATTTCTTACGGTCAATCTTATTTGACTGTCCTTACCTCTATTAATAAAAACTTAGAGTATGGAATAGATAGCAAAGGGAGGGAGACCTCACCAGTAAATAAATAAAGGATCATGGGAATAATGAGCAAACCTAGAATTAATATAATGAGGCATGACATGCTTGCACCATGAAGTGGAATTCTCTGCTTCACTGGCTCTATTCATCAAGGGGGGAGAGTCACTAAGCTCTGTTAAATCAGCGCAAAAACCGTGACGTTACCTTAATCAGGAACGGATGTTATTTGCTCTGTGGTTAACACCATATTCGCTTAAATGATTATAACTGCAAAAATGTACTTTATTTGTATATGAGAATAATATTAACTCAGTCGTGTTAACCTAAGTGGCACACAAACACTTCAATAACAGTAGTGTATAGATGTGTGACTACAAATAGCACACATTCGCAATGTGAATTATAACATGCATGTGCATTTAAAGGATAGAACTGTCACTAGTGAACAGCATTCTGTAATGCAGCTCTGTGAAAATGGCCCAAGAAGTATCCAGTGCAGCTATAAAGGCTGCACGGTTTAGAACCAAAACATTTAAGGATGAGGTGGTGGACCTTGAATGTCTCATGGATCATCCAGAGGATCAACCTGGGAAATGGATGTACTGTATATACTATAGGCAGTTATATGTTTATGAGAGAGATACTCTATTTTTATAAAGGAATTACTGTAGCTAAAGTAGTTAAATGCTGCTTAAATAATAATAATAATAATAATTTAAAAAATGTGTTAACATTCATTTAAACCTAAATAATATATAAACAGTATGCTTTTGGCTCTTTTGTATTTTAATATGGTTGGTTCTATAGTAAAAATAAAACAACAACAACACTTTTTTTTTTAAATGCTATGTTAATTTAAAAAAGGATTTTTGGATGCACTCTATTCTATGTTTTACACAATGCTACAAATATTAATAGCATATATTGTGATATACTGTACTATAATTGTGTTTATGTTTAGTACTATTCAATAAGAAACAATAGAACAAAAATAATTAAGCACAAATATGCAATTGTTTTCTGTTAAAATGCTTCTACACTCTAATATCAGTGGGGGAAAAAACAAGAAAATGTTATCATAGCATATATTATTTACCTTTCTATAAGACCATTTCACAGACAAACTCCTGTGGAACCAACAGCCAAACTCAGTGTTTCGGCGGTTGATGGGCTGAAACTAACACAATTATGATACTACTGATTTTCCTACTGAGGAATATATAAGAACACCTGCACCTTTTATTAGTGCCACCAGCACCAAGACCTGCACCTGCTCCTACAGTGTATCCTCCACCAGCACTGTTTTTTTTTGCGGTGGCACTATTTCCAGCAGTGGCTGCACCACTAGCAACTTTACCAGTGCCATCTCCCACAGTTTTAGTCCCCCTTACAATGGAGCTATACAATGAGGACCTTCTGTGATATCAGAAGGACCTGTTGTGTTTACATTGTAATGCATTCAGGTTACTCTCTTACTATTTAATCCATCTGAAATAGCAGCAACACCCACATCATAGAAAGATGAAAGCATTCATGTGGAAAAAGGAAAAACAAACATCATTTAAAGTATTGTCTGATCAGTGGGTGCTGTAAATGCAGTCACCCTGGCTCTGCAGCAGGCTACATAGGTTATGAGTCCAAACTTCCAGTAACAAAGGCGCTTCAGCACTGAATCCCTTCAATACTCCTTGATAAAGTGTTTTTTAACACGAAATGTTTAGGAGGGTGTGTGCCTCCACTTTTTTAAATGGATCAATAAAGCAATATTTTTAATTCTACCTGTTTGGGACCACCTATTGGCTGTGCGCCAGAATCTCCTTTTGTTTTCTCAGACCTACATAGGTTATGAGACCTTCCTTAATTTTTTCCATGTGGAAAGTGGCTAAAGCGCTCAAATGCAGGTGCAATGAATAAAATAAGCCAAACCACTAAACCAGGGTACTAATAAGAATAATATAGTACTTAATGTGCAATTGTATGGGTACTATCCTCCTGAAGACAGGTGGTAGATGGTACAAGCCCACTCACCCTCAGTCTCATCGGCAGGTTCCCCTGAAAATAAGCAATACTCACATCCTGGTGGTAGGTAGGCAAGCTGTGCAGCTACAATTATGCAATAACAGGAAAAGGGAGACCAAAAAGCACACCAGCAAAAATGGAGCAGGAAGGACCCAAAACAAAAAAATTATTAAAAGGGCACTTTAATGTGACAAGAGACCCATCCAACGCGTTTCGAACGTCACAGCGTTCTTTTTCAAGGATAAAACACAATGTAATAACATCCATTAAATATCCTCTTACCTGTGGGCTGTTTCGCACCAAAAAACGGAACCTGATTACGTCATGACGCTACGCGCGTCATCGCGCATGCGCAGAGCGACCCAGTGCCGTTCTAAGGGCAAAGCAAGCCCCACAGGCAGTGTGGCTATCTTGGTTAAGGGCAAGCCATAGAGAATCACTGCCCCACTAATACAATAAACATCCCTATGACGCATACATGCAGTGCTAATCACTGCGCATGCGCATTGCGGCGATGCAGACATCAACAAAGCTAAAATCAAAAGTTTAAGAAAAATAGAAAAAAGAAGAAGAAAAGCATTCTATTCATAAGGGAAATGTATTTTCCCTTTATGTTTTAGCATAAGATGTAAGTTATTATTGTTATTTTTAAATTTACATGACGTCATCAGGTTCCGTTTTTTGGCGCGAAACGGCCCACGGGTAAGAGAGTATTTAATGGATGTTATTACATTGTGTTTTATCCTTGAAAAAGAACGCTGTGACGTTCGAAACGCGTTGGATGGGTCTCTTGTCACATTAAAGTGCCCCTTTAATAATTTTTTCGTTTTGGGTCCTTCCTGCTCTGTTTTTGCTGGTACGCTTTTTGGTCTCCCTTTTCCTGTTAATTTTTTCCATGGCAGTTCCATCAACTGAATCCCTCAGTATGTTTGTTCCATCATCAACACTCCACCAGGCGCACAAAAATCAGTATGGCATAGCTTACACAGTCAAAGGGGGTGGATGAGAAGGCATTCGGCCTTCATCAGCCTCTGTAGCAAGAGACATATGTTAGAGCTTGTTTATTAATATATTACAAACAGTGTGAAGTAACATTGTTTGCTATTAAATAGTTAATTACCGTTAACTGATTGCTTCAAATAATTTTTCAAATGTAATTTTATTTAAATTTAAACATACTGAATACTGTACTTACTTGCAATGATATTGGCAGTGAATCTATTCCAAACTTCCCCCCAAGACTATTTTCCTTAGTTACAGCAGGTGGTACCTCTGGATCCTCCTCTAAATCTGGATCTCTGTCCCTTGGCATGTAATTTGTTAAAGCTTTGTTTTGAAGAATACAAAAAGCTATTATGATATGTCTTTGTCAGTCCTGTACTTTAGCCCATCACCAGATTTACAGTGTCTAAAAACCTTAAGCTACTTTTCAACAATCCAAAGGTCTGCTCGATGACATAGCATGAGATATGTTTGCCACAGTGTACTTGTGCTATGTTGGAGTCTGGAGATTTGCTAAGGGGTTAAGAAGCCAAGTCACCCATATCCTTAGTCAATTTAAATAAAATAAAGAAAATAATATTGTGGCTACATTTGCAAGTAAATTTCTTTCTTGCATGTATGTTAATATGCCAAACAACCAGCCATATCAATATTTCTTCTCCTCAAAATGATGGCTGATTTAAGAGTGAAAAAGCAGAGCGAAACTCGGTCGCTAACTCTGTGTTGGGTGTATTGACAGGGACAAAATGTAGACTGGATTGAGCCTGACGAAGTCGCAGAGACGGCGGAAAGCGTTGCTCAAATTTGTTTTGGATTGTCCAACGGAGGCTTGATGAAGCGTGACAAGTTCACGGGAAACATGCGTCGGGTAGCAGTGACGTCATAATGCTGTCCAAACAGTGAACGGACCAGAAGGAGTATCGCGGCGTGGAGACTGGCTGTATAGCATTTGCCACTATGCTCACTGTATTATCATTGTACTCTCATATTGGCTAGTTTTTAGCCTTGTATCTAGCATATTTCATATGCATTCGCGCATGTATTGGTAGAGTCTTTCATGTTAGCAGCAGACACATAGTGTGATGCGGTACCGAGCGTGGTAGCTGCAGGCTACCTTTATTGACACAATACGATGCAGTATCCAGCTGACAGCCAGTGTAGTAGCCAGAGTGCTAAAGAAGGGCTGCCATTGCTATGCCTATAAAAGTCTATGTTGCCTCATTTTAGACCAAGAAGCTGAGGAGGAACGACCTCCTGCACCAAGAGAAGGACAAGGGCGTGCCGGACAAAGATACAGATGAAGAAGAAGATACAGATGAAGACCCCGAAGACTCAAGAAGACCCAAGAAAGTGATGAATTGGATTAGAAATTTACAGAAGAAGAAAAAGAAAGAAGATAAAGACGGGATTTTTTTTACCTGGTTCCTGTTCGTGGATTGGCTCATGATCATGCGGTGTCCTTGGGATTCGGAAAGTAAAGTTATCTAAAGGTAAGTAAAAAAAATTAAATGGATGTTATTTTACTTTTACAGGTTTTTTTCATTTTTTATTATGATTGAATTCTTTTGTGAAGCACATTTATTGACACTGTATTGATGTATGTTTCTATGGATATACATACATACAGGGACAATCAATGGTTGTTTTTGCAAATGCTTGTTTGTATGTATTTTAAATGTATTTTTCTTGTTTGTTTCGAAATGTTTTGTCAATTTAATTTTAATTTTTAATTAGTAAGATGTATATTTTAGTGGTGTTTTAAATAGTTTATTTCAGGAGGGCTTGCTTTGTAATAGTGGCTTCTTTTTGGTAGTTAGATTTTGGCTGATGGTGGTTACTTTGAGCTTTCAATTATTTCATTATGGTTTGGTTTTGGTATTTTAATTGTGAATTGTGGAATTGATTTTGGATTGGATTAATTGATTGTTGGTAATGTATTTCTGTTTACTTCTTGATTTGTTTTTATTTTCTGATTATTTGGAATGCATTGGATATTGTTTGTAATTGTTTATTTTAGTTTGAGAATTTACTGGCATAGTGTTAAATGACACACTGTGCCATTCAATAGTTTGATTGGCATTTGTTATCTATTTAATTGGCTATGTGATGTATTTTATTTTGCTATGTGCTGTGTTTTAATTTGCTATGTGCTGTGTTTTATTTTGATATGTGCTGTATTTGATTTTGTAATGTGCTGTGTTTGAGTTGGCTATGTAATGATTTTTATTTGGGCCTTTTTTTTTAATCCATACCCAGTTCTTGGTATATTGGTTAAGCATGCCCAATATTATATGGGCATGATGTACCCACTGTACCAATGAATGGGTGAAGGGTGGGGGTAGTTGCCGGGGGGAGGGTGGTTAGGCCTCCTTGGTGGGTTAACCCCTTAATTACTATAGTGGTTATTAACCGCTAAGGTGATTAAGGGGCTAGGGACATTGGATTGTATTTTGCTTTGTATATTTCTGGCAATGGAGGACAGGGACCTGCAGTATCCTGACGAGGACACCCTTCATAATGCCAGTGGTAAGTAGAACGGTTTAATTTACTTTATTTATGCTGGCTAATGTGTTTAATAATGGGCAAATAATCTATTATCCATATCTGATAATAGTTATTTTGCCCATTACAGTTCTGCAGGCCTGCACAACTTGTAAAGTGAGAAGGGCCGAACTGCTCCAAAGAAAACTGATTTGGGCCGCACGGGTTAAATCATCATCATCATCATCATCATCATCATCATCATCATCATCATCATCATCATCATCATCATCATCATCATCATCATCATCATCATCATCATCATCATCATCATCATCATATCTTCTCTGCCCCCCCCCCACAGATCATCATCATATCACCCCCCCCACAACTCAGATATGAGGGTGATGATGAGGGGTACTGGGGGAGAATGAGGATGGTCATACCAGATATGGCCGTAGATTGCTTTCCTGGGGCTCAAGACAACTGGTCAATTGCCCCCACCCCCCCAGTGTCGGCAGCCTTTGCGAGACTCCCCCTCTCTCTCACACCCCCATCTCTCCCCCTCACATATAATACGCCCCATCCACATCACACACAGACACAGACACTGACCTGCACAGGCACAGACACTGACCTGCACAGACACAGACACTGACCCGCACAGACACAGACCCACACAGACACTGACCCACACAGACACAGACACTGACCCGCACAGACAGCGACCTGCACAGCCACTCTGACACTGCCACTGCCACACTGCCACTCTGCCACTCTGCCACTGCCACTCTGCCACTGCCACTCTGCCACTGCCACTCTGCCACTGCCACTCTGACACTGCCACACTGACACTGCCACACTGACACAGCCCCTCTGACATTGCCACTGCCACACTGCCACTGCCACTCTGACACTGCCACAGCCACACTGACACTCAGACACTGCCACAGCCACACTGACACACACACTGCCACACTGACACAGCCACACTGACACTCTGACACTGCCACAGCCACAGCCACACTGACACACTGACACTCTGACACTGCCACACTGCCACACTGACACACATTGACACTAACACTGCCACACCCACACTGCCACAGCCACACTGACATTCTGACACTACCACAGACAAACTGCCACACTGCCATACTGCCACACTGCCACAGCCACACAGCCACACTGCCACACTGCCACACTGCCACACTGCCACACTGCAACAGCCACACTGACACTCTGACACAGCCACACTGACACTGACACTGACACACTGCCACAGCCACACTGCCACTGACTCTGACAAACTGACACTGCCACTAGCTCTGAGGAGCAGCTGCAGGGGGGGTGTCCTACCTTTCACTGTGGAGTATGGCTGGGGGGCGGAGGGGTGAAGCCATCTTGGGCCCTGGCAGCAGGCACCTCACTTCCTGCTCTCACTAACAGGCTCTGCTGTCACTAACCCCGCCCTCACCCTCTGCAGTCAGACCGGCCTCAGCTCTGTTCCTTCTCTCCTCTCTTCCTGCAGGGAATTGCATCAAACTGCTGGCTCCTTCCCTAATAGGCAGACCGGGCTCAGGGGGTTGGGGGGGGGAAGGAGGGAGGGCATCACGATGCTAGCGCTCCTTCAATGTGTCGGCAGAGCTGTCTCAGGAGGGGGTGGGGAGCATATCAAAATGCTGGTGCTCCTTCCCTCCTATGTCTGCAGAGCAGGCTGGGGGGGGTGTCGCATCGCGGGCCACACAGGGAGTCCAGGCAGGCTGCATGCGGCCCGCGTGTGTTTGGCGGGGGGAGGGTATGATTTAAATGTAGGACATGTTTTATTTTTTACATACAGTATTGGCACCTCAAGGCAGTGGGGACCCATGGAGACCACCTGAGGACCCACGGGGAACACCTACGGAGAAGAACTGGGGGCCCCACAGCTGTGGGGGCCTCGTGGACCAAAAGGTACCACCCGAGGGCCCCCAGACACCTGTGGGGATGACCTGGAGACCCCCAGACACCCACAGGGACCACCCATGGACCACATATGGGCCCAAGGGGACCCGCGGGTACCACCTGGAAGCCCACAGAGCCTAGCGGGGACCACCCTTAGGCCCAAGACACCCGTGGGCACCCCCCTGGGGTGCATTGTGGAGCGTGCGGACACCCATCGGGCCCACCGGGGACCCCTGTTGGCTTGGGGTATTCATCCTGTATGTAAAAAAAAAATCATGTTTTTATGTTGGGGCACAGGGGGTGGGTGGGTTATGTATTGATGTTTATTAAATATGGTAATGTATATTGGGGGCCTAGGAGGTGGGTAGTGGGGCTGTTATGTGTATTGTTTTTATTGTAGGTAGCGGGGTTGATGAAGGGGTATTGTCCCCAAGGATGGGTGTTTAGACCTTGTGGGTGGGTAGCTGGAGGGGTAAACCCCTTCATTACTTTTGTGGTATTAACCGCTATGTTAATGAAGGGTTAAGTCCACCTGCAACCCCCCGCAAGGTCAGAACAAGGGCCAAATACCACCTTCACCCACCCCCGCTACCCACAATAAGCCTTGCCTTAGTTTTTCAGGCATCTGATTCATGCCAGGAGCCTCCGGTGCTGATATTAATGGGTATCAGCTCCGGAGATCCCGGCATCAATTTGATGCAGGAGAAAGACCTGATTTGTTCTAAGTGCCGTCTCATTGCTCATTCGCCTCTTATCCCACCTTCTTGCCAACTTTTTTCGTGGGATGATTTGGAGAGGAACTCTCCATTCTAGAGTGGCGATCAGCTGCGAGAAGCTGATCGGGGCTACTAGAATTGAGCAAGTTTGAAAAATTGGTGATCAGTGCTTAAAAGTTGCTTATCGCCACGCGGTTGCCGTAAAAAAAATTTCCCCCAAAAATCTGCGATTTTTGCTCTTATCGGCAGCTTATCAGGACTTTCTTAATCGCAGTAGGCTTAAGTTGCTTATCAGCACTTACTGCATGAGGCCCTAAATATCCAAGTGCAGGTGCAGGAGGCAAGTGGCAGTGTTGGATCCCATGCCAGGAAGGGGTGGGAGTTACCACACCAGTTCAAGCCCAGCTACTAGAGATTGTGGGTATGATTTTCGCAGGTATAAAACCTGTCTCCCTTCCTGGTTCTGTCTGTTCTGTCTGCCCAGCCTAGCCTAGGGACTGGTGTTCTGTCTTAACCCTTAGGGGGTGAGGTGTGTCTCAGTAGCCAGGGCTCTGGCTGCTCTGTTTTTTCCCATAGGAGAGAGGGAAGGATACCCCTGGGCCAGAATGCCTTGTGGGCAGAAGGACTGTATGCTGTATGGATGTATCTGTGCTGTGAGACCCCGAATAAAAGACAAGTTGCATTGTTGCTGGTGCTCCAGAATGCTTCTTGTTAGAAGGATAGTTCTTGTAGGGATGAATCTCTTGACCATTGACAGAGCCCTGCAGGATGGAGGCGCTGCACCAACCTGAGGAAAAGACCCCTGTACCCCAAGCTCCCTACTAAGTCTGCAGAGACTCAGTCTCCTGGGAGCCTACAGGTTAGCACCAAAACACCCTGGGAGTTTTAGTTACATAAGATAAAATTACTGAGGGATTACTGAGCAACTGGGGAGGTTAGGAATGAACATACAATACCACAGAAGGGACCGAAAAATCCCCTAGAATCACTGTACTCACTCCTTGTAATAGGTCGAACACAAGGGGGCTTAGGCAGTAAGCGTTCATAAGCATCTTATCGAGCACTTATCAGCCAAAATGCCTACTGGTATTCAGTAAGCCTCAATAAGTGTGCGATAAGGCCTGAATCGGCCCAAAATTTTTTGTTCAAAAACAAATCGCTGCATGAGCGGCAATAAGCCACCTCTTGCCGCTTTTCGGAATGTTCATAAACTCGTGCAATTCTAGTAGCCACGAGTAGGTTATCGACGCCAATCGCGGCTCTAGAATGGCGATTTTCTCCCCAAATCCAAACACCAGATGCCTGGGTCTCCGGAGCTGATACCCATTAATATTAGCGCCGTAGACTCCCGGCATTAATCCCATGCACGAAAAATGCATTTACAGGCAACTTCATTAACCAAGGCAATGAAGGGGTTAACCACTCGTGCCGGTCTTATTGTGGGTAGTTAGGGTGGGTTAAGGTGGTATTTGGCCCTTGGTGGGTGTTTAGGACTTCCGGGGAGGGGGTTGAGAATGGAGTTAACCCCTTCATTACCATAGCGGTTAATACGCTAAGGTATTGAAGGGATTAACCCCTCCCGCTACCCACCTGCAAGGCCTAAACACCCATCCTTGGGGCTACTACCCCCTTCACCCACCCCCGCTAAACACAATAAAAAATAACACACACAACAGCCCTACTACCCACCTCTTAGGCCCCCAATAAACATTATAATATCTAATACACCACCCACCCCCTGTGCCCCCCCCACAAAACCATGATTTATTTTTTTACACACATAATTAATACTACAGGCCAGTGGGGGTCCCCGGGTTGTCCCGATGGGTGTCCGCAGGCCCCACAGTGCACAATGGGGGGTACCCATGGGTGTCTGGGGGCTTTCAGGTTATCCCCATGGGTCCCCGCGGACCCCAATGTGATCCACGGGTGTTCCCCGCGGGTGTATGGGGTCCCTTGGTCATCCCCACGGGTGTTTGGGGGCCCTCGGGTGGTCACTGCAGGTCCCCGGGGCCCCCACGGCTATGCGTCCCCCAGTTCTACACCGCAGGTGTCCCCGTGGGTCCTCGGGGGGTACCTGTGGGCATCTGAGGGTCCTCATGTGGTCCCTGTGGGTCCCTGCTGCCTGCGGTACCAATCCTGTATGTACAAAATAAAACATGGCCTACATTTAAATCAATACACCCCTCCCCGCACCCACCAAATACATACAGTACAGTAGTTGGCAAAATAACCATTATCCAGATATGGACAATAGATTATTTGCCCATTATTAATCACAACATTAGCCATGCAGCATAAATAAAGTAAATAAAACTGTTCTACTAACCCCTGGCAATGTGAAGGTCATCCTCGTCAGCTTACTGCATGTCCCTATACTCCGTTGCCAGAAAAAAATACATAGAAAAATACATTCTAATGCCCCCTAACCCCTTAATCACCTTAGCGGTTATTAACCGCTACAGTAATTAAGGGGTTAACCCACCCTTCGCCCCTACCCACCTGGGAGGTCTAACCACCTATCCCAGACCCACTATACCCACCCTGTACCCATTGAGTGTCATAGTGGTACATAATGCCCATATAATTGAGGCCTGATAAGCCACTAGAGCACTCAATAGGTACCTAATCACAATACATTCATGCACAAAAGACACAATAATAAAACATTCCAAAACACCTAAACACCCCAATTCAATAAATGAAAACACTATCCAACAAATGCAATTAATACAAGCACAAACCAACACAACAAGTAATTAATTCCACCATTAACCAACAAAGCAATTAATTAATTCCACCATTAACCAACAAAGCAATTAATTAATAAACCAACTCGGCAACACAACCATTAAAAGCATTACCCAACACAAGACATCATTAATTAAAAAAGAAAATCAATCGTAATTTTTTTTAACAATGAATGCAGCAAAATGACAAACAATTATATCCACATAATAAACACACATAGAAAAAATCACACTCAATACAAAGCAATCAATTACTAAAAAATTATTGGCCTCATAATGTATTGATCAGTACCCTAAAGGGTACAGATTAATACATTATCAGTCAATGTGCAATGAAAAAATAAAAAAAAATTATGTCCAATCAAAAAACTTGTAAAAATATACATTTACATACATTCAATAGTTTACTTACCTTTAGAAGCGTTGGCCCTCCGACTCCCAGGGAATCAGGAAGCTCACGTACCGCGATGGCTTGAAACTGCATCCAATGCCATCCGCCATGAAGATCCAGATCAGTACCCCAATTCTTCTTTCTTTTATCTTCAATCCGCTTCTTCTATCTTCTTCTGTAATTATTTTTTCATTTTCTATATCTTCTTTCTTCATCTGTCAATCCAAAAACCCAATGGTAGATCCACAACACGATGTTTTCTCATTGGCTTCTTGGGCTCAAAGGAGGCGTTACGGCCTTAAATATGGCCTGTGACATCACATTTGATTGGAAATGGTTCTCACAGCTCTGAATGGCTGTGAGAATCATGTGCCTTTTTGTTGTGGAAAATTACGTCATGTAAATGAAGTGAAGCCAACCAATCAGAATGGCTGTGTTTCCTTTCCCTTTAACATGACGTTACAAAATCCAAGATGGCTGGCGTCACATAGTATTTCAGCCAATCATATCGTGGGAACTAATTCCCCAATCTGATTGGTTGTAGTACACCATGGGACATTTCCGTGCATAGGAGATACCGTCACCCCATAACGGGGCCTGTATCTCGGGAAGCAACATGGTTCTGCTCCGGAGAACCCCTGCTCATCTACACTAGTATTAAAATTAATATTTTAAAAAACAAAACGATTCGGGCGAGATTTTCGCTGGGCGAGGCGGCTCTCTCTGAGCACCTCTTTCTGCAGCAGAAAGTAATCGCCGGGTTAGGCCTTTTCAGAGTGGCGATCCTATCGCCGGTGGCAACTCGCCCGTTTTGGGAATTTTGCTACCACAGGTAATCGACGCTTTCTGACTACCGTGATAGCAACGCTCAAAAAAACGGCGATATAAATGGGCCGGGGATTTTTTTATGAACGCTTAATGCATAGGCCCCTTAGTCTGAGAGCCAATCTGGTTTGTTCAAAGGAATAATAATTACCATATTTAAATTTTCAAGTGAAATATTTAAAATCTTACTTTAATCAAACGAAGATACACATACAGTTTATGTACAGTGGACTGTGAACACAAATAATGTTTAAACTAGGGTAGGAGGGTCACTACATATATATGTTATATTGTTAAATGCAGTAATAGAGAAGACGTATCTCATATATAAAGTACTGTATGTTTAACAGTGGTGGGTGATCCTTAATCAAAAAAGATATACAGTATGTCTCCCTGGTTCACAATCACATATATACATGCATATGTTGGTGGGGGTTTGTCACAGCTGGAGGGGTGGGACTGGTCTGTTTTGCCTTGGTGGTTAATGTGGTTGAATGTGAGTGAGGGGTCTAACAGGATGCAATCGGGTCAGGGACAGGTGCGGTGGGCCTAAGGCTGTACTCCTAAGAGGGACTCCATGTGGTATGAACCATGAGTTCTCACTGGGTCATGTAGCGATTGTGAACATGTGGGTTCACTGTTTGGGGCTACATGCTCATCAGGTCCCAGAGGCTGTGGCAATGTGTACCTGTCACAGTAGCGCTGCCCACAGACCAGACCCATCCCTTTCACTGAGGTGGGATTTAAGATTACACGCACTCGCAGCAGAAGGAGCGTGTCAGGAGTATGGTGACTGCGTGGCCAGGCCAGGAGACTATAGCTATAGTACTTGCCTGATCCGAGGAGTTGAAGTGCCGTAGTGCTTGCCGTAGCTGAGATCAGGGAGCAGAGAGGTCCGGGAGGTCAAGGTACAAGCCGAGTTCGAGGGATGAGAGAAGCAGCGTAATCAGGGGGAAGCCGGGGGCGAGAGCCAGAGAGAGTCGTCAGCCAAGCCGGATCAGAAACTGAGGAGCACTATAATGAAGACACGATTAAAGCACACATCCACCAGAGCTAAGACTATGCAGAGCAAGGTTTGCCGGGTACGACAGGGTTAATAAAGGTAGGAGACCAAATAGAAGCAGAGGGCAGGACCAGAGTGGGCTTAGGAGCCGCAGCTGATTGTGCAGGTATTTAGAATACTCTTGGCACAGCTGATATCAGGAGGGACCCGATGCGAGCTGTGTGGAAGCCGGGGGGCGTGGTCAGAGCCTGAGAGGGGTGAATAAATTATAGCTGGGAACGCACGCTCTGTAAGCGAGTCCCGCGTGCGTCCTTGCAAGATGGCGGCCGCATGTCCCGGCGCCGGCTGTGAAGGGAGAGAGTTGCGGTGGAGGTACCGGTGAGTAGGGGCTATTGGGGGGTCAGAGCGATTGTGCTGAGGCCCGCAGCTCCTTACAGTACCAAACCAAGGTGTCTTTTTTTATTTGGGTGGGTTATAAACTGAGGGGTCAGGAGGCGAAGGGACAAGGGTCAAGAAAGCACGGAATGGGTGAGAGTACAAGGGTCATGATCTGCAGAAACAGACGGACACCTAGCTGCACAGCACTCACATACACACACACACATACACACACACACAGAGTATTCACCCACATACTGACAGTACAGTCTCACATACACTGACCACCAGCACAGACTCCCAGCCTCTTTCCAGCACACTCACACACATACTAAAAATGACCAGCACAGACACACACACAGAGCAGTACAATACTCACGCACACTACTGACTCAGACACTGACCAGAAAAGTCACATATACTTTGTGCAGCACACTCAGAGACCAGCAGAAACTCTCACACACAATGACCAACAAGGTACAGACTTAGACACTGACCACCACATATTACTCACATACTGTAATACAGCAAAACACTCAAAATTCAGACTCAGAAAACGACAATTGCAGCTCATTTGAATATCATTTGCATCTAAATTTCTCTAACAGCCCCCCCAAAACAACACTATACATTAAACCTACATTAACATATGTGGTATTAATATGCAAATGCATAGATCCTAGATTGCAAAGTGATGTAATAGCTAATAAAATAAATGAGAACAGCTGTTACATATTTCTAAATTCTTCAGTCTCAAAGCACTCTCACTTTTCCAGCAGCTGCAAAGTTAGCCATTATTTAGAAGCAAGCATAACAGTGGTGGATGCCAATCTTTGGCAGCATGAGATGAAGCTGACTTGGAGTATTCAATAACCCTAATGCAAATCAGAGAACAAAGCTTCAAGTTGTAGTCCCTTCATGGACACAAAATAACCAATGACACAATCATGTTTTAGAAGTAAAATCTGGTATTCTAAAATATATTTTATTAAAGTTAGTTTATAAACATGGTAAATTGAGTCATGGGTGGGATTTTGTTTTTCCTCTGGCTACTCCCTTTTTCTGTGTGTTAAACAAAAGTTTGTGTTGGAAAAGTACCCCTTCTCTCCATCTACTTATCTTTATTGGTTATTTGTGTACGCAGCCACGCCGGAGTGGATCCCTGTGGCTATACCAGTGAGGCAATATGCAAAGGTGTAAACGGTGTCACAGGCAGGGTTCAGGACAGGCAGTGAATTGGTGTAGTCTGGGTCACAAGCAGGGTACAAGGCAGACAGCAACAACAGCTGGACTAAGTCATGAGCAGAAACAGGATTGGGACAGGGACAGGGAGAGGACTCAGAGAATGGACAAAAGTTACATGCCAGATTGCAGGCAAGAACCTTGTTTATTACTTGACATTAAATAGGCAAAAGCAAAAGACAAACAACAAGAACAGGCACAAGTCAGTAGAGCAAGTAAGGGTAAGTATATAAAGGCAGAGACAAACAGGAAAAGAGGGCTTAAATAGGAAGGGTGGAAACAGAGGAAAGGGTGCAGGGTATCAGGTTAAAGAGTAGAATATTATCGGGCAACATTTAGCAGGTGGAGCACAGCAGTCCCAGTGGATGAGCAGGGAACTGCAGGCTGGGAGCAAGGGCTACTAGGACATGTCAGGGATGAACCTAATACTCTGACAAGGACTGGGAGGACTAATTGTAGAGAAATTCCTTTTTTGACAAGCTCCCTCCCCCTCCCTTTTTAACAAATTCAAAGAAAATCCATTGTAATTTTCAAAGAAACCAAAACAGCCAAATGTTTGCATTAGGAATGGTCAAATTTGTTTAAGGACGAAAATTACATACAGTAGTTAAGTTGTTTACAAAATGTCTGTTTTTTTTCACAACCTAGGAAATATTTCCCATGTAATTATTATCCTGACCTTTCAGACTTTGGTTTAATGGCGAAAGATGGTCCAGTGCTATCTTACAGTGTTTAAATATAATAATGATATGCAAGTAGGACTAGTGCGCTTATTAAAGTGACGCAAAAACAAAAATGCATTATTATATGGATTATGTAAACTCAACCCTGTAGTGCGTGCCTATCATTTGAGTTAGTCTGACATCAATGTCAGTTTATTTTTATAGAAGCAAAAAGGATCATGCAATCTAGTAATAACAACTCTGAGAAAGTAAAAGGTAACTGAAATGATTAATAGCATTTAAGCTGAGCACATTTCTTTTTCCGTGTTAGGGTGGTCTTTCTGGTTTTCAGTTGAGTAGATGGCCTTGAAACTCACAAAAATGTATTAATCAAAGGGAAATAAATAATTTTGGACTGACTAACATGCTTAGAGTTCTCTACTATAGCAGAATTTTTCTGCTCCACTATTATACATATGTGATTACTACCATATGCATAATTGAAAATGTTACCAAGATCACACTGCAATAACACATTTGGAATAACACATAAATGCCTCCTTGTAAAAAAATTAATGTTGAAGAAAAGGCAGACTTTTTTCATTGTTGTTACAGAAAAAAGAGGAATCGTTATCTTTTTACTGTAAATAGAACAAAGCTGACTGTTCAATGAAGGAAGATGGTGAACTCACCAGGCACCTGCCACTTTTGTTGACATTCTATAATATACATAATAGGACATACAATATACCTTAAAGAGCACATACACAAAATGTATTCACAGTTTTTGAAACAATTCGCTGGCAGAGCTAATAGATTTTGTTTTGGAAAAAAAATCAGTGGCAATCAAAGTAAAAGGCAACTTCAGGTCATTTATCGTGAATTCTAACAATTTCTACCTAATTTCCTAGATTCTCCTTTCTCAATAAAAAAACCCACACACAACATAACAAAAATTGAATATTATTTTATAAAGACCAATTAAAAAAAAAAAAACTCAATCATTATTGAATTTTTAAGAGGGGGGGAAGGAGAAAATAAAAACTGGAGAGTATACAAAAATAAAAGGAGGGGTGGGGACATAGGAGGGGGAGGATATAGTCCAATATAATCATATCACAATACAATAAAATGCATCCATATACATCAATAATAATAACATATTCTTCCTAACAACTTGGAGCCAACTCCCAGTGGCAGGCCCTCCGAAAACTCTACCTTGGAAAAACAAGAGATGTCAAACAGGATACCTCTGAAGGAACAAATACTGGGACATTTACAGTAATATTGTGTGGCTGTTTATGCTCGGGAAGCTAGAAAATATGAGCCAAGGTTGCCACACCCTTTGGAACTCTAGCCAAGAATCATTCATGAGGCCTGACAGCTTTTCCATGTGCCATATGAACCACACCTTATTTTTAATCTTAGAGATAGAGGGAACTCAATTCTGCTTCCAGACAGCTGCTACTTCGCATCTGGCTGCTCTGGTAATATGGGTGATAAGTTTGTTCTCCTGCCTGGATAGGTTTTGTATTGGTCTGTTCAGTAGAAACAGCAGAGGATCCAATTCCTCATCTAGATGAAGTATTCTTTGGACCCAGGCTCTGACTTTTCTCCATAGAGAGGCTGCCACTGGGAATGCCCACCACATATGGATAAAAGATCGGTTGCCACCACACCCCTTAGGGCAGAGGGATGGGTATCCCGGGATGAACTTCAAGAGCATCAGTGGGGTCAAGAACCCCCTCATCATTATTTGTAAGCATTCTCCTTGATAGTGGTGGAGATCGAGCACTTGGCTACGTCCCTCAAAATGTCATCCCAGTCTTCCCACTCAAGCTCCACACCCAGGTCCTGTTCCCATTGGGACATGTACTTGAGTTTGCGGGGTGGGATGGAGGGAGGGTGGGCGAGGAAACTATAGACCCTGGAAATGATACCTGGGGTACGAGTGTCTCTCAGACATAGAGATTCAAACTGAGTGAGGGGACTGACCGGACCTGGTTTTATATAAAAAGCCCTAAGTTGCAAATAGTGGAATAACTCATTATTAGCTAGACCTTTTTCTTTTTGAAAGAATTAAAATGGTTTTGGTTTTAGCGCTGGTCCCAAGTCCTTTAATCTCAGCACCCCAGCTTCTACCCAATTTATATAACTTTTCCTTGGTAACCCTGGTGTGAACCCCGGATTATCAAACAGTGGGGACATTAGAGAATGCTGACATGTCAAAGAGTATCTTAGTCTCAAAGCAGCCCACATTTTTAACGAGTGGGCTATTGTTGGTAGGGCTGTTATGTTTAGAGTTTTTATTACCCTGTGGCATCCACATCAATGTGTCATGCCCTATTGAAAGGATCAAGGAGGATTCCAGGTCCACCCAATGTCTAGAGTGCGGGTCAGAGTGCCAAAGGACCATTTGGCCTAGTTTGGAGGCCCTGTAATAAGCAAGTAGGCCTGGGAGTGCCAGGCCATCCGCTTTATTAGAGATCATAAGAATTTGTTTTTTAATTCTAGGTCTTTTCTATCTCCAGATAAATTTGGTGTTTGAAATAAATATTGTAGGCGCAGGAGAAGATTCATTTTGATGAAGTGGATTCCGCCGATCCATGATATTGAGTAGGCGGACCATGCACCAAGATCATCCCTAACAGCTTTCAAGACCCTGGGATAGTTTTCTCGATATAGAGATTTTAAATCTCTGGTGATGTAAAATCCCAGATACTTAATGGCCACCGACTGCCATTTAAAATCAAAATCAAGCGTAAGGAGTTTGACTAACGCTTTTGACAGGGTTATATTGATGGCCTCTGACTTACTATTATTTATTTTAAAGCCCGACATTTTTTGGAATAAAGGCAGAACCGAGAACAAATTTGGGAGAGTAGGTAGTGGTTTAGACACTGTAAGGAAAACTTTGTCAGCAAAAAGGGCTATCTTGTGTACCTGATTTTTAACTTGGATTCCAGAGATTTCCGGATTGTTCCTTATATTGACCGCCACTGGTTCCATGCACATGGCGAACATTAATGGAGATAGTGGACAGCCATGTCTAGTGCAATTTTTTATAGTGAGAAATTCAGAGGAAAATCCCTGGCAAACTACCTTTGCCATGGGCATAGTGTATAATACTAGAATTGCCTTTAGAAAAGGGCCCTCCAGGCCGAATGCTTGCAGCGTGACTCGCATGTAATCCCAATCAATGCGGTCAAACGTTCTTTCAGCGTGTAAACCCAGGACCATTGATGGGATGTTGTTCTTGGATGCATACGCAAGTAGGTCTATAATATGCCTCGTATAGTCCACCTCCTGTCTCTCCAAGACAAAACACACCTGGTCTGAGTGAATCAAAGAGGGCAATAGTTTGTTCAACCTGTTTGCTAGAATTTTGGAGTATATTTTTAGGTCTGAATTAATTAAAGAAATAACCCTATAGCTAGCACAGTTATCTGGGTCCATGCCCTCCTGTGGATCAATGCAATGAACGCCTGCTGCATACTGCTCGAGAACTAAGCATTTAAGAAGATTGAGTTAAACATGTACAAAAGATGGGGGGCCAGAACCCGGGAGAATTTCTTATAGTATACACTAGAAAAGCCATCTGGGCCTGGGGCTTTAATTGGTTTAAGATTTTTAATTACCTCTAGAAGTTCATCCAGGTCAATTTTTTTTGGCAAGGTTAATCCTATCCCCTTGAGAGACAGAGGGCAGATTGGTTTTCTGGAGAAATTCTGATAATTGAGATGAGGTCATTGTACTTTGCGTAGTTTTATTGCCATTGTATAACTTGACATAATAGGATTGGAATTCTTTACACATTAGCAATGGATTAGAGGTTAGATTCCCCGATTTTTGTCTGATGGCATGTACAGTATGGAGCGGCTTGCCTGTCTGCTTCTCAATTTTGCTGCAAGCATTGGACCCGGCTTGTTGGCCGTCTCGTAAAATATTTTTTTAGTCCAATTGAGGGAATGCTCAGCTTTAGAAGTGAGAAGGAGATTGAGCTTAGCTTTTACCTCATTGAATTTCGTAAGGGTTACATTCTTCCCGTCTTTCTGATGAGCTTCCATCAATATCCTAGATGTTCTATTTTACCTAGTAGACACCTCGGTACTTCAACTTCAACTTTTCAAACCACCGTCTGGGAATATGACACTTTTATACACCTGTTTAACTTAATTTAGTTTTTTGTCTGTGTGAGACTTCTTGCCCAGCAAGGCTTGATCAAGCCCTGGTGAACACAAATAAGACCTCCTCTCACTCAGCACCATATAGTAACCTGAGCATTTACAATAAATGTGGAAATGTGTCATACTTATAACAGAATCAGTGTATAACGCGGCCCGCAAAAATGAGACTGCCATACTGAGATCTCTTTGTCGGGGAGCAGCTCTCATAGTGGAAACCTTAAGGGTCTCATGAAGCTTTAAGTGCAATAAGAAAACTGGATTGGCTATTCTGATCATGGCCTTACTGAGTCCAGGACACAAGCACCAGCCAACCACGAGACCCGCTACCTCACTCAAGCCATGGAAGATCCCTCCCACAGCCCCACAGCCCCATGCCGATCCCGTGCCGGCCACGCCCTCTCCCACTCCAGTGTGGGGGCAGCTCGACTCTCCCACTTGGCACCAGTTGACAGCAGAGGTAGGCTCAAGCCACGAAGAAAAGTCGAGCCCCCCTCCGGGCCCTTCAGCGGAGTCGTCCTCTCGCGGATTACCATGAGCCAGAATGGGAACGCCCAGCAGTACCAGACTCCGTGTTTCCTGTGCGCCTGTGTGATCGGATGCAGACCCCTGTGTCTCACCTGCATGACTGGGGAAAGGTGCTGAAAGACTCAACGAGGAATATTTTCATATATAAGCTCTCCTGAGCCCCTAGCCGCATTGTAAAAGACCTCCTTTACTCTGAAATAATGAAAGCTAACTATTATGTCTCTAGGAGGCTCCACTGGGCGAGGCCGTGGATGGAGAACCTGATGGCAGCAGACCAGCAAGAATGAGGACTCCTCATGGTCAGGATACAGATAAAGTGACAAGGTAACAGCAGTCCCCTTTTCACATTGCACTCAATGTAGAAGAAATAGTAATGTACATAAAGATAGAGGGGGCTATGCACTAAGCAGTGATAAGTCGTTTTAAGAGCGCAAAGTGCATTTAGAACATGAAGTTCCGCCGAGCACTATGCATAAAGCCGAGCAAACAGGCACTTTGCGCTCTAAAACGGGCTTTTTCTTGAAATTATTTCAAAGTTCAACTTTGTTCGTACGACCAGCTGTTTGGGATGAATCCTGCCCTTCTGCGGGATTCACTAAGCAACACAAACTAATCGTACATGAAAGTTGCGCTGAATAAAGCTCACCAGCTAAAGGCAGGTGATAAAAAAAGCTGGACTTAGAAAAAATTCTTTGTTTACCTTTTTGTAGGCGCAAAACCAATACAACAGGCGGGCGGGCGTGTCCGGCTGACCCCGCAGGGGTCCCCGAGGGAGGCCGGGGGTCGCGCGGGTGTCCCCGGCTGACCTCATGGCCGTCCCGGGGTCCCCGCGGGAGTCCCGGGGTACCCGCAGGCCTGCGGTACCAATGTTGTGCCAAAAAAAATACTAAACAATATTTCTAACTAAATACACCCCCCTAACACATACAGTACAATAATGTGCAAAATAACTATTATCCAGATATGGATAATAGATTATTTGCCCATTATTAAACACTGCATTAGCATACCTAAATAAAGTCAATAAAAACAGTAGCCAGCTAATCCAATCAATACAAGCAGTAACAACATCAACAATTATTTAATTAAACCATTAACCAATGAAACCAATTAATTCCTAAACCAACTCAAAATGAATAGTAACACTAACCAATCAAACCAATTAATTACAACAACATTAATAAATGTAAACATTAAAAGACAAAGAAATACATTCAAACAATCTCTGAAAGAACCATAAAACGCATTAGCTAACATAATACGACATTAACTACAAACGAACACCAATCGCAAACATTTTATTACATTAAGCATGAAAAAAACAAACAATCACATCCACATAAGAAACTGACATTAAAATAACCAACAGCAATACCAAGCCAGAAATAACCCCCAAATATTGTCATAATAATGTATTAATCTGTACCCTAAAGTGGTACAGATTAATATATTATCAGTCAATGTGCCTCCCCCAAAAAATCAAAAAACTCATCCAATGAAAAAACCTGTAAAAAAAATAATTTACAAACATTCTATATATTACTTACCATTAGAAGTCGGTGGCCCTCCGACTCCCGGGGAAACAGGAAGCTACGTACCTTGAAGGCCTCCAACAGCATCCGATGCCATCCGCCATGAAGATCCAGATCAGGTACCCCAATCTTCTTTTTTCTTTCTTTAATCACCTTCTTCTATCTTCATCTGTCACCATTTCTTGTTCTTCTTTATCTTCTTTCTTCATCTGTCAATCCAAAATAGCCCATGTTAAATCCCAGCCGATGCTGTCTCGTCGGCTTCTTGGGCTCAAATGAGGCGTCACGGCCTTAAATAGGGCTTGTGACGTCACATTTAGCCTCAAAATGGTTAACAGCCACCTGATTGGCTGTTCAAACCATGTTCCGACTTTAATTATTTTTTTTTTGACATGACGTTACTTAAAGGGAATGATGCCAGCCAATCAGAATGGCTGTGTTTCATTTGCCTTTAAGATGACGTCACGAAACCGGCGTCACATGGTATTTCAGCCAATCAGATCATGGGAACCAATTCCACACTCTAATTGGCTGAAATACCATGTGACGCCGGCCATCTTGGATTTCGAGGATTGGATTTGGAGGCAGACTCCGCCGGCTGGGGAAGCCTGTCCCTGACACACAGGAGAACTACACGTCTGAGCCCAGGTGTCAGCAACAGCAGCAGCTTTCCATAAGAGAGGATACTCTTTAATCTATCCAACGCCTGATACCTTCTTGCCTTCGGTAAGCAGGTACCCCCACTTGAGTTTGAGTGTCTTGCTTGAACCTTTTTTATATGTATATGTATTTTTATGTGTAATTTTATAATGATATGTCATAATTAAATGTGTTTGTAATTTGTCACCTGTTGATCTCAGCTTTTGTCTAGTGTTTTATATATGTTGCATGTTTGTTTGTTGCAGTATTATGCTATGATTCTGATTTTCTATATTTACATGTTTACCTACACCATGTGGAGCACCTGTACGGACGGGCGAATTCCGTGATACTGGTTGTATACTTCTATTTATTATATTTTTATTACAATTTGTTTGATATATACTGTAATAGTGCAGAGCGCCATAGATATAACATTTTTCCACTTCTATTGCCTGACTAGGGGTCAGGGTTATATCATAGGCAGCCAGCCTATTTGTGGGATATAGCGCTACCTGTTTGTTTTCTACACTGTACCCAAAAAGAATGATACTACTCTGACGAATCACACTGACACAGAAAACGCATTCAATGAGTACTTTGTATGTTGGGCTACTTCCTTACTATCAAAGCACAACCCTAACTACAATCAAGAAGCTCAACCTGTGAGAACCCCTATAGCCCCACCCCCATCCAACAGTGCTGACAATTTTCAATTTGTCCCAGTATCTGAAGAGGAGATTACACAGGCGCTCCTAACATTAAAACTATACACCCAATGTGGACCTGACCTAGTGCAATCACATTTCCTACAACTCAGTGCCCCAGTCATTGCCATACTGCTTGCCTCCCTAATTAACTCTATTTTGTCTACAGACCATATCCCAAAAAACGGGAACACTGTCAGAGTTGTCCCAGTCATCAAAAGAGGGGACAAAAACACTGTCTCCAAGCCCTAGCCAATCTATTTTCTCTAAGTGCTATTCAAAGTCATGGAAAAATGTGTCCATTCCCAATTAAACAATTACTATACCAAGACAAATTTTCTTTGCCAACTTTAATCCGGCTTTCGCCCAAAACATTCCATGATAGCTAACCTTAAAGGTTTGCAATGCGATCCAAGGTGGAATGGAACTGGGTCAATTTACTGGTACAATAGTCCTAGATTTTCAAAGGCTTTTAATACATGTTATATTGTTAAACAAGCTCTAGTGCTCTGGAATAAGGGAACAAGCTATAAACTGGTTTCACTCCTACCTATCAGGTAGATTCCAATATGTATCTATCTCTGGCTCTAACTCCAACACCATGGATTTCACCTGCAGGTACCACAAGACTCTGTTCTGGGATCCCTACTCTTTTCGGTATTCATTAATGATCTACACACACACATTCCCAGCTAGCTCAAACTCCTACACCCACCACATCATGAATATATATTTATGCCAAAATGAGTACTACTGAGCGTGGCAAATGTATACAACAAAAGACAGGTTTGCCCAATGCAACATCAAATTGACACAACATATATGGTAATAAGTATACAGTTTAAATACTTCAATAATAATAGTAATTAAACGTCAAGGTATAACCAAATCAATGCAGGTCCTAACACTAAAACCTGCATTGATTTGGTTATACCTTGACGTTTGGTATGCAGGTTTACGACGCTTTGGCCAAAGGGTTTAACTAAAAAATCAAGTAATTACTATTATTATTGAAGTATTTAAACTTTATACTTATTACCATATATGTTTTGTCAATCTGATGTAGCATTGGGCACCTCTGTCTTTTGTTGTATGTATAAACGGAATTCCCTGTTCCTTCTTATTACTAGTATATGTTGAATCAACCCTGTTTTTGACTGACACCTGAAAACTAACAAAATCTTATTAAACGTAGTAGACGTTAAAAAATGCTTTATAGCACTGTGGTAGAAAAAGGAATAGTATAGGAATCATGTCCTGGTTTCCTATGTGTAAATATATTTGACAATTTGTGAAGTGACAAAAAAAACATGATGCGATCTTTTAATTACATTTGAAAATCTGTTTTCAATGTGTTTTCTTTTTATAATAAACATCAATGTGCTCATAATTGTTCATTATCATTTGAGCATAAACCAACTCACAACATTTTTTAACTAAGTCAATGGTTTTCCAA
Organism: Ascaphus truei; assembly: GCF_040206685.1. Classification (NCBI taxonomy): domain Eukaryota; kingdom Metazoa; phylum Chordata; class Amphibia; order Anura; family Ascaphidae; genus Ascaphus; species Ascaphus truei. Next base: position 96,035,960 of record NC_134486.1, on the reverse strand, counting down.
CAATATGGCAATCTTCTGAAACGTCAGTACAAATGCTTACAAATTATAGTATACAACAGTCAGAATGTGCTCAACCTCCTTTGGCTCCTATCGTTCCTTTTGTAGAAAATGAGACAAATCTGTATTTTTTCAACAGAATACTAAAAATAAAAGCCAATTCTAATTATATAGAAAAATATAGAATTCTGGTATGTTTTTCCAGTAGGAAAATAAACATGAAGATATTAACAGAAAAAAATTAAAACAGCTAAATGAAAAAAGGCAAATATGACAAACTCTTAATTTCAATTAAAAGAGTATATTAATATACAGCAGGGCCCCGCTTCTCGGCGCTCTGCTTTTCGGTGATCCGCCGATACGGCGGCACCGAGAAGGGGGCCGCCATGTTGGATCGTAAAACGCGCATGCGCAGAACGGGCGGTTGCAGACCGTAGTTTGCGCGCTCAGACCATAGGTCGCGCATGCGCAGAACGGCGAAAATGCCGGTTTGCGCATGTATAGAACTGAAAATCGCCGGATCCGCTTTCCGCCGATTTTCACTATACGGCGGGCCCCTGGAACGGAACCCGCCGTATACCCGGGGCCCTCCTGTACAACAATGAATGTTAAGATTGTAAAATACCTTGAATCCAGATGGTAGTCAAGCAACCTAGAATATACAAATTGCCAAACAATAATTTATACGTTATAAACCTGTGCCAGTATTAGAAACATTTAACGTTCAAAGTCGAAAGTAAATCACTATAAAGCTACAGTTTCTTAACCTCAACAAAGCAGTAGAAAAGTTTCAATAGAATTTCACAATTAATAGCACGATTTGCTTGGTAGCATATTGAATTAAGTTCCTCTTTCTTCACCAACTGTATGATAAAATTGTAATCCAATTTAAGAAAGTTATAATTCCAAAGGGGATGACATCTTAGCCTGGACCCCCCTCCCTTCACCTCTCCCCTCTGCAAACCTTTTAACATACCTATAAATTAACACTCAGACAACTTTCTGGAAATTAAATGGCAACAGCTTTTATATATTGTTATTACAGACAACAGTAAGTGCTAAACCTGCCAGAGGACTGCATAGCTCAGATGACCCACTAGCGAGAATGGGCCCCAGGTACCACAGCACAATGGGCCCTTCCCAATCGTCACTAATGGCCACCACTAGATATTAACGTCCCATAAAGCCCCTTCTGGCAAAGTAACCAAGCACTTACTCCTCCCCCCAAACCAGCTGCCACCAAAAGGGATATTTAAACCCCATTAAATTAGCCCCTGACCCCCATATACGCCAGGACCCGATCTAAATCATCCTGTATGTCAACATTAAACAAATCTAAACCGAAACCAGATAAATGCACCCCGTGCTGTTTGAACAAACCATCATTTCTGGTGTCAAAATCCTTGTGATAAACTACAAACTTTCTCACCACCTTATTAATTTTTCTCCTAGATTTCTCAACCCCTCACGACCACCAGGCGCCCCTCCACACGTTTTTTGTGCACAATATCTGACTACACCACGTCTATCCTGCTAAACCTAATCTGTATTTGAGCTATGTCCAGTCGAATCGCATGGATTAAATCCAATGATTTAATAAAAACCACATAATTTCCCCCAAAGTCAAAGATCAAAACCTGAGATGTTGACTCTCCCTTGAAAAGACCATCAATTCAGGTAGCAACTGCTTCCATATTAATCCCACGCTACCCCACCAAGACACAAATGCTTGCTCTGCGCAATCCCACATTTTTACTGGATGGATGTCCATCCACTTCTCCGCCCAGTGGATATGCGAATCCCCGACAATCAACATCTCAGGGGCAGTGTAAGAGATGTGTGCAGAGGTTCATATACAGTAATGGAGACTGATAAGGGTGAAATTATACCTTTTTATTGAGCCTGTTCCTTTATCCAGGCAAAACATACAAAAACAACAAAATAACAATCCCATATCCCTTTTTAAGGGCTAACTTACTTTCCCAGACCATATCTGTACTGTATGTGCACGTAGCCAAGATAGAGTACACATACAATGTTGGCGCGGTTATTAGAAATGATAAAACCAGGGGGGGAGTGCGAGACTGAGAAGGGGGGACTGGGAAAATGAGGAGGACAGGGAGTGGGAGAATGAGGAGGGGGGAGTGGGGAGTGGGAGAATGAGGTAGGGGTGTGGCAGATAGAGGAGGGTGAGTGGGAGAATGAGGAGGACGGGAAGTGGGAGAATTAGATGATGGAGGAGTGGGAAAATGAGAAGGGAAGAGGAGGAGAATGAGGAGGGGAAGTGGTAGAATGAGGAGAGGGGAGTGGGAGAATGAGTTTGAGGAGTGGGAGAATCAGGAGGGTTAGTGGGAGAATGAAGAGGGGGAGAATGAGAAGGGGGAGTGGGAGACTGGGGAAGGGGGAATAGGAGAATGAGGAGAGGTGCAGTGGGAGAATGAGGAAGGGGAGTGCAATAATGAGAAAGTGGAAATGAGAGAATGAGGCGGTGGGAGAAGGAGGAAGGGGAGTATGAGGAGGGGGTTGTGGGTGAATGAGATGGGGAAGTGGTTGAATGAGGAAGGGCTATTGGGAGAAGGAGGAGGGGGAGTGGTAGAATGAGAAGGGGAGTGGTACAATGATGAGGGGAGAGAGAAAATGAGTGGAAGAGTGGAGGAAATGAGGAGGGGGAGTGAGAGAATGAGGAGGGGAAGAGAAGTGAGAGAATGAGGAGGAGGGAGTGAGAGGAGGAGGGGGGAGTGAGAAGAGGGGAGAGTAAATGAAGGAGTAGGGGGGATGGGAAGAGGGGAGAGTGTATGAAGGAGGAGGGGGAGTGAGAGGAGATGGGGAGTGGGAAGGAGGGATGAGAGGAGATGAAGGAGTGAGGGGAGGAGGAGGAGGAATAGAAAGAGGATGGGGCAGTGAGAGGATGGGGAAGGGGAGTGAGAGAATGAGGAGAGTAGCCTGAGGGAATGAGATCGAGTCGGTGAGAAAAAATCTATTAGGCATAAAATTAGATTTTTTTCCATTTGACGTGGCATCATGGCAGATAGCATTTTCCCCCTCAAAGTTAATTGTGCATAGGGGGGCCGCATCTAGGGCGCCGAATACCCTTGCTCCGGCCCTGATGTTATGAAAAATACACTGAGTAATTGCTTTTTGCTACATAGCATTATGCAAGAGCCATATTACGATAATTTAAAGTAATTTTACACTATTCCGTTGATGTTTCTCATGGATTTACTTAGAATGTTTTCTGATTTTATTTGAGATTTTCCATTCTGTCTATTTTGTGGCCAACATAATTGCACCAAAAAATTACTGACGACAGTAAAGTAAAGTTAGTTTAATGTGTTTATTATCTAGAAGTTATGTTTGTTGCTTGGTATATTTACAGTTTCAAAGGTTGAAGAAGGAGTATATTTTGTTAGGGTGCACATTATTTTAGGAATAAAGATTTTAGCATATTTGCTTTTGCATTACAGACTTTTGGGTTGAAATTTGTTTTGGACAGTATTGTACATGATGAAAAAAGAATAAAACTCAAGAAAAAGGTTGTTTTGTTTTTTTATGCCATTTTATATTATATTGTCATGAATAAGACCCTTAAGCGTTAATGCAGATATAGATTTTATGGGAAATCATCTTTGGGTGCATTGTGATTGAAAATTAATGTGACCACCACTGAGCTCTGGTAACTGGATGGTGTTACTGGCCACTGGAGGTCACTGCGGACCTTAAAGAAAACGAGTGATTTGTAAATGTATCTGTCTATTATTATATTTGTGTTTCTGTCAGTAAAATGTGATATTGCAATGTAAACATTTTGACTTACGTGTGCTGTGCAAAAAATATCTTGAGGAAGATATATTATAACAAGCAGCATTCCTTCTAGAGATGTTAAAGAAATTACTTTATTAAATATCTGGACTCTACAGGTCATCCCAAACACTGGCAATTAGTACATTTCAATGAAATGCAACTATTTCCATCCAGATCACCTTAAAAAGCATTTAACCAAAAATGCAGAAAATATATATACAAAATTACATTAAGCAATTATGCTTGATCAATGATATATTGGTCAATGAGCAAATACAATTTCTGACGCTCACATGTACTGTGTAGTCTTCTGCTATGACACCATCCAGCGTTGGAAAACATCTTACATCCCATTGACTTAAATGGCCTGTTAGATGTCTTCTATCACTGGATGTTGTCTTATAGCAGACAACTGCTTTGCAAATATGGCCCTAAAACTGATTCTAGTGGCTGGGCTGCCTTCTTGTGTAGTGCCACTATCCTTGATCACAATTGTAAGATTTTAGGAGGTTTTCATAATTTAGTGATGAGGTTTTCATAAATTTAGTGAGATTCACAATCAAAGTATGACCTGGTTTCAAAATGGTAAGTTTCACAATTCCTTTGTGACAGTTGCCATGTTTTATTCAAGCAACATCTGTGTTTAAATGTGATATCCCCTTTATTTGCCTTAATGTTATTCAAAATATATCTTGCAGGTTGTGATACACTTCACTTCTCAGAGAAATTATTTGGAGGGATCCTTTAGGAGTACATCAACTATTATTCCTGTCTTTTTAATGTAATTCAAGAAAGTGACAATAATTTGAACATGATCTTTTTTTATTAGTTGGTATGAACTTCTGGACAAATATGGCATAATTGCTCATGAAAAAAAGTCTGTATTTGTACTTGTGAAACATTTCAATGATATAATGAAAGTATTTTTTTTAAATGTGTTGAATGTTTTTTTTTTAATCTAAGACCTGGCATCCTCTATGTATACTGTATGTGCTATGTTTTGCCTTCATGATTGGGTTTACATAAGTTGAGAAAATACATGAGCAACAAAACATCTATTGCCTGCACAATTTTATCCTAGAAGAAAGAATTGTGACCAGAATCCTGAGTTCTTAGATTCTTACCAGCTCTTTACAATCATTCCAAAAGAAGAAAACAACAACATTCTCTTGGCCTTCCAGACATTCTCTGTCTTTTTAAAATACCACCAGCCTTTACTCCTATTGAAAACAATTGACCAACATTCACTTACATTGAAAACAATGACAGACATTTAGTCTCATGGAAAACAATGGCTAACAGACTTTTCTTTGTTAATGAGGTTTGTCATTGAATCAGTATCTTTCAGAGAATTGGTGATACCTGGGTTTATCCCATGCTATCAGGTTACTGTGCTTCAAGAAAATGATTATGTTAATGTGGTCCAAGTACTAAATGTTCTCCTCAGGAAAATGTATCTAGTTTGTTAGTTGGTGACATTAAGACATTGGAGGAAGTATTTAAGTGATACTTTCCTGAAGGCTGTAACTAAAATATGGCATTGGTTCAAATTCATGACCACATGTGTTATGAATTGATGATTCTAAATTATGTTAAATACAATGCATTTTTTCCATATTGTGATTCCTTTTCATTCAAAATACTTGTCAAACTAAATTTGTGTATTTAAAGTACTTTTTATTCCACAATATCCCAAAGAGGTGTTAATCTAGTTTTATCAACCTACCTCTACTGAATACCCCTGAATAGCTAATGTGTGAGAAAAGACATCTATTTTTTTAATTGGAAAGGGATTTTATTGTAGCTTGGTATAACCTTATTTAGCTTTGGTTTCTTGACTTTTTTTTCCACTTTGAATGAGGTGACAATTAGAGATATGTCAAAGTGCCCCAGCATGCTTTGCAAACTTTTTAGCAATTGTTCTTTTTAAACTGTCAACTACTATAAGAACAAAAACAACCAAAAGATAAGAAATAGACATCGATGACCCTGATGTACAAGATCACATTAGTTATATGACTTAGTTAAAACTAATTACAAAAATTGTCAAAAATGTCATATTTGCAAAATGCAGATTTTTTTTGAAAAAAGGGTATAATCTCATGCCCTTCTTTTATTAAAAAAAAAATAATCACCATGTGTAATTTTCACAAAACCTTTAGTAGTGTCTCCAAATTGTTTATCTATCCCCTCATACCTCCCTCCAAATTAAATTAGGGAGAGATGCCTGTTTTGAAAAAGAAGCACACCCGTGGTACCCTGATGTGAGATATGCAAATTATATTTTAATGAGTCCCCTCCCATACTTACTAAAAGGTTTTCATACCAACTATGTAGAGTTGATAAGCCTAAGGCACTGACCTGATGTCTGGAATGGTGTACTAGTGTGAGACCCAACAGGACTAGAACCAACAACCAGGGTCGTAGACAGATTTCCCAGATAACTAGAGTTACGTCTGGGCCCCCATCCCTCATGTTGGCGGTATTGTGAGCCCCCCCATTTCACGCCTCACGAGCCCCCTCTATTTCCCCCCTCTTCCCATGTATTTCTCCCCTTCATTTCACTCACTCTTCCTCACTCACCCCCTCTCACTCTCCCCCCTCCCGCCTCACATGTATTTCTATCCCCTGTGTCTCACTCTTACTCCCTCTTTTCATCACCCTCCCTTGCCCCCTCTTCTCTCACTCGCCCCCAATGTCCGTATATTACCCCACTCTCCCTCAATCCCCCCTCCCTAACACAATCCCCCCACAAAATACATACCATAAAACTCCACACCCCTAAATACAAACAAACCCCTCATACCCCAAATACATATCAAATCCCCCCAAATACATATAACCCCCCCATACAGATAAAAATACACCCACCCCCAATACATATTAAAAAATACACCCTCAATACATATTAAATATACAGCAGCCCCTATACATATTAACAATACACCACCCCCAATACTATTAAAAATACACCCACCCCCTAATACATATTAAAAATACACTCACCTCCAATAAATATTAAAAATACACCTCCCCCCATACATATTAAAAATACACCCGCCCCTCAATACATATAAAAATACACTCACATACCCCCAAAACATTTTAAAAATACACCATCCCCCCCCAATATACATTAAAAATGCATCCGCCCCCAATACATATTAAAAATACACCCGTCCCAATACATATTAAAAATACATCCATACCCCTAAAACATATTAAACATACACCCCCCATACATATTAAAAATACACCCCCCATTACATATTAAAAATACACCCACCCCTCCATTACATATTAAAAATACACCCACCCCTCCAATACATATTAAAAATACACCGTCCCTCCAAAACGTATTAAAAATACATCCACATACCCCAAAACATATTAAACATACACCACCCCCCATACATATTAAAAATACACGCACCCCCAATACATATTAAAAATAAACCCGCCCCCCAATACATATTAAAAATACCCCCGCCACCCTCAATACATATTAAAAATGCACCTGCCCCCCAATACATATTAAAGCTGCAGTTCAGTCAATATCCTGCATGTGTGTTTTTTTTAATAAATCAGTTCTGTAGTAAGAAAAAATACTTTTAGCATTTTCTGTTTAAAAAACAACAACTTTGAAAGACCAATTTTCTTGTATTCTATTTTAACAAGCATTTACTAAGGCACTGCCCCTTCATGTCCTGTCACAAGCCCTGGCACACCCCTTTGTCAGCCCTGCCCTCCCTCTTGTACATGTCAGTGCAGGAGTGCTCATGAATATTCATGAGCTTCCACTGACTGACAGAAGCAGATAAAAACATATCCCTTCACTAAAGATCTCACCAAATTTCGCCGATCAATGCATGGAGAACGAATTGACTGGCAGCTATACAGTTCTTTAGGTAATTAGAGATTGCTCACATGAAACTAATAAATTAAAAAAATAAATTAAAAAAAAAAAGACTGAACTGCAGCTTTAAAAATACACCCACCCCTCCAATACATATTAAAAATACACCCGCCCCAATACATATTAAAAATACACACGCCCCCAATACATATTAAAAATACACCTGCCCCAATACATATTAAAAATACGCCCACCCACAATACATTTAAAAATACACCCACCCCCCAATACATATAAAAATACACCCCCTAATACATGTAAAGTTGATGGAGGCCCGCAGCTGGGGAGGGCAGCTTGCAGCCTTGGCCAGCCAGGACCCCCGCAGCCACCAGGATCAGGGCACCTGTCCCGGCTCTCGCTCGGGGCACCTATCCCGGCTCTCGCCCCCCGTGTCGGCAGACCTGCCTACAACCACTGTTTTTCTAGGCTGCAGTTCTAGCAGTGTGTTCAAAACAAGCAGATGGATAGTAGCATTGTCATATCCTACTTTGGAACTGCTCACACATGTTCAATAGAAATTCTAAGTTCGGATTCTTCAAAATCCATCTGGATTGTATATAATAGCGGATTTGAATGAATCTGCTGGGATTTTTTTTAGTACAGTACCGAATGCACAGACGGGTTTTTGTGAGTCGACGAATTTGGTTTAAACAATCTGTGGATCTCTGAAAAACGGATTTGGACTTGTTCACCCATCTCTATTCTGAATGTAAATGTAAATGTCCTCAAAAATAAAAATAATTATAATTTCAATTGCAAATATATAATAATTTGAATAGTTTGCCCCCTCTATGATGCCATCATAGTCAATTCCTTTTAACTTCTTGTCTGAAGACCAAACAAAAGGAGATAGAGAAAGAGAAAACTTAAGCCTATAGAGTTATTTGAATGGCCCATAAGGTATCTTATAACTTTGTACCACATAGTAAATATGGATATTAGCCTGTGGAAGAGGGCATATCCTGCTAACCATACAGAGAACTCATGTAAAATGATTGAGTTAACATTTTAATATTTCATGGTTATGTTTACAAAGTAGCATTGAAACATTATTTAAAGTACTGACATCAATCACCAGGATTTGACTACACTGGTTCATTTTAGTTCTAGGAGGAAACGTCTATAAAGTAATGGCAATTAAGATTGCGAAAGAGATGACTCAAGGTTATGGCTATGAACCTTGTAACATATTGACTACACAATAGGTGAGTACACTTTAAACAAAACTTTGAGCAAAAATAGCAAGCTGCAAGAAAATCATGATAAGTTCCTTCATGATCTTCACTCTCGAAAGAATCCTGTATTTGATTTTGCTTTGGCCGGAGGTTTTATTTAAACATTTTCAAAACAAAATTTTAAATGCAACAAGCCACTTTTTTTGCCATTAAGAAAAAAAAACAAGAAAAAACATACACAAAGAGCACCAGGGATTAGTACATACCCATAAGTAGAATATGATGTATGAATAAAATAATTCCAAACGTAATTGATGTGTTGAAATAATTTATTAAGAGGTCTTACTAGATCATAAAAATAACCCTACACAAGACAAGCGGTTCCAACACTGCTATAGTGAAGTAGTGTACACACCTACTATACTGAATATACACATGACATACTTTACATGCACTAAACACATACAAAGACTAACAAGTTTCAGACACCACCAAACTTGTAATGAAAACTCCCAGGTGAAGTGAGATGCCAATGCTAGGCAATATTACTCAACTGAGGGAGACAGACACTAACCAGAGAAGCGCGAGCAGGAGCCGCGCGCTGGCACTTAAATATTCAGACCGCACCAGCCGCAGAGATCGATACACCGCCCGAACTTCCTGGTTCTCTTCCTCAGCCTAGGAACCAGGAAGTTCGGGCGGTGTATCTATATCTGCATATAGTGCGGTCCGGACATTTAAGCGCCAGCGTACGGCTCCTGCTCGCGCTACTCTGGCTGTCTCGCTCAGTTCAGTAATATCGCCTAGCGTTGGCATCTCACTTCCCCTGGGAGTTTTCATTACAAGTTTGGTGGTGTCTGAAATGTGTTAGTCTCTGTATGTGTTTAGTGAATGTATGTTGTGTATATATAGTAGGTGTGTACACTACTTCACTATAGCGGTGTTGGAACTGCTTGTCTTGTGTAGGGTTATTTTTATGGTCTAGTTAGATCTCTTAATAAATTATTTTAAGACATCAATTCCGTTTGGAATTATTTTATTCATATATTCTACTTACGGGTATGTACTAATACCTGGTGCACTTTGTGTGTGTTTTTTTTGTTGGTCTGGGGATTCCCATCTGGGAGGCTTCGTTTTCGGAACGTTTTGGAGGAGGTGCTCCTACTCACACAGCTGCAAGGGGACTTTAACTCTAAGAAGACTTGTGACAGCACGAGCACAAAACTCTCCCTGTATATACTATTTTGCCATTAAGTTAATACTGTAAAAGTTCATTTTATGTTCCATGAAGGCACATTGCAACAGCATTGCTCCTCTCGCATAAATTAGCGATTTCGGGACTGATTATAGGAAAAAATAAAAGAGTTACTTGGTGCAATGGATATGGATGTATCATACTGTAGTTTTAATTTCTAATCAAGGCTATTTATTCTTTCTTTGCATCAATTAAATCTGCCAAGTTTTAGATGTTGTTTCCCTCCGTGTGGAAGACATAAACTTTAAATGTAAGAAACAATATAAACAACATTTGATGCTAGACACATTTATGCTTCAGAATATGGGCAGCTTTAAACAAGCCTCACGTCTTTAAGAAACCAAAAACTATGATCTTTTACGTGTTTTCTAAGTAGTACTCAATTTGTTCTTCTTCATAGTTTATCATAAATGTTATGTTTCCAAGTCCATCACTTCTTGCTATTTTAGAAAATACCTCACTAGAAACTAACTAATCTCATAATAGCGTAGCAAAGAGTGAAGATTGCCAAGAAAATGGATGTAATTGTAATGTGTGATTAAGTTAACCCTGACACCTTAGGGAAGGGTGCCATGGCAGCTGGTCTGAGCGCTCCTGGATATTGGGTTGGGGCTGGGTAGGCAAAGGGTTAAGGTTAGCAGGAAAGGGTGTGTGGTATGGAGTTATATAGGGGGTATGGGTTGTTACTCACCCTCTTCCTCCGTGTGGAGATAAGAATTTAAGATCCTGCCTCCTCTCCCTGATGTTTTTGTTTTAAGAGTTAAAAAGGAAGATGTGGTCTTGGGTTTTGTTTGGTTATCAATTGTTGTTGACCTGTTTTATAAAAACAAAAGAGAGATATTGTAAATAGCAGTGTAAATATAAAAAGAGAGAGGAAAAAAGAGATATAAAAAAAGAGAGAAGATAAGAATAATCTATGTGGAGAGGAATGAATGCTAATAATGCTGGTATTCATTTATATTATGGTATAGAGTAGTTGGTTGGGAATATTGATTGTTGCATCCGGCGGGGTGAGGAATGGTCAGCATTGCCTATGTGATGAGCTTGGTTGGGTGTAAAAGGTGGTTTGGAGAAGGCAGTCTCATATTTGGGCCAGGTGCAGCGGACCTGATGCTGTCCTGTTACAGAATATGGAATTACCCAGTATACCGAGGCTGCTAACAGGTAGTGCACACACTTTATGGCAACTTGATTGAAGAGAGACCCAGCAATGATTAATGAAACAATAAGCCTCCGGTATTGAAAACAGGGAGTTGGGTAATAGTAAGCCGGATAGAGGTACAGGGGGACACCTCCCTAAGGGGCGCCCCCAAGTAAATCACAGCCCGGCACTAACCACCTCAATAATCTCCCTGAAATACCGCGTGGAGGTTAGGAGTACTCACGAAAAAGCCGTCCCTGTTGGTGCAGGGAATTCTGCAGCGGCTTCCTCCTCTGGTGTAGCTGGCGTCAGCGTGCTCCGCCGGAAATGATGACACAGGAAGAAAGACCATAGCCTGGACGAAACATGTTAGAGTGGTTGCCTGATGTTTGCTGCTAGCGATCAATAAAGTTTTTTTAGACATCCATGCGTTGGCTGCTGAAGTTGCTGTGAACCACGGACCATCTTACCCCCTTCTTCCTGTCCTGTTACAGGTCTCCCAGTTTAGACCCAAAGGTGCTCACTGGAGAGTGGCAGTGAACGATAATAGTTTCAAGGGTTATCAATAATCTTGTGGGCTGTGATCTGACCAGGTACAGGTACTGTATGTATTGTTTGGTTGCCATGGTTATTAAATACTTTGGCCATTTGAACCCATTTAACTGTTTGTGGTTTATTTGAAGTTTGGATGTTTTGGGAAGGAAGAGACAAGGTAAAGAGCCCATGTATCATGTAATCATGCAGAAATAATATTCTCTGCATACACAAATAAAATCAGATGTCAGATGAAAGTTATTTAAATGGGGAAAAAAAAGATTGTTGATTATACATAGATGAGGTGGATTTTATATTCTACTATAATCATATATTTTAAAAGTTCATATAATTTTTTATGTTCTAAAGGAATTAAACTAAAATTACAATGTTAACTGTATTTACTATTTGAGATTTCATAGGAAATGTGAAAAAGAAAAATGATACACCTATAAACCTTAGTGACATGCAAGATCAGGTTAAGTGGACATGAAATGTGACCTGTGCAAACGTCTTTCGGAAGTTCAAAATCGCACTTCAGAACAAATGTTCAAATCCAAGCAAAATTCGAGCCAAAACCCGTGAAAGGCTCATCTACAGATTTTGGTTTCTTTTACTGTTTTTCCTTTTTTTTTATTTTTCACTTGGCGAATGTTTGATTTTTCTAGCAAAACAACCTGGAACTTTTGCGAATAAGTTCAAAGTTTAAAATCGCCTTGCTTATTTTGAGGTTTTTGCCATTATTTTTATAAATTATAACACCAAAAAAATCGATTTCCAGCAAAACAAAAACATTATATTTTTTAGAACCAAAAAGAAAACATTGGTGAAAGTGTCTACCCTAATTCAATATATATATGTGTAGTTATTGTTTTGTTGAATAATTCTAACATTTCTGCTTTCTAACCATGTTTGCTCAGTGCTCAGGGTTTGCTGACAAGTTCTACTTGAGTAAATTGTATTTAGACAACAGCATATTTCATTCATGTCTTTAGCAATGACTAGGCCAAGGTCAGTTTTATATTCTACTCAAATCATAAAGTGACACTTGAGATAAACAGAATGTTTACTCTCTCCGTGTGAGCTGAAGCTGATATGTAAATTTATCCTTATTCTTTCATCAAATTTGCATTTACCCTCTTAGTCAAACATTACAGGGCTCCAAATCAAACAGACTTAATGATGGTCAACCCTTTATGACCGATTGCCATATCAGAGGAAAAGAAACAGCAATTTAGATTAAAATGAAAAGAGTAGCAAAACACAGCTATCGTCATCCGGTTAGCAATAATTGGATAAACTTTTCATAGAAGTGAATGTGTTTTGATGCTTGACTAGCCGAAAAGTAATTGCTTGATTCTTCTGTTTTTATTATGCCCTCTTTATCTAGGGTGAGCAGACCATACTCACCTGTCATTATTTTGTTCTGCTCAAACAAACCCAGGAACATGAAACTATTCTGAAAAGAGAAATCTACATGAAAACAAGAGACTGTTTCTCTCCCTTTTCTCTCCTACCCACCTAAAAAAAAAAAAGCCTTTTTCTTATTTCCTTAGGAGTTAAGATTTTAGCTGAGCACTTAATGTACATTGGATTAAAGACTGAAAAAATAAATAAAACACAAGTTTTTATTTCACTTGTAGTTTTATGTGACAAGATTATCATTTCTCTGCATGCAGATTAAGAAACACATGTCTTGTTTCTATGAAAAGGGGTTTTTAGGTTGTTATTAGTAATACATTCTCTGTTTTCAAAGGAAAACCTTAAGGTATAGAACTGACTATTTTCATGCTCCCTAAGGCAACATAATATTCAGGTATGGACACATCCTTATATTTTTTCTCTAATGCAACCTAACAATAGAGAGCATGTACAAAAGTGAGAGGATAATTAGTATCTGTGTTTGTTCTCCATTTGTCCTGGGTAATGAGCTCCATTTTCTCTATGAGTTATCTTAAAAAATAGAACACAGAAGGGATTACACTGAGACCACACAACCATTTTAACTTATGACTTGGTTAAAATCTTATATCTTTCGATAAGTAAATCCAAGCTATTCATTCAATGTGCCATGCTGCCTTTCTATTATTATAGCCTCTGTCTTTGAAATGTATACTGACGTTTGAGACGATGCCTTCCAGATTGGGTTTTGGCACAGCTAAATGTTAACAAGTTCAAAGCAAATCCAAAGAAGGAACAATCTAAACAATGACGGAAAAGTGGCACTGGTGGAGACTCCCTTGTTCGGTTTGCTATAAGGAATAAGAAAAATGAAGAATGTTGTCTCCAGCTTTCACTAGGTAACTGAAGGTTCGTAAATTGGAATGTAAGACACATTAGTGGTTTGCTCGATCCAGCAACACTAGTAACATAATTCAGGTCACTGATACAAAAAGCAAATGTCTATTCCCAACTTAGTGCTTGTCTTATAAGAAAAAAAGAAGAAAGAATGAAAGAGAAAGAAGAGAAGAAAGAATAAGGGACCGAAATTGCTTTTCAGTGAGGCTGTCAAATGGCTATCTAATAGTGGCAGGGCTGTAGGAGAACAGATATCTGCCTTTCTCTGGAGCCTGCAAGTATTTCTGCCATTCACGAAGCCAAAGGATGCCACACACATTCTGTTTGTTCAACATAAGCAAACAGATTGTAAACTGGCTGATAATTTTTGTACTGACAATGTCATTTACAGCTGTCAGCCTTTTGTCTGTCATGTTTGCTTTATTCAAATATGAACCAAGTGGACCTCCCTTCCACCGCTTTCTTCTGCATTAAAATCACATCAATTCCCTTCCATTCTGTCTTATCTAAAATTCATTGGAGGCCAATCACTTGGATGAATGCTTTGGTGTTTCCATGGAGGCAAGAAGTCTAGTGTGGACTTTAGGGGATTAGGAAGTTTCAGATTTAAAGTCTTGAAGTGCACATTTCTTTTGCTTTTTCCTTGTGATCGAACAAAGACAGGAAACTTCAATATCATTTTATTCCCATACATTTAGGTACATCTCAGCATTCATAGATGATTCTGATATAAATAGATTTTGTATTAAAAAGATAAAGAGTATGGACTTTATGGAAATCTTGCCTGGAAGCCAAGACAGCATGGCAGTGGCATGCATTCTTCCTTTAGCATCTTCAACATCGACTATAGTCTTGTATAATAAATTCTAACACTCTCAATTAGTTTGATTTTCATCCCGCTGCTTCCCATGGAGTTGCGCACAGATCTTGAAGCATCTCCCATTGTTAGTGGAGGTCATGGCACTTTCTGTTAAATAATTCACATCAAACTGTCTTTCTCTCTGAAAGCAGCTGCAGATGTTGCCAGTTTGTTAGAGCACAGCAAGCTTAAAATAAAGTAAATGCATACCGGCTCATTTGGGATTCAATGTATGTGACAAAATATGAAGTTTAAACACACACATGTAACTATAGTTCCAGCACATGTTTTTTTTATACATCTAGATATTTGATTTACTAAATTGATAACTTTGTGTACTATGCATTTAGTTGTAGACTATTCTGATGTTACTGATTGGAATTTATTAAGCATTAAAATGTTTATATTTAATTTACATTCTACTTATGGAAACATAGTTAAATATGTGTTTTTGGATTTCCAACTATCATTTAAAAAACAAATCAGACCTTGTCGGCATTCTTGAATTTAGAGGTATAAAGAAAAACTGCATTTTTAACTCAGGCAATCTGAATTTTGAACCCTATCCTAATTTTAAACTTTAAATCTCTAATTTAAAAATAAATTAAAACATTTGAATAATCCAAGCCAGGAGAAAACAATCACAGTTTTAATGTGCGTCATTCTTTATGATATCTTTTTATAACAAAATATAATTCTTAATGGTTCTATAAAAAATGAAATGTGTTATTAAGATGTTAATTTTAATATGTTAGCGTTTAAAAATACTATGTGCCATATCCTAGAACATATTTTTTTTTTATAGATTACTGGTATCCTAGAGTACTGTATTTTATAATAACACTTCAGTTATGCTATGTAATAAAAAACATTATAAAAGTACTGCAACAGACTAAACTATAATATACTGTGTTAGAGCAAACTTGAAATGTACTGTAGAATATTTTTACACTAATGACAAGGGAAACAAAAAAAGAAAAAAGCGCATGGCCCATAGAGTAGTAAAGTTATGTTTATAAGCAATTAAAAACGGTTATAAACACCCACAAAAAGGTAGTTGGTACATGCACTTCGGTACTAAGAATGACCGTAGGAACAGAGGCACTTTGCTCGTCTGCTTGTTAGAGTTGTGTGAGTCTCAGCCCTCCTCCTTCTCTCTATCGGCGATCTGTTTCACTTCCATGTCAGATGACTCGTGACGTCGACGCGTGTCATCGATCGGGGGTTGGACTACAGGTAGCCACCAGCTCCCTCTTCAAACAAGGCACTCAGGAAACTCTGCAGTCTGCGTCTTCTCAGCAACTTAGTGTAGGTTACCAGCACACAATAGCAACCAAAGCAATGTCAGCCCCACACGTTTCAAGGACAATGTCCTCTTCGTCAGGGGCACTCGTGGAGGACATTGTTCTTGAAATGCGTAGGGCTGACATTGCTTTGGTTACTAACAAGCAGACGAGCAAAGTGCCTCTGTTCCTGCGGTCATTCTTAGTACCGAAGTGCCTGTACCAACTACTTTTTTGTGAGTGTTTATAACCATTTTTAATTGCTTATAAACATAACTTTACTACTCTCTGGGCCATGCGCTTTTTTCTTTTTTTGTTTCCCTTGTCTCTAGTTTCTCCTGGTCCCGAGGTTGGTTCCAGATGTAAAGAAGCTGCATACCCATTTTTTTCAATCAAGATTGGACTCTTCTAAGTATTAAGTATTGTTTTTCTTTTTTAGTAATTGTTCTCCCTTTATTTCACTGTGTAAACCCCTTCTTTTTAATGTGCAAGTGTGTATATATATATATTATTTCTGTCAGTAAGAGCGCCGGTTAACACAGTTATTTACAGAGGGGTTAACACCCACCTGTTTTCCCCTGTGTCTAACTTATTCACCAAACTGTCAATTTTACACTAATGTTTATCAAGAAAGAATCAGAGAGGAAAATAAAGAGTATAATTGGAAATTATATGCAAAACGGTACAGTTGGGAAAACCATACTGTATCTTACAACATATTTCACAGCTACGTGTATGGTATTACGCAGATGTTCATCACTCAGAATATTTATTTTGTCCTAAAGATGAAGGACTTATTTCTAGTTTTACCATACTCATATTCATATGGCTTTTAACCCGTTTGCCGCCCAAGAGGCTCGCGGTGCATTGCACTTGATCATGGCCTTTTTATTCCATTCCTGTAATCCTGTTTTGGGGAATATTAGGAATAGGAAATGGTAAAAGATTACAATAACAGAGTTCAGAAAGAGTGTGGCCAACAATTTCAAAGGGTACCAAAAAACAGAAATCCACTTTAAGTCAAGTATCATGGGGTAGATCCACAGTAGGCTAATTTTCTAACGTTCTGTTATCTCACTTTAACGTAATCTATATCTGTAACGTGTATCCTCAGAGGTGCTTAGTGCAACGATATCATAAAATTTTCCTTAAAAGTAACCGATAGATACATTTGAATGGGCCTTATGCTAACTAATATGTAAATCATATAGTAATGAGCAATTTACCTAAACACGTAGATCCTCAGACCTCCGTTAATGTTAGCACATGATAATAAGGCTACAATATTTAGCACCTTCCAAAAGCTGCCCCTTACTACTGTATCATTGAGTTATTTCTTGGAATAGCTTTAAAGCCATGTAATGAGTATATAACCTATTCATTACAAAAATTACACTTGTCATACAAAGACATATATTATGGATCATAAAAATGTCTGAAACACATCATAAACTATATTATGTTTTTTTAGTGATTAAAGTCATATGATTGTGTGAACTAATATGGTATATATTGTAATAATGACTGTATAAAGTATGGGTGAACAATAATATATTGAACGTCCTTCAGTTATTTTAATTGTACATTAATATGATTGAAATATTAATTAATATTGTTGTGGTATGTATGGATATCCATTATTGCAGGTGTGCGCAAACTGGGGGGCGCGAGATTATCTGCGAAGGGTTCTGGGTTTACAGAGGCCCCGTGCACTTCCCGAAGGCACTTAAATTAAATGCCGTGGAAGCGGCGAAGGCCTCTGGAAACTGCACTTACCTTGGTTCAGCCGGCTTCTGGAGACGCGTCACCATGGTAATGTGGCGTCAAATGACGTCGTGGGGTAATGTGACGTGACATCATGACGCCCAGACGCTGGGAACCAAGGTAAGGGGTGGGGGGTGCAGAGAGGATGACAGCCGGCAGGGGGGCGCAGGGGAAAAAGATTGCGCTCCCCTGCATTATTGTACACCCTCACTTTATACAGTCATTATTACTGTATATACACCATATAATTAAGTGGAACAGTTAATAAGTGCAAACATGATACATTTCTAATATTATAACAAGATTTGCATTCACTTTTAGTAACACACATGCAAATCTCTGTTTATAACGCGCCTTAAAGTTTACAAATGCGCATTTGCAGTGTATTGAAAAACGCAGGTAAAGTAGCAATGTTTTTTTACTAACAAACTTTATTTATGCATATGATTGACTTTGATGATCCCCTTTTAAATGAAGGAAAAATAACACCCATTACTTAATTAGGTAACATAACATTATTTGCCCTCATATAGCGAACTTCTGAAGATCTGCCCATGGTTTGCTACTTTAAATGGCAATACATAATGTTTAACTCATTTAACTATTTAAAATATATTGTAAATAAATATCTTTGGAAATTAGCCTTCCTTGAAAAAATAGCTTGGGAAATATACTGTATGTGAATCCTACAAATGCAATGAATTACTACGTATAGTAACACATTTGCTTGTTATATGTGTTTCATCCAAATAAATGCAAAGTGTTTGGAAAACCAATTTTAAATTAAAGGATTATTGGTTTGTCTTTCTCTGGATCAATATACCTATAAATATACAATGAGTACTTTGCCGAATTCAAATTTAACAAAGGTTGAACTCGATGGACATGTCTTGTTTCAAACAAAGCTACTATGTAACTATGTCACATTATTAACGCAGTTTTATTAAACAGTAATATGTTCTAAAGAAGTACATCAGGGAAGAAATCCTATATGCGGTGCACACCACATAATAATAAACTGCAAGAAGTTTGGTAATGATTTAATAATGAACTTGTATTAAAAAGTGGTACGAAAAATACTGCACCTTAAAATAGGATAGATCTATAGCGTTATAGTTTTTTCGGGTGAGTGTTTGCAATGGAAAGAATTTAAATCAAACACCAAGAATATATTATTTTTAAATGATAAACTCCACTGGGGTTTTGGTACCATTTCTGCAAATATATAACATCTCAAACTGTAACCACTGTAAACGCCATCAACTTAATATCTGGCCTGTGTATAAATGAGCCTGTATCACTACTACTGCACATTACAAGCAACAAAAGAATGAATGACCAGTTATTACTCACATTTTATAGCTATTGCCCCAACTACATGTGTTAGTGTCTGTAAGACTTAATATTTAATATAAACAAAGAAGGATAGGTAGTCGTATTTAATGCAAGGGATGCTTCAAATGTCAAAATAGGCAGCCAACGTAGAAATACAGTACATGAAAGACAGCTGCACCAACGTGTTATGTAGAGGGCTATGCACTAAGCTGTGATAAGTGCTTTTAAGAGCGCAAAGTGGCTTTTAAGACTGATACAGCCTGCTGTGTGATTCACTAAGCAATGCAGCGATGCACTAAGCAATAACAGCGCTTTATCGGCCTTAAAAGGCAATTTTTCTGGCCTGCGAGCAAAACATGTCCGTTCAGGCAAAAAACGGCAAACGCGCAGTTTTTTGCCAGTCAGCGGGATTCTCAAAGCAGCGCTAGCTGAATCTGGCTTTAAAAGCACGCCAGTAAAACACACCAGCAAAAGGCAGGCGAAAAAGGAGTTGGACTCAGAAAAAATTATTTGTTTACCTTTTTAAAAGGCTTTTTACACCATCCATGCAACAGGCCGGCGGGTGTCCCCATGTGAACTGCGGGTTTCCGGGGGTCCCCGTTTGCTTGCGGTACCAATCCTGTGCCCAAAAAAATAAATAAAAAATACATAAAAACTTTTAAATACTGTAAATACACCACCCGCCCCCAAACACATACAGTACAATAATGGGCAAAATTACTATTATCCACATATAGATAATAGTGCATTTGCCCATTTAAAATAAATTAATCAGCATAAATAAAGTAAAAAAATCATGCACGCACCCTTGCCAGGCTGCCACGATGAAGGCTGTCCCCATCCTAATCCCGTCCATGTCCTCTGGTGCTGCAAACAATACAGAAGTATAAAAAGAGGCAATCTAATGTCCCCTAACCCCTTACTCACCTTAGCAGTTAGTAACCGTTATAGTAATTAAGGGGTTAACCCACCCTACCCCACTACCCACCAGGGAGGCCTAACCACCCACCCCCACTACGCACCCAGTAGGCCTAACCACCCATCCTTGGGAACAATACCCCCTTCACCCACCCCCGCTACCCACGATAAAAACAATACACAGAACCGGTCCACTATCCACCTCCTAGTCCACACAATAAACATTTCAATATTTAATAAACAATACATAACCCAGCCACTTTGTGCCCCCCCATAAAAACATGATTTATTATTTTACATACAGAATTAATTCCCCAGGCCGATGGGGGTCCCTCGGTGGTCCCGACGGGTGTCCGCAGGCCCCACAGTTAACCCCGGGGGGTACACACGGGTGTCTGGGGGCCTCCAGGGTGTCTCCGCTAGGCTCTGTAGGCCTCCAGGTGGTCACTGCTGGTCACCGCAGGCCCCAATGGGGTCCACAGATGGTCCTAAGGGTGTCTGGGGGTCCCCAGGTTGTCCCCACAGGTGTCTGGGGGCCATCGCATTGTTCCAACTGGGGTCTGGGGACCCTCGGTGGGTCCACGGGGACCCACAGCTTTGGGGCCCCCAGTTCTTCCAAGCAGGTGTCACTCAGGAGGTACCCGTGGGCGTCCAGGGGTCCTCAGGTGGTCTCCATGGGTCCCCGCTGCCCTGCGGTACCAATCCTGTATGTAAGAAATAAAACATGTTATACATTTCAATCAATACAGCCCCTCCCACCCCCGTCACCACCACCACCAAATACATACAGTACAGTAATGAGCAAAATAACTATTATCCAGATATGGATAATAGATTATTGCCCATTATTAAAAACATTAACCAGTATAAATAAAGTAAATAAAACCGTTCTACTTACCCCATGCAATATGAAGGGCATCCTCGTCAGGATACTGCAAGGTCCCTGTCCTCCCTTGCCAGAAAAATACATAGCAAAATACATTCCAATGTTCCCTAGCCCCTTAATCATCTTAGCGGTTAATAATCGCGAAAGTAATTAAGGGGTTAACCCACCCTCTGCCATTACCCACCAAGGAGGCCTAACCACCCTTCCCAGGTAACTACCCCCACCCTTCACTCATTATTTTGTACAGTGGGTACATCATGCTTATATATATAATATGTGCATGATTAAACAATATACAAAGAAATGGGTAGGGATTACAAAAACAGGCCCAAGTATAAAACATCACTTAGCTACATAAAACACAGTACATTTCAAAATAAACCACAGCACATAGCAAAATAAAATATAGCACATCTCAAAATCAAATACAACATATAGCCAATTAAATATATAACAAATGCCAATCAAACAATTGAATGACTGTCACGGTAACTTATGACAAGATATAACGAACACCTAATATCTGTGTTGAACTGAACGAGGCTTAGATATAATAAAATATATTTATTCCTTAAATAAGGTGAACACGGCAATATAGTACAATTAACAGACAAGAAGGTAACACTTACTTAGGGTTGGGGGATGGAGAAGTATCAGCTAGCAATTCTCCAGCAATCCGGTGACATTCCAGGTGGAATCAGAAGCACAACTAAAAACTGTAGGTTGACACAGTTTATATACCTGTGTAACCCTATTCTTAACATTGAATACAGACTATTGGTGAACAATTATCTGTATCCAATCCCTAACGTGGAGACACAGATTAACCCATGCCCCCCAGCTAGTTAGCCCATGTGTACTGGGACTCTGAGGGTCTTATTTCTGTAGCCCCATAATTAAATCAGGGGCAACGACCAGTCTACCAAATGAAGTATCTGATAGGATATTCATTGTTTGTAGGTGTAGACATAACACTTACAAACCACTCCAGTTTGATGATTCTCCGCCCTCAGGTAACAATTAGAGTGGCAGATTCTGTTGATTAGTACTTAGGCTCAATCATCCGGCTGCCCTTCCTGACCTATTTAGCATAGCAGATCCAAAATACCATACATATACTCTTTAATATCTACACATATTAATAAGTTCCATTCTGGTGGGCTCAGTGGGTCGACATTTTCCAGTTTTTAATGCCTACAGTGACTCCACATATAGGCCAAATATCAACTCTCTGTGACCTCCAGAACTGGAGATACAGAAATGCACTTTAAAACATTAAAATACAGGATTATAATGAAACATGGGAACAGGGGAACATACATTTTTCATGACATGACAAGGTGTGAACCACATTCCTGGACCGCAGTCCAGTTAACCCCTTGCCTTCCTGGTGAGATCAGGGGGTGGCCATATGGGGTGCCACCCCTTTAATACCGGGAAAACCCCCCTCTCCCTCTACACCTCCCCTTCTTAATGGGTGATCTGTGGCCCACTGGCCCTAACGGGGAGTGGGGCACTGCTGGCACCATTAATGAACTCAGTCTCCGAGGGATAGTCCTGACGTGAAAGTCCATCAGCATTGCTGTTTTCACTATCCTTTTTGTGCTGAATAGTACATTCAAACTCTTGCAAGGCCAAGCTCCACCGTAGCAACTTGGCATTCTCCCCTGATGCCCTCTGCAGCCAACTCAGGGGATTGTGGTCTGTGAGGGCCGTGAAAGCCCTTCCATACACGTAGGGCTGGAGTTTTTTGAGTGCCCACACAATGGCCAAGCACCCTTTCTCAATGGTAGCATAGGCCACCTCTCTGGGGAGTAGTTTTCAGCTGAGGTACACCACAGGGTGCTCTCTACCGTTGTCCCCGCTTGGCTCAACACAGCCCCAATGCTATAGTCTGAGGCATCAGTCTATATGAGGAAATGTTTGGTATAGTCTGGGGCAGCCAGTATGGGGGCCCCAGCAAGTGCAGATTTCAGTGCCTGGAAAGCAGTTTCACAGGCAGGAGTCCAGGTGATAAGCACAGGCAGTTGCTTCTTTGTCAAATCAGTCAGGGGTTTGGCCACGGTGCTGTACTGTGAGACAAACTTCCTATAGTACCCTGCGGTGCCCAAAAATGCCATGACCTGTTTCTTGGTTTTTGGAACAGGCCACTAAACTATGGCTTCTACCTTAGCTGGCTCTGGTTTGAGGTGCCCTCCACCCACCATGTGCCCTAAGTACAGGACCTCTGCCATCCCTATCATTCACTTAGTGGGTTTCAAGGTGAGCCCAGCCTCCCTGATCCCATCCAGCACTGCAGCTACATGTCCTAAGTGGGAGTCCCAGGAATTACTAAAGACAGCAATGTCATCTAAGTAAGCCCTGGCATAGCTCTGCATCCCTTCCAGTAACCTATTGACCAGGCATTGGAAGGTAGCTGGGGCATTCTTCATCCCAAATGGCATCACTAAAAACTCATAGAGGCCACTTGGAGTGATGAATGCTGACTTCTCCCTAGCCTCCAGGGTCAGTAGGATTTGCCAATAGCCTTTGCTCAAATCCATAGTGGTCAGATACATTGCCCCCGTGAATTCATCCAGTAACTCATCCATGTGGGGCATGGGGTAGGCATCTGACACCGTCCCAGCGTTGAGCAAGCGGTATTCCAAACAAAACCGGGTGGTCTAGTCCTTCTTAGGGACTACAACTACTGGGCTTGCACAAGGACTCTGGAACAGAGTAATTACCCCTAGGGTCAGCATCTCCTCTATCTCCCTTTCCATACTGGTCTTGACCTCTGCTGACACTCTGTAAGCATGCTTATGCAGAGGCTGCAGATCCCCTGTGTGCACTGGGTGTTTTGTGAGATGTGTAGTCCCTGGCATGTCAGTGAAGAGGGCCCTATATTTAGCTAGCATGTCCCTGGCTTCTACCTGCTGCCTAGCACTCAACTGTGCCCATATCTCTACCTGCAGTGTTTCCCTGCTTAGCTCCCCTAGGAGATCAGGCAGAGCATTGCTCGCCGGATCCTCTAGCAGTGGGCTACAAATGGCCATTACTGCTCCCATACTCGGTGCTCTGTATTCTTTCAGCATATTGATGTGATATGTCTTATACCTCTCAGGCTCTACCTGTACAACGTTGTTGTACTCATTCACCTTACGGATAACCGGGTACGGTCCCAACCAGGCAGCCATCAACTTGTTCTCCCGAGTGGGTTTGAGAACAAGCACCTGCTGTCCTGGGATGAATTCCCTGCTACGGGCATTCCGGTCATACCATTGCTTTTGCTTGGTCTGAGCGGCCCTGGGGTGTTCCTGGGCCACCCCCATGAGCATCTCTAACCGGTCTCGGAGATCTACTAAATATTGGATCACTGACGCATCAGTAGCAGTAGCCTCCCCTTCCCATCCCTCACAGAATAGGTCCAGAGGTCCATGTACCCTGCGGCCATATAGTAGCTCGAAGGGGGAGAAGCCTATAGATTCCTGCGGTACCTCTCGGTAGGCAAACAGCAAGTGCTGTAAATGAATCTCCCAGTCTTTCCCCTCCGCCTCTATAAAGGTCCGAAGCATCTGCTTCAGGGTACCGTTAAATCTCACACATAATCCGTTTGTCTGGGGATGGTAAGGGGTGCTGTACACCGCATGCATTCCAAAGACAATGTAACAGTTCACTCATGAACTGCGACCCCTGATCGGTTAGGACCTCACTAGGGAAACCTACCCTAGAAAAAATGTTCAGCAAAGCTGCTGCCACTGTCTTGGCATCTATGGTGCCAAGCGCTACCGGGTGGCACAATCCACCACCGTGAGGATGTAGCGCTTCCCTGACCTGCTAGGAATCATAAGGGGTCCTACAAGATCCATCGCTACTTTCTGGAAGGGTTCTCCTATTATCGGTAGGGGTTTCAGGAGTGCCTTCACATGGTCGCCCGCCTTACCCGCTCGCTGGCAGGCATCAAAAGAGCGAAAGAAAGTGCCCACATCTCGAGATGCCCCCGGCCAGTAGTAACGCTGTAATAACCGGGCTCGCGTTCTGTTGATCCCCTGATGTCCCGCTAACGGAATAGAGTGAGCTACCCGTAACAGTTGCTGCCAGTACCCCTGGGGCACTATTAGCTGTCGCTTACCGGTCAATCCCTCCTCTATCCCTGGGTTCCCTTCTTCTCTATACAGGAGTCCCTCATACCATAGGCAGTGCTCAGTGCCTTCCCCTGCCTGAGATTCGGACGCCCGAAGTCTCACGCCGGCTAGGGTAGGGTCTGTCTTCACTGCCTCCCTAAACTGGGCTCCTAATTCTGGCCATCCCCCCAGTCATGTCATTGTCCGGAGAATGGGGAAGGGTGAGGGGGAACAGTAAGTCAGTCTGTGGTTGCAACTGATCCTGGCTTACCTCCCCGGGCTCCTCTGCGCCCTACTCTAACGTTGGTCCCAAAGGCTGGGGGACTGGCGCCGCCGCCATTGCCGCTGTCTGGCTCCAGGTAACAACCGCCACTGCAGCGGGCTTGGGCACTCGGTCATAGGTGCAGGTCATTGGTCCCAGATCGTTGCCAAGAAGAACATCGGCATCTAAACCGGGTAAAACCCTCACCTCCCGCACATCCTGGCCCTCCCCCCAATCCAAAAAGATTCTGGCCACGTGCAGGAAACGTGGCTCTCCATTGGCCACAGTGATCTGTATCCCAGGGCCTGGGAGTAATTCCTCTGGCCGGACCATATCAAGTCGGACCAGGGTCACTGCAGCTCCTGAATCCAGCAAGCCGACTGCTTGCCGGTCACCGAATGTGCTCCGGCCGTCCATCTGCTGCATGTCCGCGCTGAGATGTCCTCCGCTCCTGGCTGTAGGCACCGATGAAACCGGGACAAGTGTGGCATGGGACGTCTCGCTGGGAGTTGGTTCCATGACAGGTCTGGAGTCTGTGGTGGAAGCCACCCGCATGCGGGCTACCAGCTTCGCAGCTGGGGTGCGTTGCCCCTGATGGGATCAGCCGGAATCCAGGGGTTCCGGGCAATCTGGTCGGATGTGACCAGGGAGGTTGCAGTTGTAGCACCGGCGCTCGTGCCGGAGCTCCCTCGCCTTCGGTGGACTGCTGCCCACAGGCGGCCTCTGAGTCCATTGGGGGGTATTGGCAGAATTTCTGGCCGGTGCCGCCGCCACCGCCGCCTTGGCTACTGCTTTGGCGGTCATCAGGGCTCGGCTGGCCACATAGTCGTCTGCAAGCCTCACTGCCTCCTGGTAAGTCTTGGGCTTCTTGTCGTACACCCAAGCCCTCACCGCTGGCGGGCACTGCTGCATGAGATGCTCCTGAAAGATGAGGTCCAGCAGGCGTTGGTAAGTCCATGCCTCATAGCCCTCCACTCAGTGTATCCCGTACAAAGCCATGCGGGTCACGTAGGTAACATAGGACTCCTGGAGCTGCCTCTCCTCCTGCCGGAATTTACCCCAGTAGGCTTCAGGGGTAAAACCGTACTGAAACAATAACAGTTCTTTCAGGTGGTCATAGTCATCAGCATACTCATCTGGAAGCGCCATCATAGTCTGCTTTGCCAAGTCGGACAGTAAGGGGTCCAAACATGCAACCCTATGCTGGGGAAGCACTTTGTACCGCCGACACTGTGTCTCAAAGTTCTTTAAAAAACTGTCGATCTGATCAGTACCTTCCACGAACTTGGTGAGACTGTGCTGATCCAGTTTGAGTTCATCTGTGTTGGGTTGGACAGGGGGGCAATAAGTGGGTCTGTTCACTGCCGTAGTGATAAACTGCAGCCGCTCCTCCGGTGTCCCTCTGTCTCCCCATGCAGTAATCAGTGCCAACATTTCAGGGGTGAATGGACTGTTAGCCGCAGCAACCAGTACCCCTCCTGTTGCACTGCTCCAGGGAGGTGCACTCGTTCCCTCCCCGAGATTCCGCCACCCCGGCACTGGGTTCCTTCCCTGATCTCCGGGTGGCTGTATAAGGGCAAGCTGAGCCGTATCCTGAGGCTTTGCAAGCAGGGCTTCATAGTCACCGATTGCGTCTACCATGTCTGCGACCTCCTGGTTCTCATAGGGCAGTCCATATTCACGGCACTTGTCCTTCAGCTGAGCTCGGGTCCTCATGTTGGATGAGCCTTCCACCTCGCTCATGGTTCACGGTCGCAGCAGTGAGGTGGTGTTACAACTTGTGTTAACTGTTGCACTACTGTGTGTTCAATATCTTTTAGTCCCAGGAACTCGCAATTACTCTCGAGTTCCCATTATATGACAGAGTCCCGCAGAACACTGTAATATAGGTTCAGTTCAATCCCGCCGCTGCCACCAGTTAATTATAGAGCTTGTCACGGTAACTTATGACAAGATATAACGAACACCAAATATCTGGATTGAACTGAACGAGGCTTAGATATAATAAAATATATTTATTCCTTAAATAAGGTGAACACGGCAATATAGTACAATTAACAGACAAGAAGGTAACACTTACTTAGGGTTGGGGGATGGAGAAGTATCAGCTAGCAATTCTCCAGCAATCCGGTGACATTCCAGGTGGAATCAGAAGCACAACTAAAAACTGTAGGGTTGACACAGTTTATATACCTGTGTAACCCTATTCTTAACATTGAATACAGACTATTGGTGAACAATTATCTGTATCCAATCCCTAACGTAGAGACACAGATTAACCCATGCCCCCCAGCTAGTTAGCCCATGTGTACTGGGACTCTGAGGGTCTTATTTCTGTAGCCCCATAATTAAATCAGGGGCAACGACCAGTCTACAAAATGAAGTATCTGATAGGATCTTCATTGTTTGTAGGTGTAGACATAACACTTACAAACCACTCCAGTTTGATGATTCTCCGCCCTCAGGTAACAATTAGAGTGGCAGAGTCTGTTGATTAGTACTTAGGCTCAATCATCCGGCTGCCCTTCCTGACCTATTTAGCATAGCAGATGGAGTTTGCATTTTTCAGAGCAGATCCAAAATATCATACATGTACTCTTTAATATCTACAAATATTTATAAGTTCCATTCTGGTGGGCTCAGTGGGTCGACATTTGCCAGTTTTTAATGCCTACAGTGGCTCTACATATTGGCCAAATATCAACTCTCTGTGACCTCCAGAACTGGAGATACAGAAATGCACTTTAAAACATTAAAATACAGGATTATAATGAAACATGGGAACTGGGGAACATACATTTTTCATGACATGACAAGGTGTAAACCACATTCCTGGACCGCAGTCCAGTTAATCCCTTGCCTTCCTGGTGAGGTCAGGGGGTGGCCATATGGGGTGCCACCCCTTTAATACCGGGACAACCCCCCTCTCCCTCTACAATGACACAGTGGGTACATGATGCAAATAATCTGTGCATCATTTACCACTATGCCATTCAATGCTCAACCTAAAAGAAACAATTACAAACAAGATCCAATGCCGTCCAAACAATAAGAAAATAAGAACAAATCAAGAAGTAAACAGAAATAAATTACCAACAATCAATTAATCTAATCCAAAATAAATTACACAATTCACAATTAAAACACCAAAACCAAACCATTAGGAAATAATTGAAAGTTCAAAGTAACCACCACCAGACAAAATCTAACTACCAAAAATAAGCCACTATTAAAAAGCAAGCACCCCCACCCCCAAACACTGAAATAAACTATTTAAAACACCACTAAAAAATACATCTAACTATATTAAAATAAAAATTACATTGCACAAACAATTCTAAACAAACAAGCAAAATACATTCAAAATACATAAAAACAAGCATTTGCAGAAACAACCATTGATTGTTCCTGTATGTATGTATGTATGTATGTATATCCATAGAGACATACTGTACATAAATACCGGGGGTAATGAATGTGCATCAAAAATAATTCAATCACATAAAAAATAAATCAAAAACGTGTAAAAGTAAAATAACATACATTTAATTTTTTTACTTACCTTTAGATAACTTCACCCTCCGGATCCAGGGGACACCGCATGCTCGTGAACCAATCCACAAAAAGGAACCAGGTTAAAAAAAAATCCCAAGTCTTTATCTTCTTTCTTTTTCTTCTACTGTAAATCTGTAATCCAATTCGTCAGTTTCTAGGGTCTTCTGGGGTCTTTGGGGTCTTCATCTGTATCTTCTTTTTCATCTGTATCTTCATCCAGCACGCCCTTGTCCTCTTCTTGAAGGAGGAGATCCTTCCTCCTCAGCTTCTTGATGTAAAATGAGGCAACATAGGCTTTTATAGGCCTATGACATCACATTTCCATCAAATGGTTCCCACAGCTCTGATTGGGCAGTGTAAACAATGTGATTTGTTTTGGTGATGTCATGTACAGGAAATGAAGCCAGCCTATCAGAATGGCTGTGCTTCCTTTCCCTTTAATATTACGTCATCAATAGCAAGATGGCTGCCGTCACATTTTATTTGAGCCAATCAGATCGTGGGAACTATATCCCTAGTATAGGGGTTATTGTATTGTATTGTATGTCTTTATTTATATAGCGCCATTAATGTACATAGCACTTCACAGTAATACATGTGGTAATCAAATAAATAACAGATAATATAAATAACAGATCATGGGAATAAGTGCTTCAGACATAAAAGTAACATTAAGGAAGAGGAGTCCCTGCTCCGAGGAGCTTACAGTCTAATTAGTAGGTAGGGAGAACGTACAGAGACAGTAGGAGGGAGTTCTGGTAAGTGCGTTTGCAGGGGGCCAAGCTTTATGTATCATGTGTTCAGAATATCTACAGTGCTATTCATATGTTTCTTTAAGCAAGTGTGTCTTAAGGTGGGTCTTAAAGGTGGATAGAGAGGGTGCTAGTTGGGTACTGAGGGGAAGGGCATTCCAGAGGTGTGGGGCAGTCAGTGAAAAAGGTTTAAGGCGGGAGAGGGCTTTAGATACAAATGGGGTAGAAAGAAGACATCATTGAGAAGAACACAAGAGTCTGGATGGTGCATAACGAGAAATTATGGCTGAGATGTAAGGAGGGGCTGAGAGTGTACAGCTTTAAAAGTGAGGAGAAGAATGGAGTGTGAGATGCGGGATTTGATTGGAAGCCAGGAGAGGGATTTCATGAGGGGAGATGCTGAGATAGATCTAGGAAAGAGTGATTCTGGCAGCAGCGTTTAGGATAGATTGTAGGGGAGACAGGTGAGAGGCAGGAAGGCCAGACAGCAGGAGGTTACAATAATCAAGACGGGAGAGAATGAGGGCCTGTCAGAGTTTTAGCAGTTGAGCAACAGAGGAAAGGGTGTATCTTTGTTATATTGCGGAGGAAAAAGTGACAGGTTTTAGAAATGTTTTGAATGTGAGGGGTGAATGTGAGAGAGGAGTCGAGTGTGACCCCTAGGCAGCGTGCTTGGGCTACTGGGTGAATGATCCTAGTTCCAACAGTAATGTGGAAGGAGGTAGTAGAGCCAGGTTTGGGAGGAAGTATGAGGAGCTCTGTTTTAGCCATGTTGAGTTTAAGGCGGCGGAGAGCCATCCAGGATGATATAGCAGAGAGATCCAGGATAGAGCTTTGTTCCGAATACCAAGAGTATGGAGAATGTGAAGGAGAAGAGGGTGGTCCACGGTGTCAAATGCTGCAGAGAGGTCGAGTAATATGAGCAGAGTGTAATGACCACTGTCTTTGGCAGCATGGAGGTCGTCAGTTATTTTAGTGAGGGCTTTTTCTGTGGAGTGGGCAGTGCGGAAGTCAGATTGTAGAGGGTCTTGGAGAGAATAAGTGTTGAGAAAATGGAGCAAGCGAGAGAATACAAGACGTTCAAGGAGTTTAGAGGCAAAAGGCAGGAGGAGACAGGTCAATAGTTAGAAAGACAGGTAGGGTCAAGCTTGCTGTTTTTGAGTAATGGTATGACTGTTGCATGTTTGAAGGAGGATGGAAAGGTTCCAGTGCAGAGGGAGGAGTTAAAAATGTGTGTGAGCGTGGGGATTATAGTAGGAGCAAGAGGTTTTAGGAGATGGGAGGGAATGGGGTCAAGAGGGCAAGTGGTAGAGGGAGAAGAGGCAATCAACAGCGACACATCCGCCTCTAAGACAGTGGAAAAAGAGTCAAGGAAGGCAGGAGGAGAGTTAGGAAGAGGTGTAGGATGGGAGGAAGAAACAGAGGGGATGTTCTGACGTATGGATTCCACCTTTTCCTTAAAATAGTCAGCAAAGTCCTGAGCGGAGATGGAGGAAGGAGAGGCAGCTGAGGGTGGTTTGAGTAGAGTATCAAAGACAAAGAACAGTCGGCGTGGGTTAGACTTATGCATGTTGATTAGTGAAGAAAAGTCGGCTTGTTTAGCTTGCGAGAGGGCAGAGTTGAAACAGGATAGCATAAATTTATAGTGAAGGAAGTCTGCGAGAGTATGAGATTTCCTCCAGAGGCATTCAGAGGAACGAGTGGAGGAACGTAGCATGCACGCGTGGGAATTTAGCCAGTGTATAGGGTTAGAAGGGCGAGGGCGGCAGAGAGAATGTGGGGCATATAGATCAAGAGATGAGGACAAGGCAGAGTTGTAGTTCCTGACCAGGTTGTCAGGGTCTGTAGCAGAGCTGAGAGAGGAGAGGGAGGAGCGTAAAGTGAACTCAAAGTCAGGTAAGTGAATAGAGCGCAGGTTTCTGCAGAACCGAGGGGTAGATGGAGGTGGAGAAGGGGAGAAGCGAGATAGAGAGAATGAGATGAGTTGATGGTCAGAGAGAGGAAAAGGGGAAATGGAGAAATCGGAGAGAGAGAAGTTTTTAGTGAAAACCAGGTCTAAGTAGTGGCCATCCTTGTGGGTGCTGGCTGCAGTCCACTGTTGAAGGCCAAAAGAAGAGGTTAGAGAAAGGAAGCGGGAAGCTCAAGGGAGAGAGGTGTCATCAATGTGGCAATTGAAGTCCCCAAGGAGAAGAACAGGGGAGTCTGAGGAGAGGAAGAAAGAGAGCCAGGATTCAAAGTGAGAAAGGCAGAAGGGGGATGAGTAGAGGTAGGTGGGCGATAGGTGACCGCCACATGGACAAGGAGAGGAGAGAAAATCTGGACAGGGTGAGCCTCAAAGGAGGGAAAAGCAAGAGATGGAGGAATACGAATGAGGTGGGTGTGTTGTATATTGCAATGTTTAATGGGGACAATTGTCCCCAATAAACATGCTATTGTGCCTTAACCCCTTCATTGCCTTAGCGGATAACAGGTGGGAAGCAGCTCGCGAAAATTAGGCCGAACAAAAATGTTCAAATCAGGTGCAAAAACGCAGAGCTTAGTGCATTGCCTGCTAAGTAGGTAACATTTTTAAATGTGCAATCCCACATAATAAACCAGTTTCATTTTTTAGAGACCTCTGAATGGGGAAGTGCTTGTTAAGTGTTGCAATTTACCCCTATCCAACCCTGTCCTTATCAAATAGACAATAACATTTACGGGAGGTGGAGAGATGGGGAGGGGGGCCTGTACAAGCACTTACTGAACATACACTGACATAACATTAAAGGGAGAAGGATCGTGATATGTAAAAAATAAGATATATATATAGTGCAGATGGTAGATCACTGCTAGAATAACATTCAATATCAGGAATCCTGATTCCTGCTATACAAAGGGCTCCAGTCAGACAGAGATGGATCTCTGACATGCTATAACCTACTACGATTTTTGTGAGTTCTATTCCTGTTATTGAATGTTATTCTAGCAGTGATCTACCATCTGCACTATATATATATCTTATTTTTTACATATCACGATCCTTCCCTGCGCTCCTCCTCAACTCCAAGAAAAGAAAATTCCACATCCTGGGACTTGGAACTGTCCCACCAGAGGAAGTTGAGCTGCTTTTTCCTACACTATATATTTTTATTCACCTTTTGGTGTAAGGTTTATTTGTGTATTCACTGGTGTGTTATTCATTACACCAATTTATTATTATTTGGGAAGCGCCCAGTCCATTCACTTTCCCCACTCCCTCACCTTTTGTAACATTAAAGGGAGAAGCCAGAGGAATTCCCACCCCTCCCAATTCTAACAAAAAAAATTACATTTTAAATACTTATACTGAAGGTGTCAGATTTGGGTAGAAAATGTATCATTTGATCCCTTAAGAATTAGTTCAGTAGGTCCTAGATGAAGTTTCTCCTTGAGAAAATCAAGAAGATAAAAAACACCTGTAGAGATGTGCGAAACTATTAAAAATTAAGTTGTTTTAGCATTTTTCTCTTTCAATTTTACTTCCTTTAAAAACATTTCGCCAGGCCTCAAAGTGCTAATAATGTTGCGAAATGAGTCATAGTTTTTGCAAATTTGCAAACTTTCAGTGAAATATCGCAGAACAGTGAGTGAAACATGGTTTGTGTGCCCTATTCATAGTCTCAGCATTAACTGCACAGCATCTAGAAAGCCCTGGACTTCTTAGGCTGCAGCCCCGCTGCCTGCACTGCACGTGCACCGGCGAGGCGGACTGTGTGTGCAGCCGAATTACCCGGTCTGTAGAGAGCTGCAGGGGGAAATACAGGGGGGGGATGACGGGGGAGTGACTGGGGTGTGGCCGTGATGTCACCCGGCAGGTTCGCCCTCATTGGCTGAACCTCCCGGGGGGCGTGGCCTAGCACTCCATCGCAACTCCTGATCTCAATTTTCATGAGGGCAGGAGTTTCTGTCGGTGCAGCGCAGCGGCCCCCCCTCGCAGTGGGCTCGGCCCCATTGTGGCATGGTTCCTTGTCCCTGCAGCGTCCACCTCAGCGGGTACTGCAGTAGCCAGCGGGGACCTGGCCTAAGGAAGGGACGGCATGACTGAAGACTGAGGGCCCCCTCCCCTAAGGTGCTGTGATGTCAGACCAGGGGGAGGGGTTAAGTAAGGGGATCATAGGGCAAGGGGGAGAGATCCTAGCTTCCTCTTTCTTCTAGGATCTACTGGAGCAAAGTCACATTTCCCTGGTTTCTGATTCCTGATTCCTGGTATCCTGATCCTGAGCTATGGCTGCAGGGCACAGAGGAAGAGAGACACTGCATTTGGGGAGGGAAGGAGTACAATAGCATATGTTAGATTCTGTTCAAGGTATAATCTATAACATTAGTGAAACCCTCCCGGCCCGGCTCCTAGGGTGTTTACATCAGATGGCCTATATTTTTGGCTTCCTCGGTGTATTACCTTTACAGGGTGCTGGGTCCGTGGAGCTGGGTGATGATGGGGAAAGGATGGTCACCATGAGCTATGTAGGTACAGTATGAACAAGATGATCTTTTTTTGTCAACGTCCCCAGGTGCATTGCTACAGTCCTGGGGAGCCACAGTCTTGTAACAATTGAAATAGTTGCTCAATCATATCAGATACAGTATCTTATTCCACATGTTGCTCAATCTCTATCTCTCTTCTGGGTCCTTGCTTGGGCTTCCCCTTTATCTCTGTGTTCAGTTAGACCTTCAATTCTATAGAATTACTCTGACCATGCTCTTTAAGGCAGAGTGGGCCCCCCTCTGTTAGGTCCTACTTTACACTTCTCTGGGATGCTCACAGAAGAAATGTGTCAGCCTATACTCCCCTAGGAGGCGCACAGTGGGAGTGTGTCCACAGACACAACGCACTATTCCTTTCCTCTCCTTACTAGAGAGATCTGAATCTCTGCTCTCTGCCCTGCCCATCACATATGTATGCTTCAGTGCTGGGGTGAAAGGGGTAAATCCTTTTAAGGGTGTTCCAGCCATTATTCTCTGGGGATACTCACATAGGAATGAGTCAGGGCAGTTCCATATGACTGCTTCTTTATGCCAGTCCCAGGACTACTATTTGGGTAACCCCTAGGGCAGGGTTGTGCAAACCGGGGGGCGTGAAAATGTTTAAGGGGTGCTCTGCACTTACAGAGGTCTTGCACTCTTCTCCACAACATCTAAATTGATTGCCAGGGGAGGGTGTTGGGCCTCTGTAACTGCCTCTTACCCTCTCTTCTGCCTCTCCTGACAATGCGTCACCATGGCAATGTGACGTCACTTGATGCCACGACATCACATTGCCATAACAATGCGACGTCACATGACTCTGCAGAGATGAGATAAGGAGAGCAGGTAAGAGGCGGGGGTGGGGGGGCACAACTTAAAATGTTAGTGCATCCCAGCCCTAATGGAGAGAGGCCTTCCCTCTGGGAGCTTGTACTTATATACCTCATCTTTCTTGGGTGTCTGACTATAAGGGTACTTCCCTACTTGTATCTATAAAATAAAGAAAGGGATTTCTACCCTATTCTACTTATTTACGTTTCTATATACAGGTGAGTACCCATCACTGTCTCTCATCCTCGGGTCTGAGGGTGGTGTTCTTCTCCCCTCCTATTTATGACCTCTCCCACTCCCTGTCTCTAGGCAAAAAAGGGTAAGAGCTAGGTCTCTGCTGAGTCAGCCTAGTCAGGTTGCCAGCCTAGACCAGCATATTTCTGAAGCAGGGTGTGGCCAGGTTCCTGCCTGATCACTTTGCAACATATTATCTAAGTGGGCAGGTGTTCAATATCTAACTCCTTCAAACCCTTACGATAATCCCACAGGGGGTACATTAGAAATAAAAATAATTAAATCTAAAAAAGGAAACAAATATATACACGGTTCCCAAAAGTGTAAGAGAGTGGGTATAGCTGTTCCAGGCCAGAAGAGGAAGGGGCCAACCCACTGGTCAGGTGAGGTATTTAACTAAAGTTAAAAAATAGAGGAAGGAGATGCACATAGCGCCAGAAATAATGCTTACTTAAATGATAACTAACTGTGGCCTTACCCCCATGCTAACCCTGTAAAGGCCTTATTTCAGGGTCTGGAAGTGAGCAACAGCAAGTTTAGGTAGGACCTAACTAATGTAATGTTGAGTCCTTGCGTTAAGACTTTGTAAATATGCGCTCTTAGGGGGAACACCTCATGCATCTCATTATCACTAATGGCTGTTATAGTAAACGCAATGCTCATTCCGGGAGAAAACATAACTTAAAGCTACGTTATTAACCCTTGACGATATGTAGTAAGGCTTAACGCGATGTTAACTTAGGTTAACGACACTTTAAGCCACAACGGAGCTTTGTGAATCAGACCCTAAAAGTCTTGCCACAAGGGAACCAAAAGGTCCACGGTTAAGGTAAGCTCTCTTTCTTCTTTCTTTTTTTTAAATCAATCTCAGAGGAAACTGCTACTTTAAAACATTTTACATTCTCCAGCTCAGAAACTATTGAAAACATATGCCAAACATTTACTAACTGAACCATTTTGTGTGCCATTGTTAACGCAGTTTTTTTTATCCACCAGCTGTTTTACTTTTGCGGCAACCATGAAATCTCTTTTCAGTTTTGATTAATGATAGCTTTAAATGAATCAGTAACTAAATTCAAGGTGTCTTGTAATATCACAGTCTGACATATATTCAATATAGCATAGCAGTTGTTTTTCTCTCTTTGCACTCACAAAAGTATGGCGACAGAGAGAAAAGCCCTAATGACTAAAGAGATTATCAGGCTCTAATTAAAAACTTTAATAGGTTTGTTTATTATATAAATCATTTTGTTTAAAGAAATCTTAACTACAAAAAAAAATAGCATGCAGACTAACACTGCCATCCTTTTTAAGTTACTTTTTCTGTATCTCAGTCCTTTCCCATCAGTCCTTCAAAAATCAAGGAAAGGTAGCTTAGTATGAAAAAACATTGAAGGGTATTATTACAATTGTAATGGAAATTGTGTTCTGCAATTATCTAATGGTTATGTCTAAGAAAAAAAAATACTTAGAAAAATTTAGAAATAATAATTAACACGTTTTTTTTTTATGAGGTATCCAAAATGTTTCCTGTATTTGACAATTGAATAATATGGTTTAAAGTAGTAGTTACTTTTTGTGTCATGGCAACTGTGGGATATGCCATAAAATTCTTACTGGTACACATAAACGATGTGTTTACTTAGGACAAAGTGCATTCTGTGACATGTGGCTTGCAGACAGCTTGTCCTTCGAGCTTTGTGAGCTTGTTGAGATGGCAGCTCTTAAAACACATTTAGCTAAAACTATTCAATACATTGTTAGTTCTAACTCAAAATGAGCTATTCAGTTTTCAGTTGTTCGTCACATTCTTAAGTCACCTGCGAGCTTTTACTCTTACAATAACATTTTAAATAAGAGATACCATACCAAATATTATTGGGTTTAAATTTAAAAAAAATGTTTATTTAAAAATAGTTGTTCTGCCATCTAGCTCCCAACCTATTTCTGTTTCAAAGAAAGCACCTGCTCTAAGGGTGGTGCTACATGACGAGGTGACCCTGACCCTCGCTCCACCAGTTAACAAGGGAACATCTTCATGCAAGATCTCACAAGAGGGTGGTCACATGGGGAAGGTCTCTTACCTCGCACAGAACATTTGTTTTTTAATTGATAGAAACATCCCAATACGCTCTGATTAAAATACTTGTGGCCTTCATCTGTTAAAGGAGCCAAACATTCAAAATCACACAGTATATATTTTTTTTTTTAATAAAGCAGTTCTGTAGTATTAGATAATGCTTAATGCATTTATTTTTGTTTTGTTTTCCAACTCAATGCCATTTTTAATGAGTTTTAGTGTACTGAGAATCCTTTGCTTGCCAATCTATAAAAAAAACTGAAGGGAGATGATTACAATGGGAGTGAGGGCAGATCCCTTGCAATTCAACCAGTCTTTTAACCCGTACAGTACTTCAAGTGTGTATGTGTAATTGTAATTTGAAGATTAAATATATGAGTTCATATACAGTACATGGGAACGAAGTTCTTTCTCAGGCTCCTTAGCTTTTAGCCATACAAAAATTCTCAAACTGTAGAAGATTTAAAATATGAACACACAACAAAAGTTTTTTTAACGAATTAAATGTTTTATTTGTACATAATGATAAAGTTAAAAGGAATAATAATACAAAAATACAACATTGCTCTCCTTCCGAATGTAAAATGTATATTCCGCACATGCGTTTATGTTAAATTGGAACCATGTTGAAACGCATATGCGTGTCATCATATTTCTGCACATGTGGGGAATCTATAGTACAGTACTGCACATACGTGTTACTGTACAGTAAGATTCAGTGCATTTCCTCATGGAGTCGCTAAATATCTGCTATACAGTAGTACAGTACTGCTGGTAGTATATATATAAATAGTAAAAACAACTTTTATTTTCTAGATTATATAGTATATTGTACATACTGTACTGTAAGTTTATTTAAGCACTAAAAGCAAATTAATTTAATTACTGTACAGTAAGATACAGTACAGTGCATTTCCTCACGGAGTCGCTAGATATCTGTTGTACAGTAATACTGCTACTTGTGTATCTATAGTACTGTATATAGTAAAAAAACAGTTTATGTGCTATTCTGTAGTTATTTACTGTAGTATATTGTACAGTATCTCAATGAGACATTTTTATATATTTAAATGCATTTCGAACTTTACATTACAGAATGTACTGATTTGAAAGATTTTTATAGTGTATGTCAAAGATTAACAGTATATAGACATACTATATTTAAACTACTAGTATCTGTACTTAATTTTTTTTATAGTACTATTAAGCACTGAAAGCAACTTAATTTCAAGATTGGCATACTATCTACTGTACTATACTGTATGTCAGATATTTATATATGTTAATGCCTTTACAACTTTATGCACAGTACAGTGTAGTACTCTACTGTACAGTAAGTGTGTAAACAGTAAAACATGAACACACCAAAAAAATATATGTAAAGAATGAACATTTTTAGTTTTTCAGGATAACAAAGGAAAATGCATAATACAAAAATACAACGTCGCCTCTTCTTCCAACTTTACAATCTTGTCTTTTTCTTCTTCGCAATGGATGGTCTTCTGGGACATCTTGGTCTGTAAAGAAAGAGATAATATTATATATTTACAATCACACCATACTGTACATTATTCAATCCAGATTTTTGGGGTGTTTGGGGAGAAAGGGCATGGCATGGGGAACCGTACATTATGACTACAGTGCCTTGTATCTTCTGCTTTTGGGGGGTAGGTTGGAGGAGACAAAGCATGCATGGCATGGGCTACAGCACTCTCAATAGGACTAGAGGTTTACAGTACATTAGGTTTTGGGGGGTTTAGGGGGAAGGGGCATGGCATGCATGGATTTGAGCACTGTGACTTACCTGGCAGTATTGCTGGCAGAGTTTCCAGTAACAGGGGGTGGGGGGCTGCATGTTGTCTTTTCCCAGCTCCAGACATGCAAAATAGAAAATAAGTATGAAATAATTTTAAAAAATCAACAGTTTTTTTTAAGATTAAGAATATTGGAGGCGGATCTTCTACTTTGGTCATCTACGGGTAACAATATATAAGATGTAGTGGAAGCAACCATCTAATATCCCAGGCGATTGTACATAGTGCTCATTTAACTCAATATTACTGTTTTTGAGTACAGCAATGAAATACAGAGCACCAAAAGAAGTCCAGTAATACTCAGACCAAACCAATATGATCCTCTATAGGTAATATATATATATATATATATATATATATATATATATATATATATATATATATATATATATAAACAAGATACAAACAGCGCAAAATCCAAACACTTAGTTAGATGCAATTGTTATAACAACTACACCTGCCCAATCAGTCAAACAAGAGGTGTATACCTTAGGATCTCACCCTACTCAGATGCTACCAATTAGGTCTGCGGCTCCACACTTGCCGCAATGGATAAAACAGGGAAGAAACGACCTAGGCGCAAATAAGCCAGGGAAGAGACAAAGAAAAAAATATCATAGGGCAGTATGTCTGTGAATATCAGATTAAGGGTGGTAAGATATGCACTTACACTTTGTTCAGCAAATTAAAGCATTTAATCCTCAATGGGACTCAGGAACTCAGCCTCTGGTTGTCTTTGTGATGTCTGTGTGTCTCTTGTACTTCACTTGCACAGATTACTCCAGAAAGCTGCTGCAGAATCACCGTCCGTCTGCTGCTAGACGATACCTTTACAGGGGATGAGACTCACCGGGAGGGGGGGAGAGGGGGGGGAGTGGAAAGGGACAATAGAACAAGGAATAGTGTAAAACCTTTTATTAAAATCTATCTAAAAAATAACAAACAGTATTCCACTCACATGCTGTGAAATAAAATCAGGCAGTTGAGAGTTTGAATGAGTCTCTCACACTCGTATCTGTCTCTTTCCGGTTTTCTGCACTGCTGCTGTACTGGATCACTTCCGCGTCATGTGCTCCGGCTCTGACTCTCGTGAGACTCCGTCTTCCAATGACGTCAGTGCGCTGCCTCTGCTCCGGTACACGAGACCTGTCTGCAGCGCGTCTCGAACTGCTCTGCTCTGTCTGCAAACGTCTGCCCTATGCGTTTCTCCACTCGGGCTTCCTCAGGGGCTAATACCTTAACCTCTCCCTACCCTGGGTATAAATACCCACCTCTTGTGACTGATTGGATAGTGTCATGATTGGCTAAAAGACAATTATTTCCGGTATTTAAGACATTAAATCATTAAGGTCAGAGTGCATACATATAAAGAAAATACCCAGTTTGGCGATTATTAGATCTGATGAAAGTATCTACTGGGAAATTACATTTTGTAATGCTCATCATAGATTAACACAGAAAGGTTAATTGATTTTAGGTTAAACCATTATCAGATGCTTAATCGTATTTATGTAATAAAAACAGATTTCGGTAAGAACAAAATTACTCAAACGAAAATCACAACTAGATCTGTATTTATATTGACGAAATCCAATTTGCACTACAAATTTGGGACTTAGTAATTGGACATTATTGTATAAAATCGCAAAATTGGGTTTACAAGGAAACTAATTACATAACATATTGCATAACAACACATTGTATATACAGTTAGATACAATCCTTTAAAGTTAAGAGGAGAATGGCTCCGTTAAGAGACTGGGCTAGACCCACGTTCAGAGTACTAAACATAAAAGATGCTAGCAAATTCAAAAGGCAATGCAGGATGTATTAAACCTGCTAGTAGAGCATATAATGCCCTGAAGTAAAGAGATGGGGCTGCGCGTAAGTGTAAAGTCCTCAACACTCCTGATACCATTGAATGCCATTGCAGCAATCTACAGATGTAACCAACACGCTATTGATGCATATAATGCCAAGAGGCAGAGAGAATGTACAATTAATTAATTCTGTAGCAAATATAAAAAATTGTGAGAAATATATATTGACCAATTTTTGAGACACGGATCTAGGGGGTACATTTAGTAATGATATATTAATTATTTAATTATAGTACACACATTTAACCAACACACTATTGATGCATATAATGCCATATAATGCCAAGAGGCAGAGAGAATGTACAATTAATTAATTCTGTAGCAAATATAAAAATATGGGATATATATTGACCAATTATTGAGACACGGATCTAGGGGGTACATATAGTATTAATATATTAATTATTTATTTATAGTACACACATTTAATCAAATTGAAACAATAACTATAAAGGACACACAGCACTTAATACATAGTGGAACTTTATGATGGTGGGATTGGTTAGATGCTCATTCAAATAAAATTAATTTTGATGGACCTTACAATTTGTAGACAAAAACAGAGAGGGTGGATACAGTATTACACAATGTTGTCTATTATTAAATACAGAATTAATAATTCTTCATACATATACAGATACATATATAGTACCCAGATGGATAGATTAATTCATTCACATTATAACTAATCGCAATTAGATGTAAATTAAAGTGTGGATATATGAACTAATTATATTTGTGAAATACAAAAACTAGCCGAAATAACTCATATTAACTAATTTTGCCTTTTGCAGAGAGCTCGAATACCAGTAGGCCTGTACGTGTTCACTTAAGATAAACATAGGATGGTGGTCTCAGAAAAAAGATTCTAAACATACTATTTCCGTATGTATATATAGGAAAAAGATAAAGAGATGATCATATCTAATATGATTCCTGCTATAAAGGAATCTAGAAAGATGCTTGTGCATCTTACTGACAGAACAAAAATCGGTCATTGATGTTACTCTCTTAGGAATGACCCCAGATCGATATCGATGTTCATGCCTAATGGTACTAATGTCTTTAAGGTGTAAATCCAAAAGGTTTCTTGTCTAGATATCTTTATAACCTGATTACCACCCCTCCAATTCGGATGGATCTTGTCTATACCAAAGAATTTTAAACCATTTGGGTTCTGGTCGTGATGCTCCTTAAAATGTTTTGATACACTGTGTTGTAAAAAGCCTCTCTCTATATTCTTAACGTGTTCTGCTATTCTCAATTTAAGTTTACGTGTTGTCCTTCCTATATATTGCTTGTTACATGGACACTGTAGCATGTAAATTACATAACTTGAGTTGCAGTCAATAAAATCCTTTATTTCAAACTCCTCCTGTGTTGTTTCTGATTTTATTTTCTTAAATGACTTTGGTGCATTATGATTTAATTTACAGCCTCTGCATGTTAAACACTTGAAAAAACCATTGGTGATGTTTATGGGTTTAATACATTCCTTTTTCAAGCAGCTGGGAGCTAATCTCTGTTTCAGGTTAGGAGCCTTGGTGAATATTATTTCTGGTTTTGTTGGTAATATTTGTTGTAAAACGGGATCTTTTTGGAGAATATTCCAGTGTTTTTGGAATATTTTCCTAATGTGTTTAGAGGAGTTTGTGTATCTTGTAACGAAAGGTATTGATATTTTGCCTTTCTCACCTCTTTGATCCTTACTTTCTTTAGACTTATAAGACAACAAATCTTTTCTCTCCATCTTTGTGACTTTGTTGTAAGCCTCATCCACCAATTCCTTTTTGTATTTTCTTTCTGTGAATTTATCCATTAATTCATGTGCCTGTTCATGGAAAACTTGATCTTTAGTACAGTTGCGCTTAATTCTTTGTAGTTGACCTAGAGGGATGTTATTGATCCACTTATCTACTGTAGATGTCCACTATCCCCCATCAGGAAGTTATGGCAGTACACCTCTTCGACATATGTTTTAGTTTCTAACACCCCATTTGAAACATAAAGCTAGTAGATCTAAAAAGTCAATTTGGGTTTGACTGAATTTATGTGTGAACTTTAAATTATAGGGGTTGTTGTTAAGTGTTGTCAGGAATGTCATGAGTCGTTCTGGGCTCCCATCCCATACAAACAGTATGTCATCAATGTATCTATGCCAGGATACCAGATTTGCCCCGAACTCG
This sequence comes from Ascaphus truei, assembly GCF_040206685.1. Taxonomy (NCBI): domain Eukaryota; kingdom Metazoa; phylum Chordata; class Amphibia; order Anura; family Ascaphidae; genus Ascaphus; species Ascaphus truei. The sequence goes on along the minus strand of NC_134486.1, from coordinate 95,992,619 downwards.
TGGTTGGACCAGATGAAATTGTCTTCCCACCTGCCCATAAAAATGTTGGCATAGTTCGGAGCAAATCTGGTACCCATGGCCGTACCCCTAATCTGCAAATAATAGTTTTCATCGTACCAAAAATAGTTATGACTAAGTATATGTTTTATACAGTCTACAACAAATTTGATTTGTATAGGATCTAATTCCCCATTTTTAAGGAGGTTCTCTTTTACTGCATTGCATCCTTGGATGTGGTCTATCACCGTATAAAGTGTACAGACGTCACATGTGACTAGAATATAGTTCTCACTCCATGTCATGTTTTGTACGATGTTTAATATCTGTATACTGTCCTGAACATATGATCTCAATTTCCTCACTGTGTTCTTCAAAAATGTGTCAATATAGCCAGAAAGATTTGCAGTCAGAAATGTTATCCCTGAGACTATTGGGCGTCCCGGGGGGTTGGTGGCATCCTTATGAAGTTTTGGTAGGTAATAGAAGATTGGGACTTTAGGGGACTCAATGTTTAGGTATTCCCATTCAGATTTAGTGAGAATCCCATCCCTGAATCCTTCATTTAGTAATTCCAACAGTTCTTTTTTGTATTGTTCAGTTGGGTTACCTTTTAACAATTTGTATGTTTCAATATCCCCTAATAATCTGTGGGATTCTATATCATAATCTCTTCTGTTCAGGATGACCACCCCCCCCTTTGTCTGCCGGTTTAATTACAATGTCCTATCTTTTGGATAAATCATCCACTGCTTCTAATTCACATTTCGTGAGATTTTTTAAATTTCTGGACTTCTTGTCTATATCAAGTTTTTCAATGTCTTCCTGTACTGATTTAGTGAAGGTATCTATGTGTCCTCCTTTAAGATAACTGGGAAAGAAAATGTAATTCTTTTTGCATGAAGTACAGCACCGACATTGTTTATTGCACTAAATCACGACGGCACGCCGAGATCTACCCCAGCTGCCGCCAGTAACAACCGCGCGCCGCCGCGTTTCCCCCACGCACCCCCCCTCCACTTCGCGCGCAATTTACCTCCCTTCCCGACACCGTACCCGGCTCCTGCTCTGCCCCTCTGCTTCCCCGCACCCCCGCTTACCTTCATTTGATCTCCAGGGGTGTCGGGGAAGCCTGGGGAAGCCGGGGAAGACGGGGAAGCCGGGCGCGCATGTTACTGTGACGTCACAGTGCGCCGCCACGCGCCGCGGCTACCCGCTTCCCAGCCGCATGGAGCCGGCGGCTTTTGCTTCAATAAGCAATGTCGCTACTGTATGTACAAATCTTTCACAGGTGGTTATACCACCCTGAGTCACCTCTTGAGTTATATTTTGTTTAAGAAAGTACTTTTTAAGTGTCAAGTTTCTAGCGAACTTACTCACATCAATATAGGTATTAAATGTGTTAATCTTATTTGTTGGGGCAAAAGCCAAACCTTTCTGTAGGATACTTGTTTGCTCTTTGGTAAGAGAAATATCACTGAGATTGAATATACCATTTGGTTGATTCCCTACACTGTTTGTTTTTTTGATGCTGGTTTTTGTCCCTCCTCTCTTTCCTCTTTTTGTGGGCTTTCTATCTTCCTTTTCTGAGGAGTGTGTGGTTTGGTGTCCTCCTTCAGTTGCGCTTTCATTGTTTCCCCTGGTCTCTCTCTCTGTTGTTTCCGCTCTAAAAAAGAAGAGGCCGATGTGGATGGTCTCTCTTCATCCACAAAGACATCCTCCCTTTCCCTTTCTTTGGGTGCATATTCTTGATGTGTGTTATACTTATTTTGATGTCCTTTCCAACTGTGTTTTCTTCCTCTATAGTTATAACAATACAGACCGGCGCCTCAAAGTCCAAAACTGAAATGAGTCCAAAGATGTGCTGCAGTGTCCAAAAACGCTGATCCGGTAGAAGGACTGCAAACTCCACAGCAGCACACGTAGTATCATGCAAGGGAGATAAAGAGAAAGATCATAGCGTGACACTGCAGACTATAATATCATATAACTCATACAAACAGGACATACATGACAAACAACACTAACAAAAAGGCTGACACTATAACAGAGATTTATTTAGACAATACTAAAAACAAGAGGAGCTTTGGAGCGGGTCTAGGATCCAGTGTGGTAAAACTGGAATCCTACTTACAGCAATCCAGAAGGGTTCAAGCGGTGTGTATACTGTGCAGTTCTTTATTCAGCTTATCCTCGGCGCGTGGTGCTGCTGTAATGGCCGCCAGCGCTTCCTCCGGTTACTCTCGGGCTCAGCGTCCCTGCAGGCCAAACCTCGCGAGATTTCCCGTCAACCGTGAAGTCACTCGCTAGGTGGAGCTACTCGCCGCCGCTTTCTCCTGTATCGCACGTCTACACCGTTCGCTCGAGCTGTGACTGGGTGCTGTGACCTGCTCCTTTGATGCTTCAGGGATTCCCCTGAAGAAGTGCGCATGCGCACGAAACGCGTTGGGTGTTTTTAGAGATCATTTGGAAGAGAGCATCAAAGGAGCAGGTCACAGCACCCAGTCACAGCTCGAGCTCTACATGCAAGAAGCCATCATCCTCAAAACCTCATCCATGGCATTCCAACTGGCCAGTATTTAAGAGTAAAAAGAAACTGCTCGAATGATGAGGAATTTGAAGTACAAGCACGCTCTATGCGTCAACGCTTCCTCGCCAGAGGCTACAGCAAGAACAACTTGAATAAAGCTTACAACAGAGCTAAAAACACTCATAGAGCATCATTACTACATCCCAACCCCAAGCAACGAGAACGTAAAATCATACGCCTGATAGGCACTCACAATAGACAATGGTCTAACATATTTGAAATTGTGAACAAACACTGGCATGTCCTCTTAGAGGACTCGGATTTGAGGGAGGTGTTACTACCTAGACCTACTATGGTTAGCAGGAGATCAACTAATATCAGAGACCTCCTGGTTCACAGCCACCTTCAACCTAACACCACTGGCACCTGGTTAGACAAGAGACTACCTGGTAACTATAAATGCCAGGGTTGCCGTGCCTGCCAGTATGCTCATGTCTCAAAAACCTTTGACAATTGGGATGGCAGTCGAACATTTACCATGCGTAACTTCGTGAACTCTAGAACAACCGGAGTGATCTACCAAGCTATTTGCATGTGTGGCAGAAAATATGTGGGGAAAACCAGCAGACAACTAAGACGAAGGGTCTTAGAGCACATTGGGTCAATTCGGAATAAATCTGATACCCCACTGGCCAAACATGTTAACAACACGCATGATGGAGATTACTCTAAGCTACGCTTCAAAGGTATCTGCCAACTCCCCGAAACCATCAGAAGGGGCGATTGGGACCGAGAGCTGCTCAAAAAAGAAGCAAAGTGGATTTATACCCTGGGAACGTTGTATCCCCAGGGCCTCAATGAAGGTTTTATGTTTGCCCCCTTTATAGGATAGGATTAATACACTCTGTGCATCTACTGTATCTATGCATCTATACAGCAAATGCAAGACTTATCCATCTGTTAACGTACCTTCACCCCACTACTTCGACAACTCACAGAGCTCACTTTTAGTGACCATCCACTCTATAATATGTGCTTGTAGTAACCACACATCTATGATGGCACCATCTAAGAATTTTGGCTTAGCATGTAGGAAACATGAGCTTTCATTTGCCATATACAGCCTGTATATTGCCCATAAATATAACAACAAAACATTTACACAAGGTAAATCTGAATTCTGTATATCATTGCAAGTTGTTGGCTGTCACTAGTCCCAATTTACCTGTGATATATATCTACACTCTACAGATAGCATGAGTTACCCAGCTTGAACTCTTACAGCATCATCATGTTTGTTAAAGAGTATTATCTCCATTCACTTACCTGAGTTAACAAGGGTTCTATTTTGAACATGGTTTCACCAATAGCCAGCCATTATAATTAAATAAATAGTTTAAACAACAAGAAACATCAACACAAACCATTGTTTTTATTAAATTGATATACTTACCCAAGTGCGATCGTTACTATAGCAACGCTTGGCTATTTAAACTGTTGGCAAACGTAGAGGCGGGGCCACCTTGAGAAAGCGTCAGTGTGACGCGAAACGTACGTCGGTGGGCGGTCCTCTGTGACGTCAGCACGTGCACTGGTGCGCGACGTCTGTCTAGAGAGCGCGGACAATAGCCTAAGCTTCACTCCGAGCTCCACCCGGCAACTTTACTCATAGCGGTGTTCATTAATACACCATGCCGGGCGGAAACTCAACAGATGTCGCCACTCGTGAGCAGAGATTAAACGCTCCGAGATAGTAGCCCCCAACAGCACCCCTGTATTGTAGAGGGTACTCTACCGAGCGGCTGCAGGGCACCATCTCTATCATACCTTATTGTCTTTACCCAGCAGACAGGGCGTACTCGCCCTATAAGCTAAATGTGAAACCATCCACATAAGTCTGCAGAGATAGAGTGCTTTTTTGTCCTATAGGCAGCTGAAGTAAACCGTTTATAATTGGCCATACTTATCTATCTGTATACCAGCAAGCCTATTCAGATACACACTTGCCACCTTCACAGGGGATACGAGCAGTGATTCATTTCATCATGTATTTATCTATTTACTATATTAATTTGGTTTGAGCACATGTGAGGCTATAATAACCTTGGAATAATTACTGACCAGGGGGAACCAACTATAACATTGTTACACCTTAACAGTTCCCACAATATAGCCTCACTACCCCTAGCTACATAGTAGCCTTTTTCTTTGACATTTTAATTGACTCAGCGTTGCATTGAAGGATATATACTAACCCTTTGGTGGTCTCTCTAATAATCGACTCCCACTAGGCCACAATCAGCATATACAATGTTGGTCTGGCCAGTAATGTACTAGCTATATTACACTTTACAGACTGCCATTGAACCACACATTAATCAGATGTGATTTGAAAGCGGTGTGATTGACACCTTCACTCATGTAACACACACCAGACCCTTTCAACATAAATACACACATCACACTGAGGCACCCTATCTAATTTACTATGCAATATTAAAATTATTTATTGCACATGGTGCCAGATACATCATATTCCTCCAAATAGCAACCTCTATTAGTCTACGATTCGGACTTAGAGACATTTAGTTTAATACGTATTTTAATTGTGTTGAGTGTTTACGTACTTCACTTATTTTACCCATATACACTAATAAAGGTATTTTTAATGAACTTTCTTGTATCAATCCCAATATGAGTGCTTGTTGAAAAGGGGTTCTCTCACCTGTTTAGGCAGGTACTTTGCACGTTCAATGATCCTCTCACCCCTGGCACCGTATCACAGACAGTAGCTAGAGCTTACCATCCTTTCCCCCCTCCACTCCCTATTAATAAATACGATTAAGCATCTGATAATGGTTTAACCTAAAATCAATTAACCTTTCTGTGTTAATCTATGATGAGCATTACAAAATTTAATTTCCCAGTAGATACTTACATCAGATCTAATAATCACCAAACTGGATATTTTCTTTATATGTATGCACTTTGACCTTAATGATTTAATGTCTTAAATACCGGAAATAATTGTCTTTTAGCCAATCATGACACTATCCAATCAGTCACAAGAGGTGGGTATTTATACCCAGGGTAGGGAGAGGTTAAGGTATTAGCCCCTGAGGAAGCCCGAGTGGAGAAACGCGTAGGGCAGACGTTTGCAGACAGAGCAGAGCAGTTCGAGACGCGCTGCAGACAGGTCTCGTGTACCGGAGCAGAGGCAGCGCACTGACGTTATTGGAAGACGGAGTCTCACGAGAGTCAGAGCTGGAGCACATGACGCGGAAGTGATCCAGTAGAGCAGCAGTGCAGAAAACCAGAGAGAGACAGATACGAGTGTGAGAGACTCATTCAAACTCTCAACTGCCTGATTTTTTTTCACAGCATGTGAGTGGAATACTGTTTGTTATTTTTTAGATAGATTTTAATAAAAGGTTTTACACTATTCCTTGTTCTATTGTCCCTTTCCACTCCCCCCCTTCTCCCCCCCTCCCGGTGAGTCTCATCCCCTGTAAAGGTATCGTCTAGCAGCAGACGGACGGTGATTCTGCAGCAGCTTTCTGGAGTAATCTGTGCAAGTGAAGTACAAGAGACACACAGACATCACAAAGACAACCAGAGGCTGAGTTCCTGAGTCCCATTGAGGATTAAATGCTTTAATTTGCTGAACAAAGTGTAAGTGCATATCTTACCACCCTTAATCTGATATTCACAGACATACTGCCCTATGATATTTTTCTCTTTGTCTCTTCCCTGGCTTATTTGCGCCTAGGTCATTTCTTCCCTATATATATATATATATGTACTGTACATATGGAGCTCAACAAATCCAGAGGGGGTGAGATGCGTGGGGGGGTGAGATGCATGGGGGTGAAATGTGTGGGGGGGGGTGAAATGCGTGGGGGGGGAGATGCGTGGGAGGGAGATTCTCCATAATTCTCCATTTAACAGGTGGATATTATGAAGTGGTATGACAGTTATGATAGAGATACCTATGAGTGGGGCTGTGTGTACTAACCTACTTGTCCGCTCTGAAGGTCAAAATGGACATCTAGTAATTAGGCTATATAGCTGGATCCCCTCCTTCATATATACATGAACAAAATCATACACCACAAGTAGCCATTGAGTAGTATGATTAAAGCATTAGAAAAATGGAAAATATATGAACTCCTCATTGAGACCAAGGGGACTCAATGTCTGCAACGTCTAAATCCATTTACATTTTCGCTGGCGGTGCCTCTTGTCACAATCTCCTTTCCTAGGACCCCACGGTACATGTTCTATACCAGTGAATTTGAGAGTGTTATTTTCTCCACTATGTTCAGAACAAGCCGTGCACCCGGTGTATCTACGCTGTTTCTAATTGAGCCAATGTGCTCCAGGATCCTGTTCTTAAACAATCGGTGCGTCTTCCACACATATAGTTTGCCACAGCAACACATAATCAAATATATAACACCTTTAGTGGTACAATTGATAAAATCATTAATCCTATATTTCTTGTGTTGTTTAGAATCAGAGAACTCTTTCGTCGTTGGAACATCTTTGCAGGATTTGCATCGGCCACATGAATAGGAACCAGCTGGTCTAGGTCCCTGCCACGTTCTTTGAGACTTCGTCGGAAAAATGACTCTACACTAGGATATCTTTTCAATTTCGACTCCTCTTGAAGGTCATTTTAGGAAAGGTTTCAGAACGTTTCTGAGATCCTGGTCATCCATCAGTATATGCCAATGCTGGCGAAACATGGTGTTAATACCTCTCAACTGATCATTATATGTGCCTATAAATCTTATAGTCCCAGTGTCAGTATCTGTTCTCCTTGTTGGCTCGTTTGATAATAAACAGATCTTTCTTCTGTGGCTGCCCTTTTGTATGCTTTTTTCATGTCATTCTTATTGTGTCCACGTTCCAGGAATCTATTAGTCATCCCTGCTGCCTGTGTTTTATATTCGACAAAAGTGGAATAATTTCTTCTTGACCGTAAAAACAGGCCAGTAGGTATTGCTTTGATAATATGTTTGGGGTGATGGCTATCAGCCCTCAATAAACTGTTCATCGCTGTGGTTTTCCTAAAGATGGTTGTCTCTAGTTTACCGCCTTCATCCTTGAAGATGGTAAGATCCAGAAAGTGTATGCTTGTCTTACTTAGTTTGCACGTCAGTCTCAAATTATTGTTGTTCCTATTCAAGACCTCAATAAATTCATATAACAGAGCTTCTGTCCCCATCCATAGCATCAATATATCATCTATGAACCTTACCCATAACTCTTTGTTGGGTAATGTACCCATGCTGAAACCCACCGTCTCCTCCCACCAGCCTAGATATTAATTGGCATAGGTGGGAGCATATGTGGTCCCCATAGCGGTGCCCTGGATATGATTATAGTACTTCTGATTAAACAAGAAGTAGTTTTAGTCAGGGTAAGGTCCAATAGATGGAGGATGAACTCATTGTGTTTTTTCAAGTCTACACTTCTAGACTTGAGAAATGGGCTACTGCCAGCATTCCAATCTCGTGGGGGATGCTAGTATAGAGCCCCTCCATGTCTAGGCCCACGAGAAATGTTTCTGGGTCTATAATTACATCCTCAAGTTTTAACAGGACGTTCTTTGTGTCACGGAGGTAAGATGGAAGTGAATTTACGAATGGACGTAACAGTTTATCAATGTAGATAATGGCATTTGATGTAAGTTTTCAATGCCCGAAACTATCAGTCTACCCGGTGGTGGGACCTTCCCCTTATGTATTTTGGGTAATTGATAGAATATGGCCATTCTTGGTCTTTTAACATAAATAAAGTCAACATCATTCTTCAAGATTACTTTATTATTTAAGCCTTCCTCTAAGATCTGTAATAATTGTTTTTGAAACAGTAATGTGGGGTCACTGTCTAAAGTTCTATAGCAAGTGATCTAATACTGGTGGCTGAATCTGTACTATCTGCTAGGAGTCGCAAACACTCTGCAACATACATAGTCTTGTATAGGATCAGCACGTTGATGCCTTTATCCGACGGCTTAATGGTGATTTGTATGCCAGTTGACAAGTCTTTCAGTGCTAGATTTTCTTTATACGTTAAGTTATATTTGCTTGTTATACTGTTCAGTTTTTCAAGTTCTTATGTAACTAGCCTTGTGAAAATCTCAACGTGTGCACTTGTCTCGTGTGGTGGTGTTAATGTAGACCTAGTTCTAAGGTCCGTAAATGGGCCTTCACCTGGGGGTCTATTACTCTCGTCAAGAAGACTACCCAGGATTCTTACGTTTGTCAGATCATTAGGGTCCACGTCCATGAATTGGATGTGTTCATGACACTCCTCTGGTGTCTCCTAGTGCAAAATTTATGCAGGAGTAATTTTCTGGAGAACAAGTTTAGATATTTTACATATTCAAACAGATTCATTATGCCTGTTTGACAAAACGATAAACCTCTTGATAAAAACCTAAGGTGATACTTTACTTGATAAGTTGATCACCTGGGTTGTTTCTGTTTCTTGTTGTTTTTTGGGGGCTTCTTATTCCCCTGATCCCTGTATCCCAGATACAGTATCGCTTTATTATAGCGCCTGGTTACCCCTTCTGTAACACTCCTACATCAGTAGAAGGAGCCTACACCTAAACTCCCCACTACTCAACAGAATGGGTAAGATCCTGGTACCCCACTCCACATCCTTAAAAATTGGGATTTCAGCTACTCCTCCCTCCTATAATCCAATAAAGAAGCCTGAGCATGGCCATTTATGTCGGTGGAGATACAGTACATGGCTGCATTGTTTTCTCCCTAGCCCGAGATCTAAGTAGAACCTATGAGATAGGGAAATATAATTTAAAAAAAGCATACAGTATTATTCACTCCCACTTTGTATCCCAGTCCTAAAGGTGACGAAACTCTGATATTGCGAGTCTCCATACAAAAAGAGCTACGGTCATCATACATCATTGTCATTGCAATATTATTAGTTCATGAATGTCAGAATGTGATGATGCTGCCATAAACACGTTGCAATACAGAATGTAAACATATTACTTTTTCTCTACCCTAGAAAGCTTTAGTTTGTTTTTGTGTTCCATACATTTGCAATTAAATGTGATCTAGTTCCATTTACTATTTCCTAATTTTGACTTGTATCTGCATATCTCAAGCTAGTTCTGGAAGCTTCTTCCAGTCTCTAAAATGTCCCAGTGTTTAAACTGTAGATACTCAGATTCTAAATGGAAGAATAAACATGCAGGACCATTCCTTTCTTTAACAAACATAATTTAAACATTTCACTGAACATTTTTTTTGCAATTTTGTATGACTTGTGCAGGCCTTACAGCACCCACTCTTTGAAGGAAATACAGGTAAACACACAACACTTCTTTAGGGAAATAAGGCCACAGCTCTATAAAATTATGTATATCAACAAGATGACCTCACAAGGCTGCCCAACCAAAACTATTCAACTCCCCTAACACTTTTTTAAAGTGATATATATATATATATATATATATATATATATATATATATATATAATAGATTGTACGCACTTCAAGGCATGGTGTCCCTTTCCTAGTGTTACTTTTATGCTTGACGCGCTTATTTCCACTTTGTATTATAATATTATGTCAAGTGTGACAGGGTGTTTTTAGAGATCATTTGGAAGAGAGCATCAAAGGAGCAGGTCACAGCACCCAGTCACAGCTCGAGCGAACGGTGTAGACGTGCGATACAGGAGAAAGCGGCGGCGAGTAGCTCCACCTAGCGAGTGACGTCACGGTTGACGGGAAATCTCGCGAGGTTTGGCCTGCAGGGACGCTGAGCCCGAGAGTAACCGGAGGAAGCGCCGGCGGCCATTACAGCAGCACCACGCGCCGAGGATAAGCTGAATAAAGAACTGCACAGTATACACACCGCTTGAACCCTTCTGGATTGCTGTAAGTAGGATTCCAGTTTTACCACACTGGATCCTAGACCCGCTCCAAAGCTCCTCTTGTTTTTAGTATTGTCTAAATAAATCTCTGTTATAGTGTCAGCCTTTTTGTTAGTGTTGTTTGTCATGTATGTCCTGTTTGTATGAGTTATATGATATTATAGTCTGCAGTGTCACGCTATGATCTTTCTCTTTATCTCCCTTGCATGATACTACGTGTGCTGCTGTGGAGTTTGCAGTCCTTCTACCGGATCAGCGTTTTTGGACACTGCAGCACATCTTTGGACTCATTTCAGTTTTGGACTTTGAGGCGCCGGTCTGTATTGTTATTATTATGTCAAGTGCATTACTGCTGTGAAGCGACATGTACCTGGATGGTGCTATATTAATAAAGATATACATGTGTGTGGGTTTCTCTCTGTTTATGCAAAAGAGTAACAACAGAAAATAAATAAGAGGAAGGGACCGCTTCACAAGGTAAGAGTCTTTCATGTAACTACCCCCTTATAAAGTCTTGCTTGAGAACACTCCCCCAATACAAGTTAATCCTTATCATTTCCCTAAATGTTACTTTTATGCCTGAAAGCACTTCTTCCCGTTATGTGTTATTTGTATTATTTGTTATTTATATAATTATCACGTGTAGTACTGCTGTGAAGCGCTATGTACATTAATGGCGCTATATAAATAAAGATATATTATACATCCTCCCCTGAGAACTGGTGGAGGGAGGGAGGGGACAGGGACACCTGATACAGCGGTACCAGCCTTAGAATAGGGGATTTATTTTCCTCTTATCTATCTTCTGATAATACCTATCTTACTTTAGAGAAAAGCTGGGATGTGAATAAGAAGTATACTGTATAGATGAGATGTAGAGATATGTATAGGGAAAATAATAGAGGAGTAAAGCAAATGTAGTAGGTGCGAATACGCCATACAGAGTTTTATTATATAATGTTTTATTAGAAATATTTATTGAATACAGTTGTTTGTCTTTAAGTTATGTTATATCAAAAAAGTATACATTTTAGTTCTAGTACTTTATAAGTTTACATTACAGCTGTTGACCAATCTACTTCATTCTACAGTCAACCCATGCTTGAGTGTGTCAGTGTGTAAAGATTTCTATGCCTTTTAAAATATATCAACACACAAAGTTCAAATGGTTCCTTCATGGACATTCATACAGCTGACGTATTTGGTATGAATGAAAATAAACCCATTTAGTGCTGATAAAACAAAGACTGCTATATTAACAGAAATTAAAGGATTATCATACTTAACATATCATATTTTGCTAATGTACCCTTATGTAAAAGGAAAGGTTTTGGAAAGCATATTCATTCCTATTTCATTCTACCACTTTAGAAAAAATCCTTTCTTAGTACTGCTGTCTCATGGTCAGCTGTGGGTTCGTTTTAAGGATGTGAGCTTTCCCATGTCTGTTTTTAAAGTAGATTTAGTGCTATTATTATTAACATGTTGTTTACGTTATTTGCGAGATACACTAGTTCCTTATACTGTATCTGTATACCTTGGTCTATTTTGTGGGGACACGCTAGAAACTTTTATATGGCTATATTATAACAATATACCATTTTGTTATAAATAGCCATAAGGACATCTTCACTGGACACACCCTGATGAAGCTGAGCAATGATTCTGCAAAACACGTAGGGTGGAGCCTTGCATGAAGAAGGATCGGTCTGCCGGTATCCAGTTTAGAACGTACAAACATAACTCCCAGTGACGTAATTTGTCGGAACTCACAAGCATGTCGGCTTTACTCCTCTGCACCAGCACACTACTTTGGCAGCACAACTCGTAACCCACTAAGCATAGATGCAGTTACTGTATATACTGTATTAAGACTGCAAGGGTGGAGTCCAATACCATGTTACAAGAAGTGAAAGAGCAATTGTAAAGAAGAACACCCACCAGAAACAAAGTGCCGTGAGTAGAGTGATTAGGCCCACTGATGGTAAGGAGGTGGGTTTAACCCCTTAATTTTCACAGCAGTTAGTACGACATTGTCATGCATGTATGCAAGAGAGAGTAGGTAGTGCAGTGATGGAAATACAGTACATTAACCCCTTTGTTGCACTTAGGAGCCAGACAGTCATGAGTTGCCATTAACTGTCTGGCCACTTGAGCTACTTAAGGATTCATATTTTAAAAAGTTGATACAAGTTTATTTGATGTTCTTCTTGTTTCCAAGCTATTTCAGGAGCTGGATGGGAATAACACCAGGTTTTGGTATGTGGGGCTTAGTGAATCTTTTATGCATTTCATTCATACTCCTTTGCATAAGACTTGAAAATCATTTCACAAGCGTCTGTTATAAAAAATATTATTCTTTTAACGGCGGGTTAAAAAACGATTTATGACTCCGTAGTCTTCAACTGCACCTATTTAGCAGGTTCGTATTTGTACCTATTTTTTTCATATCCTGTACCTATTAAAACCTGTACCTACAGTATTTGTACCTATTTTTGCTCATGTGTGAAAGCAAAGGAGAGCTGCAGTGCCTAGCTCAAATTAGTTGAAGATCAAAACCTTCTGTTAAGTACGGCAGTATAAAGATCAATTATTGATTTGGCAAATGATCAGCATGTTAAAGAGGATGTATCACCACCTCTATTTTATGTATATATTAGTATATACAGATCCAAATATACCAGTGTTTAATGGTTGCATTATCTTTTCAAATAATAACATTGCATGTGTTATGCTGCCTTGATAGGATGTGATCACTTGCTTGTTATCTTCTCTATCCCACAAGGAAGGAGAAACAAAAGTGTACTTATATTCATGTGCCCAATGTTGGAGGGTCTGTCTTTATGTTATTTTCCTGTCATTTTAAAATGGCTAACAGAGATGAGTGAATCTGAGCCCAATCTCTGTGCAAGTGATGAAATCAGGGTTCGCCTTACACTGGGGAATTATTGTTTTAAAATTAAAGTAATTGTTTGCCACATGAAGAGACACAAGAGACTCTGTGGAATACCGATGCAGAAGCATGTGTGTCTGCTGGACCAAGTTTAATGCGGTCACTTTTAGTGCTAAAGTGGCAAGGATGCCTAGGGCATTTTGCATTTTATAAGGTCCATGAGAAAGTCCCACTGGGGGACCGAAACGTCGTTTTTTGTGTCTTCTATCAAATATAGAACATTTTTGATTTACTTACCTGCGTGCTGTCCCTTGATGTTGTGTTGCAACCGGATCGTATGGTCTATATATATATATAGATAGAGCAGAGGCAGTTGGCACACTGCAAACGTATTCTACTGATGCTTATCCCATATGCCCAAATGTAGCAGATATTTACCAGAGATGAATCCGGAAAATGGAGACAGCACACAGCCAGGAGAGTGTAAAAAACTGTATTAACATACAAAATACACGGCACTACATCCAACGTTTCGGTCAGCTACACATGACCTTCCTCAGGGATGTGCAATAGGAAGGTCATATGTATTATATGTACATATATTTTAAGATATACAGTATACATAAAAAATGGATTGCCTCTTTAACACCTAATAACTATTGTTTGCTTTATAAATGTATTATCATATATAAGTCATTTGATATAAAATGAAAGGATTTGGGATTTTTTACGTGCAGCATTTCAATATTCCTTTTCTGATTGATCAATTGCACACAAATGCATATATGCGCGTAGCGTTATTTTCCAAGTTACCCATTTAAATTATTGGTATTAAATATTCATCACTACGCTGACTGCAGAAAAATTGTCTGATGCTTTCTTTGTATGCACAAACTAATACTTATCTCTAAGGACTATGGAAAGCCACAAGAGCTGATTGTGAGGTTTGCAAACGAGATCAGAATTCAGAGAAAATGTCCCACCCCAGGATCTTTACAGCCTTCCCTTTTGTGTCCCTGACTAAGGGCACGGAGCGGATCACAGACCTCATCCTGGTGTTGTTTACATTAGGAACAATCAGTAATGTATGAATAATAATGCCACCCTCTGATCATGACTAATTGAATTGCAACATGCTGTTGAGGTGATGAGGAAGCTTTGCTGGATCTTAGTCTATCAATCCTTGTTTTACGAGTTGAGACAGATAGTGATTGATGGTGATCAGCCAGCAACAAGGGTACTTTTGCATAAATATGTGCCTCGTGTAATATCTCGTAAATGTACATTTTGTTATTATTAATCATCAACATATTTTTGTTCTCACTACCAAATGTTATCAGTATAAATAATAGCTGTGTGTAACAGATGCAATGTATCGCTAGTCTCTCTGCCAGGGTTTTAAGATATTTTTCTCTTGTCTATAATAGAATTATAGGGATAATGCTCATGTCGTTCTAACTTTCACAGCAGGTGTTTTATCCAAAGAAATGTACAGTTTTACGTGTGTCAAAACCATTACTGTTTTATTCATGAGTAGTCCCCCTTCTGTGCTGGAGAAATGCTACACCCTGCTATTACGGTAATACATACAGATGCAGCCAGCTGTATCTTCAACCTGCCACAGTACATGTGCTGGTGAAATGTGAACCAAACGTAGAGCGTTCACGGCAAAGTACTTGGCAGGGGGAATGGTGGATCAGTATTAACACAGCGGGGGTCCCTGCCTCTGAATGGAACTCCTGCTGTCAGAATCCTACCGGACTGCATCAGTCTGTAAGAGACACACAGTGAGTGAGAGTAGATAGAATCAGTTACTCTCTCTGTGCACTTCTAACAAGTGATCGTGCAGCTTTTATTACATTTTAATAAGATATTATTGAAACAGGTGGTCTCTGAACCGCATTAATTTCAGCACTGGAAACTCCCTCCATTCCAAGTTACAGACCCTGGTATAGGGTGCCGTATCTCCACCATGTTTAAATGTCCTGGTTACAAGGGCCGTGACACGGGAGAATTAAACATGTTGTAGATACGGCATCCAATACCGGGGCCTGTAACTCAGCAAGCAGGGGTCCCCGGAGCTAAAATTAATGCTGATCAGCTCTGGAGACTCTCTGTTTCAATAATATCTTATTAAAATAAAAGCTGCTTCATTACCTTAGCGGCTAAGGGTTAAACCAATCTTCCTGGTTTTTTGGGGTTAGAGAGGGTGGGTGAAGGGGGTAGTTGCTCTAGGGTGGGTGGTAAGGCCAACTGGGTTGGTTGTGGTAGGGGTTAACCCCTTCATTACCTTAGCGGATACCGTCACTAAGGTAATTAAGGAGTTAACCCTTTTACTACCCACCCGAGAGGCCAAACCACTCACCCCGGGGTAACAACCCCCTTCACTCATCTCCTCTACCGCCAAAAAAAACACCCACAAAGGAATGGACAAATGCCCAAGTAGCCAAATATGGCTACTTTATCATGAGATAAAGTATTATTTTTCAAAGATTGTTTGTCATGCCTTGATAAATAACTTTAAGGTGTGACACATGTAGAAGTGTCTCCAGTGCCACCTTTTTAGCTATGTCTACCAAATAAAGTATTTTTATATTCATTTTTTTCTGACCCTGACTCCATGGCTGTTCACTGCTTCAATTTTGTTTGCTTCCATTAAATACTGTACAGTATTGCATTTGCACAGACAAAAAAATGTATGTTCTGTTCTTTAAAAATCGCACCTTCTATAGGTTTTAGTAGGTAAGAATACTGACCTCAGCCTTTTCCCGCTCACTTGCCAGGCACTGCAGTTGCATTAAGCATGAAGCATGTGGAGCCCCTTGCCCTGTGCGTGTGTTCCTGATCTGGGTAATAAAGAAACATTGGATACTACAGTATATATTACTGGCACTATAGTATTAGTAGTAATTATCAAAAACAAAAGATAAAAATACCTTAATAAGCTACCCTTCCCCCTACAAGTCAATGTTGTGCAAAGCAACCCTCCCGCTTACCCCTTTTCCTTTTATTGTGCTTTAAAGCTGCGGCTATAGCTTAATGCAAATGAAAAAGAACGTGGTTGATTGAGCAAACAGAATACTGACCTATAGTCTTTAGTCACCAGACACTGCAGCTGCATTAAGCATAAAATATGTGAATGCCCCGAGCTGTCCACCTGAGCGTCCCTACCTGAGCTTGGTGTGACTTATCCTCTGCCTGTGTAATAATCGTGTAACAAAACGTTTCAATACATTCTTGCAATACACTGAATAAATGTATTGTACAGAGCCAATATAATTCCTCTGCGTTTGAATTGGGTGATTAATAGAACATCTCAATAAAATGTTGTATTCGTGCCCATTTTCCTCAGCCAGGTCTTTTATTACAAAAAGTGCAAACATGATTAAGCCATTCACATTAAGTAGTCGATACAAGTTAGCTATTCCCAAAGTCTTGCCTATTGTTGTTCAGACTACAGGATCCATGTGAGGTCCTTAAGCAAAGAAAATCGATAATGGTGCATTACAGAGAATGGAAAACATAACTTTATATGACAATTATAATTGACACTCTATAATAATTTCCAGGACAAATTCATTATTACTATTACACCCCTGTTGCCATCCCGGTTATTTCAATAACACAATCCGGTAACACATTTTTTAGTTGTTGCATGTTTCTACACTTAGACATTCATTGTAGTAATTCTTTATCCCCTTCACTAGTTCCTCTTTGTTAGCAGGCTTCATATATTGTGCAGTTGATGCATCAATACATGCCAGACCAATTTGATGGGGTTCAAATCAGGGGATCTGTAAATATAGAGACAAATACCATATGGTAAGTACACACAACAGCACAGTACTACAGTATTTTGTACAATAATTTAATAGTAGTATACTACTACACAATATAGTTAATTACTCTGCACGTGTTTTGACCCAGTTGATTCCACTGTCCTTAATGAATGTTGCAGATCCACTGTGTTTCGGGCTGTTGTCTTGGACGGACTGGTTACCTTATGTGAAGTATTCAGAAATGTATGGGGTTGCAGCCTAAGCAATCTCGACATCCTAGAAATAGGCTTTATCCACGATACCTGGAAATACAATAAAAATGTTAAAACATTGTAGTTTATGAGAAAAAGGACAGCGACACATTAAGATACAGTTACTGCTCACAATGCTGAAACTGAAGTGGGTTTACCGAATATAACTTTAGGTCCTGGTCCAAGTCTTTTTTCTGAATGCTATAGTGAAAAATTGTTCCAGGTTGACTGATGTTTCAATCACTGCTACTCAGAGCAGCAGCTCTAGCATTGAGCTAAACCAGATGCTGGGAAATGCTCTTGCCACAGCATACTTTTAAGCTCTACTACTAACACATGTAGCCCCTCTCCCCCAAGCTTTCTTTTAAAACAAACAATTTCCACTTCCTTGTTGTCAGTTCAATGCTCCTTGTGCACAAAAAGGAGTACACCTGAGATACCTGGGAGACACAATATGCTACTGTGAATTTCCCCAGCATCTGGTTTAGTTCAATGCTAGAGCTGCTGCCATAAGCAACAGAGATTGTGAGTTTTGATCATGTTTGGTCTGACACCAGTACCCCCTTCAAATATTTTAGGAGGTGTGACACATTTAAATATACTTTGCATAGCCATTAGCATTCCTCTCAAGGTACCTCAGGTGTGTTCCTTTCTCAGCAAAGGCATCTCTCCCTAATTTATTTGGAGATAGGTTTGAGGGGACATATATACAACTGGAGATATTAACCTGGAAGTCCTCTTCCTCCTTTTCAACCCCCAGTTGAGCTGTTTTAGGCGGTTTAGCCTTTTGTACTTTTTAGTGCTACTAGAATTCAGCTAGTTTCCAAAAAAAATGCGAGTTTGATCATTCCGCACAGATTTGAAGCGCCAGAATGTAACAGCTTCTAAAAAAAAACTTTTTCCACACAGTTGGGACATACAAGAAGGGCTTACAGAATAGCAAAGCATACAAATCCACCTCAAAAGGGCACTTTAAAGGCAGTTTGTCACACTCTGAGCTACTGTACTAGAATAAGCCTGCAAGTCTTTTTTGGGATTTTCAGATGAATCCTGCTACACTTATATACAGCTATTCTATGGATTGACTTTACCCTGCCTTTATCCTTTAGGATTCAAGAAGCAGATAAAATATACCATATAGAGTTTTAGTAATAATCTATGAAGTATTACTACTACAGCTTTTTACGCTGCTAATAACTTCAGCCGTTTCTTGCCCCATCTTAGTTATAAATCAAAGTAACAACACTCAAATACAATGGAAACATATATTATACTTCTATCATAACAATGGCTATAGTCATTTATTTTTCTTTACTTTGTGCTGCTAATTTGAATTTATGAGCAAGACTTCCAAGTAGCTAACCATACTTGCTTATTTTAATTTAAATACTTTAGTGGCTCAAATCTTTCTAAAACCCGTTTCTGTTAATTCACAATGTTTGGCAGTAATTTGATCATCGTGTAATATCTCATGTGGCTTTCCTCCTGGTTGTTTCCATCATGTCCGCTCCATATATTTTTGCCTTTCTTAGCATCTACTTGTATAAGTGAAACTCAAGGCCACATTTAAATGTAACTTGGTTTATATTGTGCACTTTATATTGTTCACAGCTGTGTGAACATTTATGCTACTTTTGTGTTTTCTGAAGAGACTGTCTATTATGTCATATATAACAATATTAAATACGTTTTGACCCAGAGCTCATCATTTTTGAACACCTTGTAGTGAACACTATTTACTATCTTTACCTTTACTGTCCTGGTTATTATCTAAGCTGTCCTGTTTCTGTTAGTTCAAGATTCTCAATAATGTTTTATTTAATTGATGCATTCAATATTTTAAAGTTCTAGTCCCACTCATCAATAAATTCTGGAATGTTAATACACTGATGGCAATGCACCAAGTAAAACAGAAGGGAAGCTGAGCACACCAAAAGAAATGCAATAATTTATAAAAAGTTCATATAATTGACTGATTACAGTCACAAATCATCCGACGTTTCGGTGTAGAAACACCCTCCCTGAAGAAGGTGTTTGTACACCGAAATGTCAGATGGTTTGTGACTGTAATCAGTCAATTATATGAACTTTTTTTTTATAAATTATTGCATTTCTTTTGGTGTGCTCAGCTTCCCTTCTGTTCTCCATGCAGTTACCCTGACTAGGTTTTGTTCTGCTTGCAGAACCCACTACTATTTCTGTTTGTTGCTCTTGTTCCCATAGAGTTGGGGCATCCCACATTGCATTCATCTTGACTCTTGTGTATTTAGCTTTAATGCACCATGTAACACATTCTCTATCTTTTTGAATGGCTTTTTATAATTTAAGATATTGTGTTGAAGGTATAGGTACAAAAGCCTTAATGCCAGGATCAGTGTACTATTATTACTTTGTACATACTATCTCCTAGTATAAGGCTCAAAGCTTACTAAAGAAATAATAAAGCATTAGTTCAAATGCTACAGTGGTTATGCTGAGAAAGTTTTTTAAAAAATAGTTTTTAAGATAACCTGCAAAATATATGTTTTACGTCAAGGTTTCACCAATACAGAAAACTATAGGGTGAATGATTTCACAATAAAGTATGTGATGAGGATGAAAGAGACAAAGTAAAAGCTGCCTAACCCTGACTGGGTCACCAATAAAACAAGATAAGTGACCTATAGTTCACAAACTCTCTTCCAATTTCACTTTTGTGAAGCAGGATCACATTTACCCATCTCCTGTCCCACAAAGCCATTCCTATTATCAGTGATTGGTTAAAGTGTTCTGTTAGTCATGCTGCCAGCGCCTCTCTAAGCTTATTTAAAGTCACTGAAGGCATCATGTGTGGTCCCATTGCCTTGTCTACTTTCAATTTTGAGAGTTCTTTCAGAATTCTCTTCTGTAAGTGGCAAGAGTTCTCTGTATATCCCTACATTTATATTCATGCTGTTTTTCTGTGATCCATCCACTCTGTTTATGTGAGTACTGAGAGGAAAATAGAGCAACTGCTTTCTCCAATCTTTTTCCATTCTTGAAAAATGTAGTAGGCCAAACCCATATCATTTCTTCAGCAATTACAATCAGAATATTACATTAACAGGAAAACTGGTTGCCATTCCTTTATTCTTTTTGTGTTTAGTAAAATCTTAGCCCTGCAATGTTGTGTTCAGGGAACTTTGAAAATCACATTGCTAGAATATTTTTGTAAGTAAACCTTTAAGTGTGGCACAGTATGTCTGTGGTTCAACATGCAAGAAGAAAGTCCCCAATAATGCAGACCACATAGCAACACTGTGTGAGGGCCTTTGAGGAAAAACAGCATAAGACTGTGGGCTTTTAATGGCTATGCACTTCTTTAACCCAGGCTGGGCTGAAAAGCGGTGTAATATAGCAATCATAAGCCTATAGGCGTCCATGTTAAAATGGATAAGAAGCAAAAGGTGACATGGTGTGTTCATTTGCATGGGATTTACCCTGAATCCCTGGCTGCAGTGAAAGCATTGTATTTTAAGAGATAATGGTTAAAAACAGCATTGCAGACCTGTCTGAGGCATGATTTTTTCATTTGCTATTTCCTACTGTGAATTCAAATATACTTTGAACAGAAGGTACTGTAAAATACAAGCTGAGAAATGCCATTTCCTAATTTACAACTTTGCACTGCTTTTACGGTGCACTGGCTACCTTCTTGGAAGCTCATAGAATAAAGGGAAAAAATACAACATATAGGACGTCGCCAATATTGAGGCGTAATGTCCAAGGCTTTCATGGATCGCATATTAGATGTGTCTTGCTTCTTAGAAAAGTATTTTTGAACTGGAAAGGGACATTTTATTTTGCAAAGAGAGTAGAATATCTTGTAATAAAATAGCAGATTGAGCATATGTTGAACTTGATGGACATACAGTATGTACTATATAACTATGTAACAACAGTATGTAACTATGTAATTGTGTAAGACGAGGAAAGCCACAAACACTGCATCATTCATGTGCCCGAGCAGATGTAAGAGAGTGATAGATACTGTAGATAGATGTGGATTAAATAAATGCAAACCATGTAAAGTCAGATATAAAAGTATTGCATACATCTCTGTGCACATTATGTACATAAACTTCAGTTGAACTGTGTGTTTTTTCCAGTTGTGGCAAAAAAGTAATACAATACTTTGGCAAAGTTTAGTAACATTTAGGTGCTGACTATTTACCCTTGTCAGAGGATTTTATTGAGCTACATTTCTGCCTTTCTCAAAGAGGTGCCCGCTGCCAATACATCAAAGACTTACAGGGTGAGACATTTCTGTGAGTCAAAAAGAACTGAAAGTTCATAAACTCAACGAAAATCCTTTCTTGACTAATGGGATTAAACACATTTTTAGTTACTTCTTTCCTATTCTTCTTATGACTGAGGGTTTTCTTTTTAGCAGAGCAGTGCCAGCAGCGGAGTTGAAATTCTGCAGCCAAAGTTCTCTTTCAAAATCAACACACATCTTATTGACATAATGAGACATATTTAAATCATGTCAGTTTACATCAGCCATGATTACGTGTTAGCAATTTGTATGGTGTGAAAATGCTACCCTTCAGTATTTGGGATGCTTCATGTGTTCCCATGTGTGCACTGGTATTATTTTATTTTATATCGGTGACCATGCAGTCGCAGAAATTCTGAATTCAACGTTGTAACAAGTACAACTTATTCAATACGAATAATTTCCCATCTAGATATTTGTTTGGAAATTCTAGGGGCTAATTATGAAAGTCTCCCAACTGTAAAACTGGGGGGGGGGGATGGGGGGAGGGGAACCACTACAAAAGGATTGCACCATATTTTCAAAGGAAAAACTCCAATTACATTCACTGTGATTCATTTTCCTTAATAAATATGGTGCTGCATTTGTATTGGATGTTCCACAGTTTTGCAGCCAGAAGACTTTAATAAATAGTCCCAAAATACCCTTTAAATTACTCTCTTGATGAAGCACAGACATGTTTCACGCAAAACAAATTGTTACTCTCTGTTGACACATTTGGTTGCACAAGAGCATTTAATTAAATGCCGGGGGAGACGTGAGGCTGCCAGCCGGGTCTTCCGCGATGCGTTGACATGGCCCCCTTCCTGGGAGCCGCAGTGTTGGTGCCCCCCTCTACCGAAGGCTCGGTGTCAAATTATGCTGCAGGGTCATGTGACGTCAGGCGTCGCCATGGCAACGTGTGTCAAATGCTGCAGTGGGGTCACGTGACGTGATGTCACATGGCCCATCGGGAGAGGGGGGGGGCTTGAACGCTGCGGTTCCCAGGAAGGGGGCCGCAGCCCAAAAAGTTTGCGCATGGCTGAGTTATGTGATCTTGAGGCTAGATAAAGCTCTGTCACATCAGGGCTCATAAAGTGACATTACCTAAAACAGGGATGGGCATTATGTTTTCTGAGCGTATTGCGTATCCTAAAAAGCAAATTATATGATAAAACAACAGGCCTCCTACATCTCATAGAACTAACGTCACGTTATTGTAGCATAACATTGCGTTATCTTCCAATAATGTGACACTAAGTATGTCTTGGCGTTACTCCAGTCCAGACCCTATATACTGTAAGGTCTTTAACGTAAGTTGAGAAAGGGAGGAGAGACTACTGTATAATGAATGAAATAATTACATAGAGGTTGAAATCCAAAGATTCCTGCGGTGCACAGCAAAATAGGGTAGAGGACCAGCAAGGTGTAGTTAAAAATATCCTTTATTGAAGCAGCATGGTACAGGGGACACACACTCTGACGCGTTTCGGACTGGTATAGTCCTTAGTCATAGAGCTGAGAAAGGGAGGAGAGACTACTGTATAATGAATGAAATAATTATATGTTAGTTAACTCGTGCTTAACTGTGACGTTACACACATGCATAACCTGTAAAAGCTAATTTTTAGGGTCTGGATGTGAGTAAAGCCAATTTTAGGTACTAAAATAACATTACCGGTAAGTTCCTGCATTACTCTTCACCAACTTTTGTTGATATGCGATGTTAGGCCCGGATCATGGTGCCATCGCCTACGTGGAGGCTTCTCGCACGCGTGAAGCGGGTGCTTTCCCTGTCCATGTTGGACGGGCCATGGGGGGCGTTCCTAGGGGCATCTCGGAGCTGGTTCGCCCTTACGTGACCTGCGTGTCATACCAAGAAATCAGTTTCAACTGATTTCTTGCACGACGCGCGCCCCCTCCTGCCTCCGCCCGCGTTCGCCCATGCGGTCTATGGGCACGATAAATGCCTTAAGGCAATCTGATCTCGCCCCGTGCGGGCGCCTCCACACGGTATCCCACACCATGGACTCAGCCTTAGGCTAACGCCTCCTTTGCACATAATGTTCATGTTATTGTCAGTCCTTTATAGTTAATGCTATGATCTTTATGGGCATAAAACCCTGATACTATTACGTGATTGTCCTTTGAAGATACATGGTTAGGCTTAAAGTGACGGAATGTTAGGTTTATGCAATTTTAAAGAAACAATCCATGCAATATCCTACATGCCTGTTTTCATTTTAATAATAATAATAATTCAGTTCTGTAGTACAGGCATAACCCGCATTAGCGTACGCAATGGGACCGGAGCATGTATGTAAAGTGAAAATGTACTTAAAGTGAAGCACTCCCTTTTTTCCACTTATTGATGCATGTACTGGACTGCAATCATCATATACGTGCATAACCGATGTACATAACGCATTTGTAACAGGCTCTATAGTCTCCCCTCTTGCGCACAGCTCCGGTACAGGTAGGGAGTCGGTATTGCTGTTCAAGACGTGCTAACAGGCGCATGCGTGAGATGCCATTTGCCTATTGGGCGATATGTCCTTACTTGCGAGTGTACTTAAAGTGAGTGTCCTTAAACCGGGGTATGCCTGTATTAGAGTATTTAGTAGATTTAAAAAAAAAATCAACTCAATGTCATACTTAATGAGTTTTAATATACTGAACATCCTTAGATTTCTATAGCAGGTTTTAGCACACTTCCCCAGCAGTGCAAGATCTTTGCAACACTTTCCTGTTTGTATTAATTTGTTGCCAATATTCCCAACAGTTGGAGCTGCAAACTGTAACAATAAATAATGCTGCATTCGTAATACATAAGTATACATTGTAGCTGCTGAGTTACATTGACTGGAGGATTGATTAAAACTAAAAGACAGACATTTAGTGAACCCTGGAAGGCAGGATCTTTAATGATCGATCACAGGAGCACGAACCGGCAACTTAGGTAATGTGTTTCAACAAGGTAGTCAAACACTACCTGAATATCAAAAAATATATATATATATCTATATCTATATATATATATATCATGACAAAGTGTAATATGTCATGTGTTGTTGTTCATCTGAGGTTGTATTTACCTAATTTTAAGACCTGCTAAGGAACAGATGATTGTTATTGTGTCCTGATATGTACAGTAAAACCATAGAATTCAAAGAGGGTGTACTTTCTTTTTTCACACAACTGTATGTGTATATATATATATATATATATATATATATATACTGTATATATCTCAATTTTGATCAATAATTGAGTTTGGGTCTACGCTGTTTAAATTCTCAAACAAGCACCTCTTTGCGTCTGATTTTCCTTGTACTCATAATTTTTTAATATCTAGAATCTATATGCAAATTCAGAAAGATCATTTTTTTTGTGGTACGGGTATTTTGAATTATTTAACAGACAGTTTGTATTCACGATATTACTTGGTAAATATTTCCTTGTGAAGATCTATTGTGTTTTATTGTCACATTAAAAACAATAAAACAAGGCTGACTACGCATGATGGTCTGGAAGAAAAAATGATGTGTAGAATATAGGTGCTTTGCTTGATTTTGTGTTATATCCTCTGACCTTTAGCAATATACTGTACTGTACTGTTTGATATCTGTTCTACTGCACTCAGATAACTTCTACCTTTGCTAAAGTTGGTTTCTAGAGTAGGTTTCATTTACTTTAATAAAGCAATTTGCTTGTCCTGAATATAGCCAAATTTGTCAAAGTTTATTTACAGGAGGTTCATGGATGTAGAATATTTAGTTAAGGTATGTAGCATAATAACTAGAGTTAGACGAATTTTTGGTGTGAGTTTGGATCCGCACCGGATCGGCAGGTTCCTTTGGTCCGAGGACTTCCGCAAATCAATCTCAAAAATGGCGATTTGCTGATTTTTACATTTTTATTACCAATACATTCTGCGGATTATGAAACTCGCGGACGGATTTTCAGAGTCCAATACGCGGATTCAGCAATCCGTTGGTGGATTCTTAACAATTTGCCAAAGGATTGCTGAATCCGCGGATTGGATGTTACAAATCCGACCATGGGTTGTATCCAATGGCGTTTTTTAATAAATCCGCACAAATTAAAACCGACCAAATCCGTTTGCGGATTTTACACCAAATGCGAGAAAATCCGGGAAATGGATTTGGGATGATTCGCCCATCTCTAATAATGAATAACACTTAATGACGGACAGGTAGTAATAGTAAAAGAAGACCTTAAAATACATCCATTGTCCAATATCATTTGCTTTAACACATTTATGAGAAATAAGCTGCATAGCATTGTGATCTGTTTATAAAGTGCTATTTAAACATATTTCTTATGTACTGCTGCTTAAGAGCCATTTATTACAGTTCTTTTCATTACTATATTTATGCAAGCCTCCTAGTTTATATGTAACACCCTACAGTAGTTCAAATATAATTGTCCTGTCTAATTTTATTACATTCTGATATCTTATTCTTCAAACTCATTTTAGATATGAGATGCTAAAAATTGCTTTTAATGATCAGGTTTTGAGTTCCAGCATTAAATAATAACCATTATCCCAGTTTCATTGATTAGCTAGCTTTTCCACTAAAAAAATCCTGATTGTTCAACACTAACAGAAAAATGCTTTGAGGGATTTAATACTGAGTTTACACATAACAAAGCAATAACAATATACCTTTAATTGAGTATTCCGGCCATTTGAGTAAGGAATCCATATTTATTTTAATAAACAAACGTAAGCCTTATTGAAACAGCTGCTTATGATTTTGCTCACGGATGAGGTCTGGAAATATAGCATAGCCATTCCAGCATCATATAAGAAGATCAGAGCAACATGGCCCTAAAATCGTCTGTACTATATGTACACTTGGTCAGGCTGTGTAAACTTTGACATGTGGATGTCGATCTTTCTCATATTTACAGATGGCTTTATCAGGGCGTGATTAGTTTCCAGAACAAATTTGAGCAAAAGAAAACATTACCTACAGTATGTAAGCCAACAGACCAGCTAGTTTTCAGATTTGTCTATTTACATGGGCCCTGGATGTTTTGCTAAGGCTCTCTAAAAGTGATGGTAATTGAACAGTGCCAGTATGTTAGTGGAAGCTGATGAGTTGTAAAGGTTTTATAAACAACAAGGGTGGATTTGGCCACAGCCATTCTAGTAATGTTTGTTAATCTCACAAAGCAAGTGTGCACCTAACACAGTGTAAATACTCGAGTATTTGGAGGTGTCAACAGTATAACTTTTACTGTTTGTAAAATCATTCTCTGATATCATCAGTAAGTTTACAGAATCTCCCTTAGCCAAATTTAACAGAAGCGTAGGTAAGCTTTCGCAGTGAAATAGAGAAAAAACACTAGTTTTCTGTTTTTATTTCTCACTGTGTGTGTGAAAATACCAGATGTAAAATACAAAGAATATTGGTAATGAGTTAAGTTAATACACTTGTATGTTTGTGGTGATCTAAAGAGTCAAAGTTATCTATTCACACAAAATTGCATGTGCTCACAATTACAAGATAAAAGTCTTTACACTTTTGAAATAATTATTGCTGCTATTCCAATAATTCTGTCAATCTTCAAAATAACATTTCACACTATATTTGAAGTTTGCTGTTTGCAATAAAACGATGTAACAGCTTAAAATAAATGTAACTGTAACTTGCAACATCTGAAGAGTTTTCAATTGTACAGTATAATTAGGAGACTGTTTAGCCACTAGAGGGCTTAATCATGTCTATAATTTGGGGTGTTCCATTTAAAAGACTTATGAAAACACATGGATATTCTCTGTATTCTTTTAGAAAACTGTGATTTACTTTGCATTTATTACTTTACTTTATTTGCATAACTTTTTTTGTTATTCTCATTTCATCATTTTATACACAAAAGGGGCAAAAATGATAAAGGTGAACCTTTTGTAACAGTTCTCTGTTTCTACATAACAGAAAGCGGTACAAATATTTGGTACCAAAATAACATTCAAATATATATATATATATATATAAAAAAAAAAAAAATATATATATATATATATATATATATATATATATATATTGTGACAGAAACCAGGGGTTGGTAATAAACTCCATATACAGGGCTCCCAGGATACTGAACAGTTTCTGTCCTGTCTAAGCTGAACAGGGCAGCCTCGTAGTACAGGCACTCCATTCCACAGTTTGTCTGCTGCCTGTTTTCTGTCACCTGTCATGCTGATTAGAGTTCAGGTATATAAGACCTGTTTCCTGTTTCCTCTGGGCCCCGCCCAAGAGCCTGGAAGGCTGCTGAACTGCAGAGGGGTGAGAAAGCCTCTTTCCCAAATCGCTTCATTCATTCTGTTAGTTTGTCTAAAGACTGCAAAGGTACTTATTTTGTTGGTGGAAGTGGACAAGCCACTTCCAACTCTGAGTCAGGGACATCTAAGGTTTAAGTTATCGCTCAGACGAGCAGCTTTTTGTTTGGCTTTGTTTTCTGTTTAAACTGTAGCAGTCTCAGTGCCTGGGACTGAATAAACCAGGCATAGCCTGTTTAAAGGAACAGTACGTGACGTCTCATCATTTAACCTACCCTAAAAGACCGTGTTCTAACAGTCCCGGACAGACGGCGGAGCCCCGGAGTAAGCCGTTTGTCACATATGGTGGAGAATGCGGGCAGAGCACTAGGGGGTCTGCGGGTTGAAGAACTTTGAAAAAAAAAAAAAAAAGTTTTTTTCATCCTCTGCAAACAAGATGGAAGACGTGGTGGGTGCGCTGGTACGCAATGTCGCTGCCCAGAAAGACGCGAATGAAACCCAGCAACAGCTATTAATAGCCCAGCAAGAAACTAATGCAAACCAGCAGCAGACGAATGCAGCCCAGCAACAGCTGCTAATAGCCCAGCAAGAGATTAATGCCAACCAGCAACAGGCGAATGCAAACCAGCAACAGACGAATGCAAACCAGCAACGGACGAATGAAGCCCTGCAAAACGCGAATGCACACCAGCAAGAGACAAACCGCTTGCTGAGAGAGGAGCAACAGCGGTTCGCTCAGGGCTTACAGCAGGAACTCGAGATCCTGAGGGGGACTATCAGTAACCTTCCACTGGCAGCGGCAGCCCCAGTTCCGAAAATGACCAGGGCAAGCCACTACCTTCAGAAGATGGGACCCTCGGATGATGTGGAAGCCTATCTTATCACGTTTGAACGCACGGCACAGAGAGAGGGATGGCCAGAAGCTGAGTGGGCTGGTCTAATCGCACCCTTCCTAAGCGGCGAACCCCAGAAGGCTTACTTTGATCTAGAGCCAGCCGAAGCTAACGTCTATGCAAAGTTGAAGTTCGAGATCCTCGCCCGCCTCGGCGTAACCACGGCTGTTCGTGCCCAAAGGTTTCACGCATGGTCCTTCACGATGGATAAAGCCACCCGAAGCCAGATGTATGACCTCATCCACCTCGCCCGGAAGTGGCTACAACCCGAGATCAACTCAGCAAGCCACATCGTGGAACGGTTGGTCATGGACCAGTTCTTGAGGAAACTTCCCTCTGCCTTACGTCGTTGGGTCAGTCGGAGTGACCCCCACAATGCGGATGAGCTTGTGGCCCTTGTAGAAAGGTACAGTGCAGCAGAAGAGCACCCGCAACCCACAGTCGTGGAGCAACCCCACTACCCGAGGTTCCAGGACTCTTCCAGAGACGGTAAAAGGGTACCGGGGTTAAGGGGCGCTGAAGAGCGGCGACCACCTTCACGCCGCTCCAGCAACAGTGGTTCGCACACTAAGGGCAATAGCCAACATGGGGAGCCGGGAAAAGGCTCTAAGTGGGACACAGACTATGTACCTAAATGTGTAAATTGTCATGAGAGGGGCCACACAGCAAAAATCTGCCCACTAAATGATGAGCCCATGCAATGCAACAGCGTGGAACCTTATTCGCTGTTGTCCCAATGTATGGGCCCTAGCCCAGAGGACCCCTTGAATAACCATCTGTGGGCATTTGTAAAGGTTAATGGTAAGAGGGTTCGGGCACTTCTTGACTCTGGGAGCATGGTCACACTAGTGTCCGAATACCTATTGCCCATTAAGAAGAAACAGGTAAACAGTTCACAAAGAGTGGCAATTTGTTGTATACATGGGGATAATCATGAATATTCCACTGTTGATGTTTTGTTTGAAACAGAATTTGGTTCTTTAGATTTCAAGGTGGGTGTTGTACCCAAACTGGCACATGATGTGTTAATAGGGACCGACTTTCCCCATTTTCTAAAAATGTGGTCCCCAGCTCAGAATAGCGCCCAGAGTTCAATAGCGGACCATAACGAAGGGTTAGAAGAAACAAATCCTTTCCCTTTTTCAGAAATGGATGTTGACGAGGGCACAAATAAGAAGGGGGAAAAGGAGGAGTGCTGTGAAATTCCCTTCCCCATCACTACTTTGGTAGGGAATACCCCAAATCAAGATGTTGATCAGGCACTTACCACCCCAGTACAGGATAAGACCCTCGCTGACCTAGAGGTCAGTCCTGGGAGTTTTAAGAAGGCCCAGTGGGAGGACCCCACATTAGCGGTAGCAAGGGGAAATATACGGGACCAGAATAGTACTCATGGCCAACCAGATAGGTCACTTGCTTACCCCTACTTCGAGGTAGAGAACGACTTAGTATATCGGGTTGATAAAAGAAAATCAGTTACAACTAAACAATTGTTGGTACCACGGACATTCCGTAACGTAGTATTACACCTCGCACATAGTCATCCATTGGGGGGACACCTAGGGGTGGAAAAGACAAAAGAAAAGGTTCTCCGAAGCTTTTATTGGCCTGGGGTTCTGGCAGAAATTACAAACTATTGTTCCTCATGCCCAGAATGTCAGATCACCGCCCCGTTCAAGGCGTACCGCAGCCCATTG
The DNA here is from genome assembly GCF_040206685.1 of Ascaphus truei. Taxonomy (NCBI): domain Eukaryota; kingdom Metazoa; phylum Chordata; class Amphibia; order Anura; family Ascaphidae; genus Ascaphus; species Ascaphus truei. The sequence goes on along the minus strand of NC_134486.1, from coordinate 95,962,076 downwards.
GTACCCCTTCCCATAATAGAGGTACCATTTGACCGGATTGCTATGGATCTAGTAGGACCCCTAATAAAGTCTGCTAGGGGACATCAGCATATATTGGTAATATTAGATTATGCTACCCGATATCCGGAGGCAGTTCCCCTACGCAGCACCTCTGCTAAAAACATAGCAAAAGAGTTAGTACTTCTGTTTTCCCGGGTCGGAATTCCTAAAGAGATCTTATCTGACCAGGGAACACCATTTATGTCCCAAGTAACAAAAGAGCTATGTAAACTCCTAAAAATCAAGCATCTCAGAACCTCAGTCTATCATCCACAAACAGATGGTTTAGTGGAAAGGTTCAATAAAACCTTAAAGAGCATGTTACGCCGGGCGGTCGATAAGGATGGGAAAAACTGGGACTGTTTGTTACCATACCTGTTATTTGCCATTAGGGAAGTTCCCCAGTCATCCACAGGCTTCTCCCCGTTTGAACTATTGTATGGCCGACATCCAAGGGGCTTACTGGATATAGCCAAAGAAACTTGGGAACACGAGGTTACCCCTTACAGAAGTGTAATAGAGCATGTTGCCCAGATGCAGGACCGCATTGCTGCAGTCCTACCCATAGTGAGGGAACACATGGAGAAAGCTCAAGAAGCACAAAGGAATACGTATAATAAGGGTGCTAGGGTCAGAATTTTTTTTCCAGGTGATAGGGTACTAGTTCTGGTTCCCACCGTGGAGAGTAAATTCCTTGCTAAATGGCATGGGCCATATGAGGTCTTGGAAAGAGTGGGAGAAGTAAATTATAGGGTAAGGCAGCCAGGTAGGAGGAAACCTGAGCAAATTTACCATATAAACCTACTCAAGCCCTGGAAAGATAGAGAGGTCTTGTTAACCCTAGTACCCCCAGGTCCGTCAGAGAATCAAGAAACTGACCCAGAGGTTAGCATAGCTGAAACACTGTCCGTGCATCAGAAACGAGAGGTCCAGAGTTTAGTGAGAAGGAACAAAGAAATCTTCTCTACACAGCCAGGTAAAACTAACGTAATTAAACATGACATAGTCTCTGAACCGGGGGTCCGAGTTAACCTTAAACCGTACCGAATCCCAGAGGCCAAGAGAGAGGCTATAAGTTTAGAGGTTAAAAAAATGCTAAAACTAGGCGTAATTGAGGAATCCCAAAGTGGGTGGAACAGCCCTATAGTTTTAGTCCCAAAGCCAGACGGTACAACAAGGTTTTGTAATGACTACCGGAAACTAAACGCGGTGTCAAAATTTGATACTTATCCTATGCCCAGGGTGGATGAACTTGTAGAGAGACTGGGCAAAGCCCGATATCTCACCACCCTAGACCTAACAAAAGGGTACTGGCAGGTTCCCCTCACAGAAAGGGCAAAAGAAAAAACAGCCTTCTCAACCCCAGACGGCCTCTTTCAATATAAGGTGCTGCCTTTTGGCTTACATGGAGCTCCCGCCACATTCCAAAGAATGATGGATAAAATTTTAAAACCACATGTTCGGTATGCTGCCGCCTACCTGGATGATGTGGTAATCCATAGTGAAGATTGGCAGTCCCACCTTCCAAAGGTCCAAGCTGTGCTCGACGCAGTTCGGTCTGCTGGACTAACTGCTAACCCCGCTAAATGCACTATTGGTCTGGAGGAGGCCAAGTATCTGGGGTATTCTATTGGTAGAGGGTTACTCAAACCACAAACACTCAAAGTAGAGGCGATACAAAATTGGCCAAGGCCAGTCACAAAAAAACAAGTAAGGACCTTTTTGGGGTTAATTGGCTACTATAGGAGGTTTATTCCCAATTTTGCAACTAAGGCAACCCCACTAACCGACCTCACAAAAGCAAGAGGACCGCTAATGGTAAAGTGGTCCCCCGAAGCCGAACAGGCTTTTAGAAGCCTGAAAGAAGCTCTCTGTGCCCAACCAGTGTTGGTCACACCTGACTTCTCCAAAGAGTTCGTAGTCCAAACCGACGCATCTGAGGTAGGGCTGGGGGCGGTACTCTCCCAGGAGTCTCAAGGTGATGAGCACCCCATCCTTTATTTAAGTAGGAAACTAAATCCCCAGGAGAAAAATTACTCCATAGTCGAGAAAGAGTGTCTCGCAATAAAGTGGGCTGTAGAGACACTCAAGTATTATCTGTTGGGGAGAAAGTTCCGATTGGTCACAGATCATGCACCCCTTACCTGGATGTGTCAAAATAGGGAGAAGAACGCTAGGGTGACCAGGTGGTTCCTAAGCCTACAGCCCTTTAAATTTTCTGTGGAACACAGGTCGGGGCACAAACATGGCAATGCCGACGGGTTGTCAAGGATGCACTCCCTAATATCCATGGTCGCTCACCCCTCGAGGTCTGAGCTGGGGGGGAGGATATGTGACAGAAACCAGGGGTTGGTAATAAACTCCATATACAGGGCTCCCAGGATACTGAACAGTTTCTGTCCTGTCTAAGCTGAACAGGGCAGCCTCGTAGTACAGGCACTCCATTCCACAGTTTGTCTGCTGCCTGTTTTCTGTCACCTGTCATGCTGATTAGAGTTCAGGTATATAAGACCTGTTTCCTGTTTCCTCTGGGCCCCGCCCAAGAGCCTGGAAGGCTGCTGAACTGCAGAGGGGTGAGAAAGCCTCTTTCCCAAATCGCTTCATTCATTCTGTTAGTTTGTCTAAAGACTGCAAAGGTACTTATTTTGTTGGTGGAAGTGGACAAGCCACTTCCAACTCTGAGTCAGGGACATCTAAGGTTTAAGTTATCGCTCAGACGAGCAGCTTTTTGTTTGGCTTTGTTTTCTGTTTAAACTGTAGCAGTCTCAGTGCCTGGGACTGAATAAACCAGGCATAGCCTGTTTAAAGGAACAGTACGTGACGTCTCATCATTTAACCTACCCTAAAAGACCGTGTTCTAACAGTCCCGGACAGACGGCGGAGCCCCGGAGTAAGCCGTTTGTCACAATATATATATATATATATATTTGCACCCTCTGAATTGATATATATATATATATCAATTGATACTGAATTGATATATATATATATTGATTTATATATATACACACACACACATATATATATACACATATATACACACACACACACACATATATATATATATATATATATTTACACATACACACATGTACATACTGTATGTATAATTTATACTGTGCTTCACTAATTATAAATGTTCACTTAAGGCTCAGAGAAAAAATACTCTTTACATTTTTTTTATTTATTTTGGTATATCCAAACTAGAGTGAGTGAGCAGAAAAGGGTCTATTTAACCTTTTGTTTAAATTCATAATTTGTATGAATTTTTTTTTTTAGAGATAATAAGCTATGTATATTTTCTCTCTTTTCCTTTCACTGTCCGTATATACCAATCTAGAATTCCTGTGTCCTTGAAAACACAATTTAGAGATAGATCCACAAAGTCATGTCAACTAAGGTCACGTTACCAAAATTGTTAAGGTTAGCTTCTCTGATGTTAACGAAGGTCCACAAAGCAAAATATATGCACAGTAAAAAGAGAGGCTGCTCATTTGCATATGGCTAACATTGGCCCTAGCTGACTTTTCCGATGGGTCATGCCAACCACATGCTAAGGAAGATGCCAGGTATATATTGCAATACAATATATACCTGGCATCTTCCTTCCCAATATTTATTTTTAAATTAACTGCTTGGAAGCCATAGTAGCCATGTGGGCATGCATTATGCATGCATTGTCACAAAAGTAGCCAAGGGGTTAATAGAAAAAGCCTAACTACCCTAATGACATACTGGCATATAAGGGGCTAACCACCACACTGTAACCCCTCAGGTGACCTAACCTCCCTTCCAGGGGCACCTACTATCATAACCCACCTTCCCATCCCCAAACAAACCTACCCCTGCCCCCTTCAGTAACGACCCTTAGCCATACTAGCAAGTATGGCTAATAGGGCTAATGGCCAACAACAACACCCCAGACCAGGACTCTCACAAAGGACCGGAAATTTCAGCAGAGTCAACATCCAGTGGCTTACGAAAGAAGACGCCTAAATATAAAGATGAAGAAAAGATGAAGGGAAAATAAGCCATCGGCCCTCGATTCATTTGGCATTTTCATTTTTCTTCTGTTTTTTTTTTGCCACTGAGCATGTGGATTATTGTTTTTTTTTTTAATGGTTATGCATCCACCATGTTGGTTCGATTAGTAGCAGGGGGCTCCTTGCCCTGAAGATGGAGGCCATCAAGACAAATGGGGCAACTAAAATATTAATTTGACCTACTCATTGAGTACCATTGTGGCTCTCTAGGCAATCCTTGAGAGAGCATAAATTGCCCCAATTACACTCAGTCGGTCCATTTTAACCATTTAAATGTTTTAGTGTGTGTGTACCTAGGCGCGCAAGAGAAAAGAAATGGAAGGGGGGAATAAACATAGAGTAGTATGTATATATATATATATATATATATATATATATATATATATATATTAATAATAATGAGTGCTCAGTGATGCACTTACAATAAGTTGAGGATATTAGAACTTGAATCCAATCACTATAAGGACTTGACTTGGTTCTGACAAAGTGTAGTCTTGTTGGGATCTTATAAACCAATTAGATTGCTTCTGGATCTTTTAGCTGCTTTCACTATAGATATATTGGTGCCAGTGTAGTATCCAATGCAAAAAAATAAAACGATTGAACTGTAGAACTATTTATTAAAAAATTACTTAATCATATAGGGTCAAAAAACTCACACATGTGAGATAAAAAGGCAGTGTGGAAGAGACACAGCTATATGAGTCTGATATAGTAATTGACTCCCTTGAGTTGCCATTCTTGGAATACACATTAAAGTCCTGTACTGATTAGTATTCCTTTAAGTGCTATTCTTCACACCTACAGGGTTACCCTTGGTATATCTTCCAACTATAAGGAAACTATATCCTTAGTTGTATTATAATAGTAGAGAGTTCTGTGTGTTTGTAAGGGGGTTCTCCTCTCACATTGGTTACCCTCTCACGTCGGAACTATGTCCTTAATAGTTTTATTCATACAAACAATCCCGTATTATAATTAGAGTGCACTCACCGGGGTTCTCCTATTGAATCGATCAATCTCGGTGTAATTTGTCCCGCTCCTGATGTGACAATGCAGAGTTCACGATGGATACATCCTCCGCCCTCCAGACATTTACTCCCGGTGTGCAGCCGCTTACGCTTGGTGATTAACCCTTTGTGTGGTATAACTGTTGTACCACTGTGACATACAATGGGTAGTAGGGTAGGTAGGGTTTTTCTATTAACCCCATGGCTACCTTAATGACCATGACCTTTATGGCCACTTTGACTTCAAGTTCTTGGCTACATATTTTGGCCTAGTCCAGGGTATTGCTAAGCAAATATAGGAAGCCCAAGTGTCCCACTTCAGAACCCTGGACAAGGTAAAAACAATTCTGCTACAGTACCCAGCATTAGGTTAGTGTTACTGTAGGTATAGCCATATCCTAAAGTTTAGGTCCTAAACTAACATAGAATTAAGTCTCGTGTTAACTTTACGGACTGCTGTTGATGTGTTATTGTGATCCACATCTATTTTACATAACATTAGCACTAATGTCCATTAAAGTTAACGAGAGCACATAATGCTCTCATTACAAAGCTTTGCAGATACCCGTTATAACTTAATAAAATGTTAACTGATGTTAATATCTCATTAAGTCGTTAACGTAGCTCTGTGGATCTGCCCTATACTATTTTCTGCAGAAATATTTCTTATTGAGAAAAATTCTAATATAATGAACATGGTGATGTTTACATTGAACTATATTCCATCCCCTTGTTTAAATACAATATATATGTAAATATCAACAATGGCAAATGAATTGGAAAAGGATTTATATTTTGATATAAATACAAACATTGAAAGTAGTTTTGTAGTTTGTAAATGTGCATCTTTACATGCATGTGTGTGCTCTACAGAGAAAAAGCTATCAAAATGCAGGTGTTTGAGGTTATGCAGTATTGACAGCCACAGGAGATGAAATGGCTGTGACATTTTAAAGAGGAATTTGTGAACCACAAATATGAGCATGACTGACACAGCATGGCAGCAGAAAAAAATCAATACAAATAACCTAAACCTTAATACCTTGATCCTTGGGAAGAGGATTGCATTATCACAGACTATGAGGAGTAGCATCAGCTTTGGATCTGACTGTTTTTTCTGCTATTGACTATGTCACTAGGAAGCACAGGGGCAATAAAAATGAAGGGGGTTCTTTAGAAGGCGACTCTATTTTCACACTTTTAAAGGGGCTAGAATTTTCTGCATAACCTTGTACTTAATTATATATTAATACATGCTGACAATATTTTTCTCCTGATCAAATGTTATTTAGAAATGTGTCTTACTTAATGCACGTGACCCTAATGACGTGTGTGTGTGTGTGTGTGTGTGTGTGTTTGTGTGTGTGTGTGTGTATGTGTGTGTATGTGTGTGTGTGTGTAACTGTGTTGATGAACAGATTCATTCCATTTATACTGAACCATTTTCCTTCAGACTCGTGGGTTTGCGTATGATTCTGGCTTCAGGTGCAAGAGGATCAAATCCGAGTCCGGCATTATCTCTTTGGGGAAAAGAAGGACCTAATCACCTAAACTTACCATCTTAGATGCTGGCACCTGGGGCATCATTTATTGTGCCTGCAAAATTGTATGTGCAGTGCCCTTTACATTGCTTGCCCCCTGAGCATTGAAGAGGTTAATAAAATAAACAAAAAAAACAACAGTGCTAATAATACATGTATTTTCTACCATACTAAAAAAGCTATACAGTGAACATACTGAAAAAAAACATAAATGCGGACCCTGTAAAACTATAACATAGCTATTGCTGCATTTAAATGTAAGCATGGCTCGATTATATACATCTGAGCAGTGGACACCATTGCTTCCATTATTAGCTTTTAAGAGTAAACATAAACATTTGTAAATGAGGTTTGGGAAATGAGCAATTCCTATTCAGACGTCTATATAAGTCAGAGCAAAGTTGAAAGCAGCCATCATCATTTGAGTTGTACTTGTTAATGTGTGTACTGGGTATCTCTGTTTGTTTGTAGGTCCTTAATAGAAGTGTGTCTAATGTTGACTTTTTGATTCTAATATTGTTTGAATTTTCTATAATGAGTTTCAGCCATGTTACCCGAGTGCTTTCTTCCTCTGATGTTTGCCCATTCATTACCTTTTAAATGTCTTGAAGTAGTAAACAGTTAAACAGTATTTTCTCCTATTGTTCAAAGCATGCAATTATAGTTTGAGAGTCCATTCAAACTGTTTGATGGCTGCAAAAAAAAAGCAGTCAATATTTCTATTGTTATATTGTATTTTCGAGACTGAATAAAAGACAAAGAGGTCATCTATTGTAATCAACGAGTGGTATTTGGGTAAAAAGAATAAATTTTAGTTTCAGAAATTAATGTAGCTAAATTGTTTAAAATGTTGAATTAAAATGGGGCAGACCTTGTGCTTTGTGTCATCACATTGTTTTGCTATATACAATATACCAGTAATGTATAAGCATTAAAAATTTCATTTAAAGCAGTAATCCAAACTGGCCATTTCCCCCCACTTTTTTTACACAGGATTGAAGCAGGGGGTCTCCAGATCTGAACTCTATTAATTTCAGCTCGAGGGACCCCCTGGTTTCAGAGATACTGCTCCAGCTCGCTAGCTGGGGTTCAAGTAATGGCCGCTTTTCAAAGCTCCCATGTCCTGCGGGCCAGTAGGCCACATGTTACTGGAGCTTTAAACTTGCAACATATTCTGACACCAGCTACGGAAGTAAATTTCTCTGGAGGTAGGGGGTCCCCGGAGCTGACATTATGGAGGGTTCAGCTCCAGAGACCCCCTGCTTCAAGCCTATGTAAAAAAAAATGAAAATGGCCCGCTTAGATTGCTCCTTTCAGCTATTTTATTTTGAAATGATTGTAAATATGTGAATTTACAGGTGAATTTTAAATTAGTTGTAGATTTATTTTCATGTTTGACTCATACATATGTGAGGGGGTCACCCCTGGTTCCCCTGATCTTCCCTTGCTCCCTGCTTTACCTCTGTGGCAGTGGCAGAAGGGAACGGCGATGTCTCCCGGTTAGCACCACCATCTTGGTTGGCGCCGCCACGTTGGGGATGCTCGCGCATGCGCAGATAGCCGCCGCGGCCATCTTAGTACAGGTAGGAGAGGAGCGGAAGAGCACACGCGGCGCAGCGGGCCCCAATAGTTTGTCAGACGCATGGAGGCATTGCAGCGGCCATTACAGGTAGTGCAGGCGAAGAAAGAGAGGCATAGGTCGCCATTAGCCAGCAGCCCACACGGTCCTCATAGGGAAAAGCCCCACAGGGTACTCCAACTCCCAGCAGGATTAGGGGTAGGTGAGTCAGATGATTGCAGGCAGCCAATAGTGTTTGCAGCTTCCCCTGCAGAGAGTAGATACATTGTATGGGCAAGGTGCAGGAAGCCAGTCAGACTGAGGAGACAGTTGGGGAAGGAGGGGGGGCAGAGAGCTTCGAGCTTCTGCCCTAGGCCAGAAATACCCTGGGCTAGAGTTGAGGCCCTGACTCCCCCACTAGTGAGGGTGGGTGTTCATAGGGACAGGTCCTTAGGTAAGAACCCTGTGCCCCTTAAGCTGTGTGCTAGGCAGGGACCGAGTGATAGTGTCTGCTGCAGTTCCTTAGTGCAGGGAAAGAGAGAGACCCTTTTGCATTTCCTTAGAGCTGGGAAAGAGAGAGAGAGACCCTGCTGCAGTTCCTTAGTGCAGGGACACAGTATAGTGTCTGCTGCATGTCCCTATATGCTGTGTTGCTGATCCAGAGACTGTCCTTACGGTGGGATGTCCACCTGGACCCCATCCCATGTGGAGGAACAGATCAGCGCTGGACCAAGCGGATCCGGTATACCCCTTTGCGAAGACACCCTGGTGCAGGGGCACCTGGGCAGGTATTCACACCCTTTCACACGTGCACCAACGTTACCTTGCTCCTCACATGTCACAGGACTGTTCACACACTTGGGTGGGCTTGGACTCTCTGGACACGGGGTTGGGAAGGGGGTGCGAGGGTATAGCCCAGTTATGGGCTAAGAAGGTTACAGCCCAGTTAGGGGCAAGGTTATAGCCGCTAGCTAGTGGCAGAGGGTGGCCTATATACTGTTGTGTATGCTGATGTTCTTGCACTGTTATATTATGATACTGGGCTCTATGCAGTAAGCGCCGAAAAAGTCCTCTCGCCAAGTGTTCCTTATCAGCATGATTCTGCCGATTTTCCCTCGCCGTATGCAAAAAGTGCCGAATCCCTTCCGAATCAAGCCAAAAACATTTGGTCCCACTCTGCCGATGATTTGCCGATCACACACAGGTGTATCGGCGTGCATGGCGGGGTGGTGTTAGGTTCGCCAATGAAACTTCTTGCTGAATCTGCCGAAGCAAGCATGTTTTTGATTGAGCGGCCCATTTAAAGGCAGCGTGTATTTTTATTCATTCTCTGTGTTGTTGGGAGAGAGAGGGAGAGAGAGAGAGAGAGAGAGAGAGAGAGGGAGAGAGAGAGAGAGAGAGAGAGAGAGAGAGAGAGAGAGAGAGAGACACACAGAGCTGGGCGATTTACATATTTCATATTGACTGAGAGAGTAGTTGTGTATTGTGAGAGGTTTGTCCTGTGTTGTTTTGTTAACATCTTTGTCTTGTTTTCCCTTTGTATGTGTTCAGTGCGATTGTCTTTAAATTTATTTTCTGTTCTTTGTGAGTACTATAGGTATGGCCAAAAGGCGTGGGAAGAGTGAAGCTGGTTTGAGTGGTACTGGTAGTCGTGTGAGTACGCGTCTGAGTGAACGTAGGATTCAGGGGAGTGCTGTTGCTGCGAGTGCGAGTGGTTTTGCTGGGAGTGCGAGTGCTGCTGGTGGCTCTGTTGCTGGTGATGCTGTGGTGTCTGTTGCTGGTGCTGATGGGGTGTCTGCTGCTGGTGTTGCTGGTGTGTCTGGTGGTGGGGTGGTTGGTGGTGGGCCGCTTTTGGTGTCTCTTCCATTGGAAGAATGGGAGTCCAGTCAGCAGCAGCCAAGCTCGTGCACGTGTTTGGAGGAAACGTGTGGAGCGACCACGTAATCCTCGTTTCAATGAAGAGGAAAACAGAGTTCTTGTCACAGGGATTTTGGAGCACTATGACTCTCTGTATGGGCATTTACTAGGTAAGTCTATCTTTGCATTGATTGTTCAAAGACATGTTATCCTAGGTCATGTGAGATGTCTTAATATCAAAACAATTATTCTCTAATATCTATCAATTAAAGTTAATTGTTACACACATATTCCTTCATGCTTTATAACGACCATAACAATCAGTCTAAAAAGTTTGCCAAAGTTCATACAATATTCATGCAAGCTTCCTTAGATTTGTATGTTTCCACGTAAATGCTCATGTGCTACACATATTCAACCTAAACCAGCATGTTTGGTATCTCTTGGAACAGGTAGCAGTTTAGGAAACTGCTCATTTTTCTAATAATAATTAACGTCATATATTTTGTAAGTATTTCAAGGGCGGACAAGTTCAGCATCCAAAAAAGAAACGTGGGAGCAAATAACATTGGCTGTGTCTGCGTGTGGGAATCATGTCAGGGACCGGGCGAATTGTCGGAAGAGATTCGATGATATCAGGGCAAACGTAAAGAAAAAAATACAAGCACAACAGATGCATGCTTCTGCCACTGGAGGTGGGCCGCCAGCACAAGCTCTAATCTTAACTCCATTGGAGGAGCAGATGCGAGAAAAATTTCTTCCTGTCGTCGTGGAGGGTTTGGAAGGGGACAGAGATATCGGAATTTTTTCGGCTCAATTTCCAGCAGGTGACAAATGTTACTGCATTACACGTGTCGTATGTTACAGTTCTTATCTATATTTCCGCAGAAACGTATAGTTTTTCCCAATATAAGCATACCTACATATCTCTCTCTCTCTCTCTCTCTCTCTCTCTCTGTGTGAAACCAGCTGCTATTCATATGTAATCACAGCGTAGAGGTGAACAGAGGGGGTGGGGTCGGGTACAGAGCCAGATCACAGGGTCATGGTAGGGTCAAGTCTTTTGGGACGGCTTCCAGGTGGTACAGCCAAATAAAAGGTCAGGGTGGTGTCATGTCTTGGGGAAGGGACTACAGTTGTTACAAGCTGACAAGGTGAACAGAAGTTCATCATATTCATTTGAAATGGTAATTATCTGAATACTTTCACCCACCAGGCCACTATATATGAAAACGTACGTTAGTCATTCGTTCAGTCATATCTTCTTCATACCTTATAGATACGCCACCTTATCACACCAGTACCATCTGTGAGCGACACACTGCATGTGTTGCTGAGTGTCAGCCACATTGAGTGCTACACCTGCTTCTCTTAAATATTTAGACAGATCACTAAAAACATTCATTCACATTTCCACAATTAGGTACTGAATTATAAGCAGAGTCAACTTTGCTGTCATGGTAGTGATGTACATTATTATTGTTAGATTACTACACAACATACTGTATGCAGTGTATGTACAACAGAACACTTAATTTTACAACGCATTCATGCATGAACATTGTATGTTGTATGGTGTTTAAAATACATGTGCCATTTAGGTTCTCATGTACATTTATGTTAAGATGGATAATTTACAGATTGGCCGAACCATATCATTGTCATTTCATTATGTGATGCTGATATTTAGCCATAACTACTCCCACTGCAGATACTTCATGTTAATTATGTACACATGCCAATTAAATTCTGATGTTATTCTTCTATATAGTTGCTCCTGCAGCTCCTGTGTCACCTGACACTGAACATGTCTCATCACCTGTCTCATCAAGGTCATCATCATGAATGGAAGGTGAGTGTATGAGGTGCAGCACATATGTGTACATTTGACAAATTTCATTTGCCATGCAAATTAAATGACTTTCACATGTAATGAACTTCAGATCAGTTATTGTCACAGAAGATGTAGTGTTTCCTGACAACATGTATTGTGTGTGTTTTAAACTATCAGCTAGGAGTTGTGAGGTTACAACAACCTTTAATTCATTCTTCTTTCACACTGAGTCGAAACATCATTGTTACTTCAACCATCATCTTTTAATTGGACACAAATAAAAAATTATGGAAACATGTTATGTGTTACAATATGAGAACAACTACCATTATAGTGAAAACAAAGTGAAAGTTCCATGGCAGTTCATAATGTCTTTCTTTATTTGTAGAACCAGATGTTGCCGCTCAAGGACAAATTCACTCAAGTGCCCATGAAGATGTTGACACTCCTGGATTAACCCAAATTCAAGTCCTCCTGCTCGTGACACCTACTCAGCTATTGCAGCTTCTGAAGAACGAATCTTGGGTGAAGAAAATCGTCGCCATTCAGAAATGATGTCAGTGCTTGAAAGGATGCTGTCACTGCATGAAAGGATGCATGAAAGGTCAATATCAGAAATGTCACAAATTAAAAAAGGCATCATCCAAGTTCCTAAAGAAATCCAAAATGTAAACATTTACATTCAAAACAAGCACTAGTTTTGAATGTAAGCCAAGCAAATCAGTTTCGTAGTACAGCAAGAGAACAACAATTCCACTTTACCCCATCAGAGGATGGATCTTTACATGCTGCTACTTTTTCTCCTGAGTCATCAGTTCTTCCTTCCCCAGTTCTGAATGATACCGGTACAGTAGGTGCAAGTTCTGTGTAGGTCCCTGTCAACATCCAACCTCTTACATCTGTTCAAAATATGGAACCGACACCTACAAATGAGACACGCAAAAGAAAGTTAGGGCAACAATTACTAATAACCAGCTTTTTGAAAAAGATTAAAACACCAAAACAAGAAAGTGCTCCACCATCAGTCTTGCAATGTTTATCAACTGTTTCACAACTGCCAAAGCCTCAACCCAGTGCCCCTGAAGTGCAACAGCGCACACCCAGTGCCCCTGAAGTGCAACAGCTCACACCCAGTGCCCCTGAAGTGCAACAGCCCTCACCCAGTGCCCCTGAAGTGCCACAGCCCACACATAGTGCCACTGAAGTGCCACAGCACACACCCAGTGCCACTGAACTGCCACAGCCCACACCCAGTGCCCCTGAATTGCAACAGCCCGCAACCAGTGCCCCTGAAGTGCAACAGCCCACACTTAGTGCCACTGAAGTGCCACAGCCCACATCCAGTGCCACAGAACTGCCACAGGCCAGTACAAGTCGTACAGTTAAGGCCAGAGTAATTGGCAGAGGGAAAAGGCAAACACAACAGCCAACAAGCAGGCCTGTGACTCGCTCTCAAAAGGATAAACAAAAATAAATAATCACATTCACTAAATTTGTTGGTGTCCTGGTGTTGTTTACTGCAGACTATTTCATGCATAGTGTATGTATGATCATGTACAGATGCTTGATAACATTCAAGTATGTCCTTGTACACATGAATGTTTAGAAATGCTCACTGACTTAATGAAGGCATATTTGATAACATATGAATATGTATTAATCATCAGTTGATTAATGGTACAACATTATTACACACTTGGCATGTTAATGGAAGATGACATTCACTTAGCTCTTGTTCAAGATGAGATGTATGTGGGTTATTTTGGTAATGTAGATAGTCATTTCATGCTAATATTAATGACATACAACTTTAAATAAGTACCCATATAACAGCATACATTTTTATGTTATGTTTTCTGGTGTCTTAACTCTGTAAGACATTACTTACCTTAATCTTCTTTCATAGTTCATAATGTTGGCATGTGATCATGTATGATTTTTGGTTACAATAACAGATCTGTAAGTCTTTATGAATATATCTGTAGTCTCTCTGTATCTCTATCTATATATGTATACACACACACACACACACACTGTGTGTGTGTGTGTGTGTGTGTGTGTGTGTGTGTGTGTGTGTGTGTGTGTGTGTGTGTGTGTGTGTGTGTGTGTGTGTGTGTGTGTGTGTGTGTGTGTGTGTGTGTGTGTGTGTGTGTGTGTGTGCGCGTGTGTGCGTATTTATATATATATATTAACTGATAAATATATATATATATATATATCTGCCACTGTTGTCAGCAAACAGGCCTTGTGTTAATGAGATATAAATGTTAGGACACTTGCTAAAATTATGGTATCAGTATGATTGAGCCCCTAATTCACTCAGCTGTATTTAACTTAGAATATGATTACAACAAGGCCTACTTACACACATCAATGCCTTTAGTTTAGCACTCTATATATCATATATATATATATATAATCAGATTGAACAGTACAGGCCTTCATGCCTGCAAAGCCTTGTTTGCTGTTAAATACAACTTCTACACAGATGACTCAATTAGGCCCTCAAACATACTCACCCATTAATGTTATAAACTGTTATGAACTGTTAAGATAATTACAACAAGGCCTGTTTCCACACAAGGCCTTCAATGTAGCAATATATATATATATATAGCAACGGTAAATATTACTGTATGTTCATTTTCATGTCTTATATATATACACACACACAGACATATATATATATATACATAATATATAAATATATATATACACACACAATATATAGTTCATTATATATAGATATATCTAAATATATATATCAACATATATTTATCTAATTATATATATATACAGGTAAACCCTGTTATAACGCGGTCCTTGGGGTCCACAACCCCAAGACCGCGTTACAACCGGGGTCGCGTTAAAATTTCACCGAGCCTCCTCATTACAGATTTAATTCTCCTCCATTTTGCCGCCTTACCAGTGCTCTCCTCTTCCTGCTGTCCACGTGCTCATATCTCTCTGCTCTGCTCATCTCTCTGCTGTCTTGCCATCGCGTGCCATTGTTTTTTTCAAACATTCAATTCAATGCTTTATTGACTTCCAGACACAGACACGATTAAACATTAATACATTTTGAACAAAACATATGCAGGGATTGAACTCGGGACCTTTTGATAGCAATGCCTTGCTTCTTACCTCTACACCATAGGCTTGGTGTGACAAGACATGACCTATAAATATATTTATCCTCTACAACACATTGCCACAGGGTACAGGTCAATGTTAATCTTAAGTCTATTTCTAGCTATCTATGACATCACACAGCTTCTGTGGTCTAGTGGTAGAATGCTTAACCAACATATGAAAGGGTTCTGGGTTCAATTTCTGTATGAAATGGTATAATTAACTTTTTTAATATATTATTATTTTAATTATATTGTATCATTTATAAATATATAATTCTTTATTATTCTTTATTAAGTAATAATTATTCATTAATCAATAATGATGTATTAATAATAATTCATTATTAATCATTCTTTATGATTATGTATTATTAATAAGTATGATTCTTAATTATTATTAACAGTTAATTAACTAATTAATAATTATTACTAAATACTTAATAATAATTATTAATACTTATTACTAAAACGTATTAATACTTACTAATTATTAATAATTAGTAAGTATTAATAATTGTTATTAATAATTAAGTATTAATAATTACTTAATAATTATTAACACCCAATTAGTAATAATTATTATTAATACTTAATTATTAACAACAATTATTAATACTTACTAATAATTAATAATTATGTATTAAGTATTATTAATAATTATTAATTAATAATACTATTATTATTAATTATATTATGATTAATAAGTATGATTATTAATTATCATTAACAATTAATAATTTTTACTAATTAATAAGTATTACTAATACCTAATAATTATTAATACCCAATTAGTAATAATAATTATTAATACTTAATTATTAATAAAACTTATTAATACTTAATAATTATTAATAATTAGTAAGTATTAATAATTGTTATTAATAATTAAGTAGTAATAATTTTTATTACTAATTGGGTATTAATAATTATTAAATAATTATTAAATAATTATTAATACTTAATTATTAATAACAATTATTAATACTTACTAATTATTAATAATTATTAAGTATTAATACGTTTTAGTAATAAGTAAGTATTAATAATTATTATTAAGTATTTAGTAATAATTATTAATTAGTTAATTAACTGTTAATAAGAATTAATAATCATACTTATTAATAATACATAATCATAAAGAATGATTAATAATGAATTATTATTAATACATCATTATTGATTAATGAATAATTATTACTTAATAAAGAATAATAAAGAATTATATATTTATAAATTATACAATATAATTAAAATAATAATATATTAAAAAAGTTAATTATACCATTTCATACAGGAATTGAACCCAGGACCCTTTCATATAGTTGGTCATAGACAGCTAGAAATAAACTTAAGATTAACATTGACATGTACCCTGTGGCAATGTGTTGTACAAAATGTTTATTTGTGTCTGTGTCTGGTAGTCAATAAAGCATTGAATTGAATGTTTGAAGAAAAAAAAAACAACCCAATGGCACGCGACGGCCAGAGAGATGACGTGGACAGCAGGAAGAGGAGAGAGATGAAGAGAGATGAGCACGTGGACAGGACCGATGGAAGAGGAGAGCGTAAGGCGGCAAAATGGAGGCTTTCAATTCGGGAGCCATGCTCAGACCGCGTTATAACCGATTCGTGTTATAACGGGTCGCGCTATAACGGGGTTTACCTGTATATATCTATGTATTTATCAAGAGAGACAAACAGAGAGAGATGTGTGTGTATGGTTAAATCTAGCTAAGTGTAAGCAGAAATCTGTTCATCATAGCACTGTAGATGATTTCACACACATTCTTATTGTAATTAAAACAGTCAAGTTGTTTTGCACATGTTGATTGCCTAATCCGAAAGTAAAGTTTCGATTCCTCTGAAAAGAGTGTATCTTAAACAAAGAATTTCAGCCAATTATTGTAACAAATTACTGGTGGGAGAAAACCTAGGCGTATAACTGTTAGGTTGTATTATAACCTTGGAACAAACCGCAAAGATAACATGTAACTATTCACACATTCAGCAGACATCCGTATGCGTTCAACTTAGACACTGTACACTTGAAGAGAGAAGAAATGGCAGAAGCTTCCACATTGCACAGTCATCCTCGTAAATCATACAAATTTTTGATTTATGAAGCAATCGAATCAACGCCAGAGAAAAGGGCAAATCTATGACTTGATACAAAAGAAATATCCATACTACCAAGAACCTGACAAACAACGAAATTTTAAAACTTCTGTACGATTCACTTTATCCGCAAATGAATGTTTTGAGCGTGTCCACGATCGGCTAGATCAACGATATGGATGCTGCCATGTTGCGCCATCATTTAAACTTACCATGGAACATGGAACATATCTTCTGTTAAATAGCATATTTTTGCCTAATACCAGTTACACTGAAGCCGCACCGACTGTCGCGTCTGCTGATATACCTGCACCCTCCATTCATCAAGACCAGATGCAAGATGGACATAACTACTATGATATGTATCAAAACTTATATGGGCAATACCAATGTGGATGTGAAAACAACCAACAACTGTACGTACCTCCGGACGTCTTGTTTGAAGAAGCCACTGCAGATCCATATGACGCCCTCATGGAGATGTGTGTGATTCAGCATTCAACGGTTGCCTCAACCATGGATGATACTGTTGTGCCTTCCTGGAGCGAGCAGTTGCAGCCAAATCAGTTTTGACTTCTACAAGAATGGTAAATACAAATTTCGTTATGCCTTTACTCAAATTATATATGTGTACATTAATAATATACACCATTTGTTAGCCAAATGAGTGGATATAGCTTAACATTGCAGACAGCCTTACATGTAGCGTGCACAAAGACATTATTTCCTATAACAATATACTACATGACGAACCATTAGTACACATTGGTGACGGAGTCCTAAATCATAGATTATGATCGCTTTTAAAGTATCATTTCAACATGTTACACTAACTGTAACACACACACACCTCATTGTTTAGCATTCAACATATAAAAACAAAGTGTCGCCCACATATGACGTGGGAACGTGGTCATGTCCCAAGACGTCCTTAAAAAGGTTACCGATGCAAGCCCCACCCCCAACCGACGTGCGCGCATGAAACAGTATTGGCTGTGCCCATAGCTTATTGTTACGGTCAGTGCAGTGTGTCATGCGCGCGCGTCGGTGGGGCGGTGCGTGCCCAGCGCTGGAGGCCAATGTTCATTCACTGGGAGGGGTGTTTGCGTGCATTTCACAGTGCCTTAACATGACGTCACACGTATTTTGTTGGCTCATTGGCTGATCTTCCGGTTTTGCCGTGGGCACACGTCCGTTTACAAAGTTTAGATATGTTCTTGTGAATTTGTTTCGCTTCCATATCATAACTTTCAGCCATAATATGCGTAATGCTAGCAACACCATGGAGGGACATGTATTGAACGCACAACGTAAAGATCGTTTTGCGCATGCGCTAAGACTTAGTCCACACATTCGTGATGTGCGCGCGCAACAGACGTTGTGCGCGCACATTATTATGTATACAGGCACCGAAACAAACATATCAGTAGTAATGCCAGCAACGCCATTAGAAAAATGAGACAGTTCACTATCTGTAGTTTTATCCTTGCAGTTTAAATATATACGTAACTTATGCGTGAATATCCAAAATCATATAGAGATGTGTTAAGCGTTGTCATGCTGAGACATAGATAAATGTGCAATCTTTGAACATCATGTGTTTGCTGTATTTCACAGATGTCGAGGATGAATACACTGGCGACACACTTTATTCGAGCTCGGCTAGTCCCACGAATTCGGGTATACCCGGGTGTATTGAGGTTTGTGACTGTTTTCTGCCCGAGTGCATTGGGTTATTTTCCAGGCAGGGATTGAAGCATTTTATTCCCGCTGGCTGCAATACTGCACAGTATATATATATATACTGCATTACAATTCATGAATTTATGCCATCTGGTAGACACGCGAAGCATTGCAGCCTATTAAATCCTAATCATTATCATTTAACAGATCAGCCGCCCATCAGCCAGGCATGAACCCAGGCTGGGAAGGCAAATGCAACGGGGCTTGTCAGAGGTGAGGAGCGGCGCATTCCAGGTATCTGCCAGGTACATACTGGGTATTTGCTCGAATAAAGTGTGTCGGTGCAGTACATGGGACCAATGTATGATTTCAGATGGGCCAATCGTTATATTAGATGAATCTGATGACTAGCGAACAACTATTATAATAAATATGTAACATTGCTTTCAATGATTGGTGCGCAGATTGACAATCACTACATAATGTTATCCTATTGTGCAAATATTTACCATGCACTTAATTATCATAATGATGTTGCTAAGCACTGAAGTTAGAACTTATATTGATATTTTTTTCTTTTCTACTAACATTATATGTATTGCCATGTGATATATGCAACCAACATTATCACTCAGCAAACACATGAATCTACTATATATGATAATCTCACGTGTGACTTGTCAAAGAATGTAAATGCTACATACCAACTCGTACACATTGTATCTGAACGTACACAATAACAATAGGGAGGTGATAGAAACTGTTTAGTCGTGTGAATGTTATATTATCACCTAAATTGTAGTGGTAACCTAACATGCCTGAGCTAATGCATTTTAGGTACAGATCATTAAACCATGAACATTTGTGTGTACATTTAATTCACACGAGTAACTATAGTTTAGTGTTATTAGTAAACGTTCAACACATACATAGCTAAGTGAGGCAGATGATAAAAGCAACATTATTATGTTGTTTTGTATTATTTCTGGTTGAAATACATGCATCACACAAAAACTACAAAACACACACATACTATGTTGCTGAAATGTGTGCATATGCAAATGTCCACTTCATTTATGTTCATATGTTGACAGTAGTTATAAAGGATCATGATCATTATGAAGAACTAATGTGAATGAAATAAAAAAATTATTAACTACATTGTCATTGTGTTTAATGATTTAGGAAAAGTTGAGAATCCAAAGAACTATACTTTGGAATGGTGTTAACATTTTGACAAATGTTAGATGAACGTCAAATCAACACACATCTTTCACTTATACATACACATGTGACAATGTAGTAATTAACATGAAGATGAAGTGAGACAAGAACTAATCACATGCATTGCAAAGTTAATGATGTTTAACACATTTGGGTCTTTTCATACAAACATGCATTGAGTGTTAACATCGCTCATGTGCATGAATGAATGTTATTACGTTGCCAAAATTACATGTTATGTCATGTACGTAAGGATTTGAAAACACACTGCACAATAACCACCAAGTGTAGATAAACGCACGGACACAATACAGAAATGACATGTTTCAATTGTCACATCTTTTTCATTACGTTCTCTTTATACATCCTGTAACTATACCTGTATCGAGGTTTGCACATCTTATGACAGATGTGAATTCAAATACATACCATGAGCAGTCCTTGGAGTGATATACCTTGAAAAAGAAAACATGAATGAATATAAATCATTGTCAGGACATGTTCATTAGGGTAAGCAACATACAGAAGTGACAATTTTGTATGTGATATGAAACAAAATCTAGAATACGTCAAATATGATCTTAAATACTCAATAGTCTACACATCATTGTGACACACATGTCACACTCCAAAAGAAAAATTGTATGTAACCATACTGCACTAGCTATTGGCTATCGACATAGTAGTTTTATTGTGTATGCATAACCAAAAAGAGCATGTACAGAAAAAATAGATTTAGTACACATTATTTCCTCACATACACACAACACCTTTTAGTGGTAAGAAGTATAATACAACCTGTTGATGAATGACATACAGGTGCCACATGCAATTGTCCACACAGCAGAGAACAGAAAGGTGGGAGAACCATATTCATCTGTTTCCTAAGTGAATGGTGTTTGGACATATGTATTTATCATTACAATGAATTAATACATCTATGTAGTACTATGAACATATATGTATTTGCTTACATGAAAAATATGTGTTTATGACATTCCGACGTGTCTCCACACCACTGGCTGTTTGCTCAGTGTCAGCTGGTAAATGTACGGGATGCTCCTCCTCCAAGCCATGACGTATGTCGGTTTCTAAATTATTTCGGAGTGACAGATTGTGCAAAATGCAACATGCAATTATAATATCTGACACTTTAGCAGGCTTATATTGAAGTGCCCCACCAGTTCTATCTAAACACCTAAATCGTGTCTTCAGAAGCCCAAATGTTCTCTCTATGATGGATCATGTAGATATATGTGCCACGTTATACCTCTCCTCTGCTTCACATTGAGGGTTTGCCACCGGGGTCAACAGCCACGGCCTAATTCCTTATCCTGAATCACCTATAATCCATCATGCACAAATATGATACAATTTGTGTTAACATTATTACATTCAACAGTTCATAGAAAAACCAAAGTTGTTTGTTAACACATCATAATATGTACTCATGCCCCAGCCAACAGGTCCAAAATAGCCTTCTTCGAAAGCATGGAAGACTGATGAGTTTCTCAGGATAGAGGAATCGTGACTGGAACCAGGGAATTTGGCTTCACAGGCATAATCTTCATCGTGGCATCGCATACCACCTGTACATTCAGGGAATGGTAGTGCTTACGGTTGCAGTAAGCATGCTCACTCTGACTAGGCGGGATCAAAGCAACATGGGTGCAATCTATTGCACCCATCACACATGGTATCCCGGCTATGGTAAAAAAGCCATTCCTCACTTCCAGCCACTCTGTGTGCTCTGTAGGAAAATGAATATAATTCCTAGCGCATCTATTCAGTGCACATAGAAACTGGGTAAAGGCCCGCGAGAATGTAGATTGCGAGACCCCGCCCACTATGCCCACAGTTGTCTGGAATGACGCGGAAGCAAGATAATGTAATGAGCACAGCATTTTAATAAGCCCAGGGACTGCACGACCTCTGGCTGCACAAAATCTAAATCTCCCCGTATCTCTTCATAAAGAGCTAAGATTGCTGCTGAACTCAAACGATAGCGACTTGTAATCTCCTCCTCACTCATCCCATCTAACAGGGTTCTCTCCCTGTACAAACGAGGATGAGGCACAACTTCTCTCCTCTCTCTTCTCCTCTCATCTCCTTGCCCTCTCCCTCTCCCTCGACCTCTCCCTCTCCTCTCCGCGTCCCTGTCCCTGTCCCTGTCTCTGTCCCTGTCTCTGTCCCTTCCTTGGCCTGTGACATCCTCTCCATCAGCAAGCCTCTCCTCCAATAGAATCTTCCTCCGTCTCATAAACATTCGCATCATTTTCAGGTCTGTAGCTGTCAATGCGCAGGTAATTGGCCTCCTTTAAATACCTATGTGATGATGTCAGGTGACTTGATGAAGTGCAAGGTGTTACATTAACATATCCAAGTAGTTAACTCCAAACGTGTATTCAGTACGAATTAAACGGATTATTTATGTGTGTTCACCAGGCAATCATGATATTTGACAATGATGTAACGTTAAGCTTTGTACAACCATTTATTCGCAAGTATTTATGGAATGTGTAATGCATGTACCACTTCTGAACGCAACACTCAGTCATCTCATTAGGATACAACCATGACATTGACGTTGAAAAAGTACGTTGCAACATGTCTAATTTGGCATGTTATTGTCACATGTTCACACGAACTAATTGTAATGTGCATATGCATAATTTGAAGCCATCAGGATACTTGCTATTGATTATGTTTCAATCGTGTAAAAATGAGTAACTATTATAAATGTGTGTATAAGTTAGCATGAAGTGATTCTAATGCATCGTGTACAATGTAAACATGCAATGTTATTGAGTGTCCAATTGCGGACGTCATAAAAAGAGGGAGGTCACAAAGTACATGTAAACATGAAAACAAACAGCTACATTGACATTTGATCATGCGTTACACATTCAAAGCATTCTCTAATGTATGCCAACATTACTATACGCTGGATCTGTTAGATGTGTGAAATGTTACATCATATAATAAATTGAAGCTCACTTAAGTAACATGTTTCATATTATGTGACCTAGGGCCTCATGCAGTAAGCGCCGAAAATGTGCAATGGCCAAGCTTACCGATTTGGCATGATTGTGGTGATTTTCCCTCTCCGTATGCAGTAAGTGCCGAATCCCTTCCCAATCAAGCCGAAAACATTTCCGCCCACTCTCACGATGATTTGCCGATCACACACATGTGTATCGGCGTGCATGGCGGGGTGCTGTTAGGTTCGCCAATGAAACTTCTTGCTGAATCAGGCGAAGCAAGCATGTTTTGGCTAGCGCGGCCTATTTAAAGGCAACGTGTACTGTTAATCATTCTCTGTGTTGTTGGAAGTGAGAGAGAGAGAGACGCACAGAGCTGGGCGATTTAATATTTGCATATTGACTGAGAGAGGTGTTGTGTATTGTGAGTGCTTTGTCCTTTGTTGTTTTGTTTACATCTTTGTCTTGTTTTGTATGTGTAAGTGTTTCGTGTGATTGGCTTTACATTTGTTTTCTGTTTTTTGTGAGTGCTAGAGGTATGGCCGCAAAGCGTGGGAAGAGTGATGCTGGTGTGAGTGGTAGTGCTAGTCGTGCGAGTACGCGTCGGAGTGAACTTAGGGTTCAGGGGAGTGCTGTTGCTGGGAGTGCGAGTGCTGTTGCTGGGAGTGCGAGTGCTGTTGCTGGGAGTGCGAGTGCTGTTGCTGGGAGTGCGAGTGCTGTTGATGGGAGTGTGAGTGCTGCTGGTGGCTCAGTTGCTGATGGGGTGTCTGGTGGTGGCGTGCTTGCTGGTGGCCAGCTTTTGGAGTCTCTTCCATTGGAAGAAGGAGAGTCCAGTCAGCACCAGCCAAGCTCTGAGCCTAAACGTGCTCGGAAGAAACGTGTGGAGCATTCACGTAATCCTCGCTTCAATGACAATGAAAACACAGCTCTTGTCACTTGGATTCTGGATCACTACGACAGTCTGTTTGGCCATTTAGTATGTAAGTCTACCTTTGCATTCATTATTCAAATACATGTTATCGTAGGTCATGTGAGGTGTCATAATATGCAAATATGGGTCCATAATGTCTAGCAATTTAACTTTTGTTGTAAACACATATTTTAATCATGCTTTACAACGACAAGAACACTCAGTTGTTCAATTTGTGCAAACTTCATACAATATTAATGCAAGCTTCATTACATGTCTATGTTTACAAGTGAATGCTCATGGGCTACACATATTACACCTAAACAAGCATGTTTGGTATCTCTTAGAACACCTTGCATTGTAGGAAATGGTTCGTTGTATTAGTAAGAATTAACGTCATATATTTTTTATGTATTTCAAGCGCGGACAAGTTCAGCATCCAAAACAGAAAAGTGGAGAGAAATACTACTTGGTGTGAATGCGTGTGGGAATCGTGTCAGGGACAAGAATAATTGTCGCAAGAGATTTGACGATATTAGGGCAAAATTTTAAAAAAAATACAACAACATTGCTTGCATGCTTCTGGCACTGGAGGTGGCCCGCTAGCAAAACGTCTCATCTTAACTCCATTGGAGGAGCAGCTTCGGGAAAAATTACTTCCCGTCGTCGTTGAGGGTTTGGCCGGTGACAGAGATATTGGAATTTATTCGTCAGAATTTCCACCAGGTGAGAAATGTTACTGTACTAGGCGTGTCGTAGGTTACAGTTATTTTATATATTTCCGCTGCTATTTATACTTTCTTCCCAATAGAACCATACCTACATCTATATATGTATATATGTCTCTCTCTCTCTATATATATATCTATCAATATATATTTATATTTCGTTGTCCTACTACAATCACTAAATAATATATAACGTGGCACTGCGTGCTCATTTGCATGTCATCTCCCACAATCCTTTGCTGCAGTGGAAGCAATTTATGCTGGCAGAATATGGGGAACAACAGGGTTGCACACATGTTGAAGACATGCAAATGAGCAAACATTAATATGTACTGTTGCAGTACATACATATATATAATAGTAATTTATATTTAATTTATTTAACACCTACAAACACGACATTACTGCCTCTTCAAATCATGCATCGAAGATATTGCATGCAACGGCCAACAAACATCACTTGCACTAACACATTTGCTTTTGTTTAGAAAAAGGTTTTTTTTTGCTTCATCTCATGTACAGAGAGCATAATGAGGCACACGTTGCATATGTTATGTAATTGTGTTCATAGGTAGCACACTTCAGACTACTATTTAGCTCATCTAGCATTGTGTTCAAGCAGCTGCAATTAATATGTCATCACAGCATACACGTGAACTCAGGGGGTGGGGTTGTGCACACAGCCAAATAACAGGGTCATGTTATGGTCAACTTTGTTGACACTATTTTCTGCTGCTTGAATTAATTGAAAGGTCAGGGTGATGTTAGTTTTTGGGGGAGGGACTACAGTTCTTAAAACCTTACAAGCTAAACAGAAGTTAATCACAGTCATTTGAAATGGTAACTCTATGTACAAATTCACCCACCGAACCATTATGTATCAAAGCGTACGTTACACATTCCTTCACTCAGATCTATTGTTCAACTTAGATCAACACCACATTATCACACACGTAGCATCTGTGAGCGACACACTGCATGTGTTGTGTTGTTAAGTGGCAGCCACATTCAGGCCTGCAACAGCTTCTATTAATGTAGCACACATATCCTGTAACAAAAACAATCCATTTTCCAATATTACCTTCTTAATGATAAGCATTGTCAACGTTGATCTCATGATAGTGATGTACATTATTATTGTGATATTACTGCACAACATATGCAGGGTATGTCCAATATTCTTTATATTTTGCTAACACATTACTGCATAAACATTGTATGTTGTATGTTAGTGAAGTAAAAAGTCCAAAGTACACTGGCATGTACATTGTTATTACAACGATTAATGTTCAGTTTGCCACACACATTTTCAGTTCATGAAGTGATGCTGTTAGTTAGCCATAAATACTCAAGATACACTAATTCAATGTTCATTGTGTACACATGTCCATTAACAACTGATGTTATTGTTCTATATAGTTGCTCCTGGAGGACATGTGTCACCTGAGACTGAACAAGTGTCTTCACCGGGGTCATGCAGCTCATCGCACCTGGAAGACGAGTGTATGAGGTGCAGGACATATAATATGTTCATTTATATATGTTATGTTGTAATGTTAATTAATTGTTTTTGACATGTTATTTAAATTGGATCACTTAGTGTCATTGAAAATGAAGTTTTTTAAGAGAACATGTATTGTGTTTGTGATGTAAAGTATCATGTAGGAGTTGTGAGGTTTGGACAACCTTTCATTCATTCTTATTTCACACTGAGCCCAAACATAATTCTTAAGTCAAGGTACATTTTAATGTGACGTCATAAAACGTATGAAAACATGTTAGGTGTTAGTTGTTAGCACAGTGTATAATTACATAGTAAAACAGCAGACATTAGCATGCCATTTCATCATGTGTTCATTTATTTCTAGAACATGATGATGCCAAAGACACAGAAATGCAATCAAGTGACCATGAAGAGGTTCCTATTCAAAGATTAACACAGGCCATTCCTCCAGCAAGTAACACATACGCAGCAATAGCAGCTTCTGAAGAAAAAATTGTTGAAGCAGAAAATCGTCGCCATTCAGATCTGATGTCAGTGCACGAAAGGATGATATCACTGCAGGAAGAAACGATATCACAATTGTCACATCTCCACAGAGTCTTCATTGAAGTTCCTAAACAGATACAAAAATTAAACATGACATTAGAAGCAGTAGTTGTTCAGCTAACCCAAGCTAATCACTTGAGAATGACTACAGCAGCACATCATTTCAACTTTAACCCATCAGAGGAAGGATCTTTAGATGCTGCTACTTTTTCACCCCATGCATCTGATATTCATTCCCCAGGTCGGGATGTTACTGGTACAGTAGCTGAAAGTTCTGTGCATGTTCCTCTCAACATTCAACCGCTGCCATCTGTAGAAAGTCTGGAGCTGACACCTACAAAGGAGGCACCAAAAAGAAAAATGCACAAGCAGTTACTACTGACCAGTTTTTGGACACAAACTAAAAAACACAAACATGAAACGGAGCAGCCATCAGTTGTGCACTGTGTACCAACTTGTTCACTAGTGTCACAGGCCACAAGCCCTGCCCGTGAAGTGTCACAGGCCACAAGCCCTGCCGTGAAGTGTCACAGGCCACAAGCCCTGCCCGTGAAGTGTCACAGGCCACAAGCCCTGCCCGTGAAGTGTCACAGGCCACAAGCCCTGCCCGTGAAGTGTCACAGGCCACAAGCCCTGCCATGAAGTGTCACAGGCCACAAGCCCTGCCCGTGAAGTGTCACAGGCCACAAGCCCTGCCCGTGAAGTGTCACAGGCCACAAGCCCTGCCCGTGAAGTGTCACAGGCCACAAGCCCTGCCATGAAGTGTCACAGGCCACAAGCCCTGCCCGTGAAGTGTCACAGGCCACAAGCCCTGCCCGTGAAGTGTCACAGGCCACAAGCCCTGCCCGTGAAGTGTCACAGGCCACAAGCCCTGCCATGAAGTGTCACAGGCCACAAGCCCTGCCCGTGAAGTGTCACAGGCCACAAGCCCTGCCGTGAAGTGTCACAGGCCACAAGCCCTGCCCGTGAAGTGTCACAGGCCACAAGCCCTGCCCGTGAAGTGTCACAGGCCACAAGCCCTGCCCGTGAAGTGTCACAGGCCACAAGCCCTGCCATGAAGTGTCACAGGCCACAAGCCCTGCCCGTGAAGTGTCACAGGCCACAAGCCCTGCCCGTGAAGTGTCACAGGCCACAAGCCCTGCCCGTGAAGTGCCACAGGCCAGTCAAACTGGCTCTGTTTTGCTTAAAGTTGTCGCCAAACGGAAAAGAAAAACCCAAGAGACAACAAGCAGGCCTGTGACTTGGTTTAAAAAGGAAAAAAAAAGAATAAATGTTATAATTAAGTAAATCTGTATTTGGCCTTGTTTTGTTGACTTGAGATTATCTAATGAATATTGTATGTATGATGAAGACCTGTTGTTTCCAAACATTCAAGTATGTCCTTGTACACGTGAAGGTTTGGAAATGTTCACAGTCCGAATGAATGCATAATGTAATTAATATTTATGTATTAATCATCTGTTCAGTAATGGTCCAACATTACACACTTGCAATGTTTAGAGAAGCTGACATTCACTTAGCTGCAAAAGATTGTATTTGGGTGTGTTTGGTAGGTAATTTAGGTGATCATTGCATGTTAATAGTATTCACATGCAAGTTAAAATAAATATATATTTAACTGCTAACATTCTACATTTCAGTTTTGTGCAGGATGAACTGTCAAATATTACTTACTTTCACCTTCCTTGAAGCTTCTTAATGTTGGCCTTTCATCATGTATGAGTACTGGTTTCAATAACATATCTGTGAATGTGTAGTAATATATATGTAGTATCTATGGATATATGTACACACACAGTATATAAATAAAATAAAAAATATATATATATTAATGTTTTAAACAAGTAAATATTTCTAGAGGTTTTGTATCAAAAGATATATATGATGCTTCCTTGTGAAAACACAATATTGAAATAAAACAGGCCTTATGTTAGTGAAATATACATGATCTGACCCTTTAACAATATGGGCCTAATATTATGAAGCACATAATTCACTCACCTTGATCACCATTTTAATAGTTTTCAAACAAGGCCTACTTACTGCCATCAATATGTTCAGTCTAGAACTGGATTAAATAGATATATTATATGTTGTAACACTACAGGCCTTGTAAACTCACAAAAGGCCTTGTTTGATGTTAACTCCAAATTGGACACAGCTGACTCTAATAGGCCCTCAAACATACTTACCCTGTAATGTTTAAACCTTTAAATAAGTGTGAGCAATCTAACAATCCCTGTTTACATATAAGGCATTAAATACAGTAACATACACACACACACACATATATATATATATATATATATATTTCATTGTTGGTTTTAGATATATATATATATATATATATATATATATATATATATATATATATATATATATATATACAGTAGTTATATATATATATATATATATATATATATATATATATATATACACACACACACATAGTCAAAATGTGTGACACAGACAGAGAGTTAACCAGACAGAAAGATACACACACTGAAATGTGGAACAAAACACAGAGAGAAAAACATTAGCAGGTGTGTTTATATCTCATTATGTCAGTGTAGGCAGTATTTTCATAATGCCAACACTACATTTTCTCACCCACATTGTTTTTTAATTAAAATCGTACCCTTGTTTTGAGAATGTAGATTACGGGAAAAATAATTACACTTTCACTGTGAAATAGCTATCTTATCCCAAATAATGTGTGCCAATTATTTCTACACATTCGAATTGGTGCTTGAAAAAAGGAGTGCAACATTGAAATTGTATAGCGACCTTGGCAAAAGCCACAAAAGATAACATTTAAATAGTTTCACATTCAGCAGAAGAAAACTTCAACTCCTGATTCACACATTATTTGAGACGCAGCAATGGCAGACCAGACAACTTTGAACACGCATCCGCATAAACCTTTCAAAATTATGATAGCAGAGGCTATCATCTCAACTGCACAACACAAAGCCAACGTTGGGGTAATCTATGACTTGATCAGAAGTAAATATCCATATTACCAAGACCCGGGCCGCGCTGAAAATTTTAAATCATCTGTACGATTCACTTTAACAACAAATGAGTTATTTGAATGTGTCCAAGATAACCTACAGGAAAGGTATGGATTTTGGCAGATTGCACCACAATTTATACTTACCATGGAACGTGGCACATATGTTCTGATAAATAGCATATTTATTCCTAATACCAACAGCAATGGATCGGCTACTACGGTTCCGTCTGAATCGATACCTGCTGCAATATCTGCACCCTCCATTCCAGAAGCACAGATGCAAGAGGAACATAACTATTATAATGTGTTTCCCAACCTTTTTGGTCAATACCCATTTGAATGGCAAAACCAAGAACTGTACGTACCTCCGGACGTATCGTTTGAAGAAGGCAGTGCCGATTCCTATGAGCGCCTCATGAAGATGTGTCTACTACAGGATTCAACGGTTGCCTCAACCATGGATGAAAATCCACTGTTTTTCTGGAGCGACCAGTTGCAGCCAAACGAAATGTTACTTCTACAAGAATGGTAAATATAATAATCGTTATGCGTTGACTCACCGTTAAAAGTTGTAACTTTTAAATATCCACCATTTGTACGCTAAATGCGTGGATACAGCGTAACATTGCAGACAGCATTACATGTAGCGTTCACAAACACATTGTTTCCTATTACAATATACTACAACCAGATACCTTAGTACACATTGCTAACAGAAAAAATATACCTAGTTTCCTATATCTTAAAACATATCATTGCAACATGTTACCATAACTGTAACACACACCTCTTTGTTTATCATGCAACATCTAAAAAAAAAGAGGGTCGGCCACATATGACGTGGGACCCTTGTCATGTGCCACGTCATCCTTAAAAAGGATTACGGATGTAAGCCCCGCCCCCAACTGACGTGCGCGCGTCAAAGCCTATTGGCTGTGTCCGTTTGTTATAGTTACGGTCACTGCACTGTCATGCGCGCGCGCCTGTGTTTGTGGGCGTTCACAGTGCGGTAGCCCAATGTTAATTCAGTGGGAGGAGTGTTTGCGTGCACTTCACGCTGCCTTAACATTACGTCAGACGTATTGTATTCGCACATTGGGTGATCGGCCGTTGTTTCCGTCCACACACGTCCGTTTAAAAAGATTAAAGAAGTATGTGTTCTGAACGAATTTAGTTTTGCGTTCATTGGATTTCAAATACATATTATATGCTTAATGCTAGTAACAACATGTATTGAACGCACAGCGTACACATTGTTTAGCGCATGCGCTAACACTTAGTCGACCCAATCGGGAAGTGCGTGCGCAAATTAAGATGTGCGCGCACATTATTATGTATACAGGCAACGGAAATATCATATCCATAGTTATGCCTGCAACGCAATTAACAAAAGGATACATAATGATGTTTACTTGTAACCTTGCACTTCTAACATATAAGTGAATTACGCGTGGATATACACAATCATATAGAAATGTGTAACGCGTTGTAATGGCTACACATATATAAAGGTGCCGTCTGTGACCATCATGTGTTTGCTGTATTTCAGAGATGTCGGGGAAGAATCAATGGGATCAATGTATGATTTCAGAAGAGTCAAACGTTATATGAGATGATTGTGAGGAGGAGCGACCGACTAATATACTACATATGCAACAATTTTTATAATGCTTGTAGCGCATATTAACAAACAATACAAAATGTGATCCGGTTATGCCTATATTTCATAACCACTTAATTAACATAATGATGTTGCTAAACAGTGCATTTTTTACATTTGATGTGTGTACTTTATTTTTAACTAACATTATATGCCATGCTCTGTTTAATACTGTACATAACAACCAATCCCACTCAGCAAACACATTTGTGTAGTATATTGTATAATGGGACGTATGACTGTAGAAAGTATGTAAAGGAGACTTAAAACCAAGTAGCCATTTCATGTAAAAGTTATCATGTTACATGGGGATGTTGTTTTAATAGTTTTGTAGTGGGGAAATTTTTTTTTATGTCAACATGTAGTACTCAACTATAATGCATGAATTTATTAAAATTAGGTACTGATATTGTAAACATATAAGTTTCTGTGTATATTTCATTTAGCAAACTAACTATAGTTTACTGTGTTTAGTAAACGTTCAACACATACAGAGTAAAGTGAGTATGATGATATAAGCTAACATAATAAACCTGATGTTATCATTTGACGGTGTTATACATGCATCATACACAAATGGATACAGACACAAACAGTGGTCTTGAAATGTGCCTATGCAAATGTGAACGTGATTTACGTTCATATGTTGACAATACTTGTAAATGATCTTCATAATAATGATTAACTGACGTGTATGACATTCCAACTATATTACCAACATTGTCATTGGGTGAAATGAATTATGCAAAATTACTAATACATTTTATAAATATTTTTGTTTGTGTTAACAGTTTGACACTTGTTACATGTAGGTCACATCAACACACATGTGTGACTTATACATACACATGTGACAATGTCAAAATAATCTTTACAATTCATTGATACCATTACTAATCACATACATTGCAACATACAAGATGTACAAAGCATTGGTGTGATTACAGGCATTCATGTATGGAGTGTTATGATCACTCATGTGCATCCGTGGTTAATCACCTCCTCTAAGCAAAACACTAGCAGCATTTATCCCCTTCTCTCCACCCACCCCTATATTAGAATAATGGAATTTTTAAGGGTACATACATTAAATGTGATGTCATGTCACTAATAATTTTCACATACAATGCACATGAAACATCAAGAGTATGTAAACGCATGTACATCATAGAGAAACGAGATGTATGTAAGATTTCTAGTTGACAACTATGTTGCGTTTATACATCCTATAATTATACGTATATAGAGGTAGGCACATCTTATGAAAGATGTCAGTTCATATATATACCATGATCAGTCATAGAGGAGATATACCTATAAAAAAATAGAACAATACTTAAATTGCAAACATTGACATGACATCTTCATTAACGTAAGCAACACACCAAAGTGTCTATTTGGTGTTACATATGAAACACCATGTATATTTAGTAACATAAAAAATGAAAAGCTGCCTGGTGTACACATCATATTGATGCACATGTAACAGTGTAACAATAAGATTGTATGTAACCATACTGCAAGAATGAATGACTATGGCCATACTCTGTGTATTGTGTTTGCATAATCAACAACACAATGTAACGAAATTACTCGTTTGTAACACTTGTTGTATTCACATACACACAACTAGTTTACATTCGAAGAAGGATTATATAACCTGTGCAAGAATAACATACCGGTGCCACATGCCTTTGTCCACACAGCAGAGAAGAGAAAGGTGTGCTACCCATATTCATCTGTGTCCTAACAGAAGGTTATTATAACAAATGTAGTGTTAATATAACATAATGAATATATCAAAGTAGTACTAGGAACATATATGTATTTACTTACAAGAAAATAAAGTATTTATGACATTCTGGCGTGTCTGGGCACCACTGACTGTTTGTTCATTTTCAGCTGGTACATTGGTGGGATGCTCCTCTACCAAAGCCTGACCTATGTCTGTATGTACATTATGTCTGAGTGCCACATTGTGCAAAATGCAACAGGCAATTATAATATCAGACACTTTTCGTGGCTTATATTGAAGAGCCCCACCAGTTCTGTCGAGACACCTAAATCTGGTCTTGAGTAGGCCAAATGTCCTCTCTATAACAGATCGCGTAGCTAAATGGGCAGCATTGTACCTCTCCTCTGCTTCAGTTTCAGGGTTTAGCACTGGAGTCAAGAGCCATGGCCTAATTCCGTATCCTGAGTCACCTATAATCAATGGAGCACACATAAGGTAACATTAGTGATAACATTCTAAAATAAAATCATTCCTAAACAAAAATTAATTTTGTGTTACAACATCCAAATATGTACTCACCCAGCAGCCAACCATGTCCAAAATGGCCTTCTTCGAAAGCATGGAAGACTGATGAGTTCCTCAGGATAGAGGAATCGTGACTGGAACCAGGGAATTTGGCTACCACATGCATTATCTTCATCGTGGCATCACATACCACCTGTACATTCAGGGAATGGTAGTGCTTACGGTTGCGGTAAGCATGCTCACTCTGACTAGGCGGAATCAAAGCAACATGGGTGCAATCGATTGCACCGAGCACACATGGTATCCCGGCTATGGTATAAAAGCCATTCCTGACTTCCTGCCACTCTGTCTGCTTTTTAGGAAAATGAATATAATTCCTAGCGCGTCTATTGAGTGCAGAGAGAAACTGGGTAAAGGCTCGCGAGAATGTAGTTTGCGAGACCCCGCCCACTATGCCCACAGTTGTCTGGAATGAAGCGGAAGCAAGATAATGTAATGAGCACAGCATTTTAACAAGCCCAGGGACTGCACGACCTCTGGCTGTCACAAAATCTAAATCTCCCCTTATCTCTTCATAAAGAGATAAGATTGCTGCTGAACTCAAACGATAGCGACTTACTATCTCCTCCTCACTCATCCCATCTAACAGGGTTCTCTCCCTGTACACATGCGGACGAGCCACAACTTGTCTCCTCGGTCTTCTCCTCTGATCTCCTATCCCTCTCCCTGTCCCTCTCCCTGTCCCTCTCCCTGTCCCTGCCGTGTCCGCGTGCCTGTCCCTGTCACTGTCCCTGGCTCTGTCCCTCCCTTGCCCTATGTCATTCTCTTCATCAGCCAGCCACTCGTGCAAAAGAATGTTCCTCCGTCTCCTAAACAATCGCATCATTTTGAAATCAATAGCTGTGAATGAGCAGGTAATGGGCATCCTTTAAATAGCTATGTGATGATGTCAGGTGAGTTTGTAAAATGCAACGTGTTACATTAACATATTAAAGTACTTGGCTCCCATGCTGTATCCATTTGATCTAAGAAGTATTATTTCTGTGTATTCAGCAGCCAATCGTGATATTTGACAATGATGTAACGTGAAGCTTTGTACAAGCATTCATTGTAAATGATTAGTGTAATGTGTAATGCATGTAGCACTTCTGAACGCAACACTCAGTCATGTAAGTATGCTAAAAGCATGAGATTGACGTAGAAAAAGTTTGCAGCAACATGTCTAATTTGCCATGTTAGTGTCACATGTTCACAACAATGAATTCTCGTGTGCATATGCATACATTTATGGCATCAGGATAATTGCTATTGAATCAGTTTGAAAGGTGTAACAATGAGTAACTATTGTAGATGTGTGTATAAGTTAGCATGAATTGCTTGTAATGCAACGTTTACAATGTAAACATGCAATGTGATTGACTGTCCAATAGCGGACGTCATCAAAAAAGGGAGGACCCAAAGTACATGTAAACATGAGAAGAAAGATGTACATGAACGTTTGATGATGCGTTACACATTACAAGCATTGTGTAATGTAAAGCAACATGAATATACGGTGGATGTGTTAGATGTGTGACATGTGTAACATCATATAAACAATTGTCGCTCAGTTCAGTAAAATGTGTCATATGATGTGAGCTTCTCCTTTAAGAGTTGAGTATAGGATTTTCCATTGACACATCATCACATGATGAGTAATGTGACACGCTAATGATGAAAACATATAAAAGTACAATGTTATGCAAATAATACACGTCAGGTGTGACACAATGCAGTGAATGCCCCCCACACTGTAATGTTCAACACATTTGTATTGTGAGCAATCGAACGTAAACAGTACTATAATGTTATACGTCCCCGCTCCATTGACTCCATTGATGTACAGAAGAGTTTTTTTTTCTAAGTGCCGTTCCGGCAGCCTTAGCGATCGTTCTCCCCTCCAACTTGCCAACTTTAGTTGGCGGGAGAAATTGGCAATGAAGTCTCAATTTCTTAGTGCACCGATAAGCTGATTTTGCTACTTGAATACAGCCGAATTAAAAAAGTGGAGAAAAGTGCCGAAAACCGGCTTATCGGCAGGCGACTGGCCATAACAAATTTATCGGAAACGTAAACTGACGAAATCAAGCAATTATCGGCGTTTACTGAATCTCAAACCCAATTTTGGCAGTAAAATGGCGAAAAAAACCTTATCAACGCTTACTGCATAGAGCCCCTGTTCCTTTAAGAGTTTACTTTTGGAGTTTCCCTTGTCACATCATAACATTAAGACTAATGTGACACGCAAATCATCATAACATTGAAAAGTACCATGTTCTGCCAATAATAAACGTAGGGTAAATGAACAAAGTTCAGTGATAGTGCTCTAATGACGTGGTGGTTATGCATATAGTGATGCAATGAATACTTGATTGGAGATTGGTAATGGCTAGGTGCAGGTATAAGAGTGAGCAATGAGGTACATATGGGTGAGCATATGTAGGAAGCAAAGTAGTGATTGGAAGGTTGAATCGCAAAAAGTCCCCAAAAAGCACTGACAGCTCACCAAAATGAGGAACTAAAAACGTTTATTAAAGACTACATAAAAAAGAGAATAAGGACAAACAAAAAAACTGGTACATAACAACCCTGCCTTATCGGCGCTTACTGCATGAGGTCCACTGTGTGTTGTGTTGCTCGTCCAGTAAACTTTTAGCCATAACCCTGGTGTATGTGGTTTCTGGATGGGTTCCTATGCTAGGGCCATTCTACATTCCTGTAGAATCCTACATAGGTGGAGGCGCTGACCGACGAGAGAACATTCCAGAGAAGCATCCCAGGTTCCCAGTAGCGGAGGCTCAGGCCACCTGTGAACCTGCAGGTATACACACCACACCTGGTAACATGTAATTCCTTGCACCACCAACATCTGAGATTGGGGTGGGGGGGAAACACCGTTACACATATAACACTTTTGAAGATACATATTTATACTTTGCACATATATAACATTTTGAAGAAAAAAAAATATATTTATTTTGAAATAAAGATATGACGCTCACACATCAATCTGTGCAATGAATATGAAACCAAATTAAGGATTGTGTGCACTGTAAATATACAAGTGAATAAACTGGATAAAACAATGTGACATACTGTACAGTGGTGAGAAAACGTTTGTGAACCCCTTAGGATTTTCACATATTTCAAACTTAAAAGGTTATTGGATCTTAATCTAAGTCCTAATCATAGATACAGAAAACCTGATCAAACAAATGACACAAAAACATGATATTTGTTCAACATGTATCTATCCACAAATGATTCAACATTCAATATCCCAGTGTGAAAAGTATATACAAGTATAACCTCCTTCACCTCATCACTCCTCCCCCATTCAAAGCAGTTTCCTCTCTCCCACTAAACTCTGTACTATTCACCCTGCACTCTGCATTATCCTCATCCCTTGATTCAATCGCACCACTCCACCCTGTTTGTCCCACTACAAAGCCTCCTCAACCCTGGCTCACTTGCCAACTGAAAACACTCCATCTCTCCCTTCGCACAGCCGAGGGATCATGGAAATCTTTCCATTCCCCATCCTCACTTACCACCTTCCAATCCCTTCTCCACCAACACACCTCCACACACCTCCACTCTAAAATCACCTCATCCACACCAACTGTTCTCCACCCTAAACAATCTGCCATGACCCTCCCCATCTCTCTCACCTAAGCCACCCTCCCCCTCTCAGCCATGTACATCAGGAGAAATGGGGACCTAGACAGCTGCACCACTTTCTTTTCTCCATTTGCCCTCTCAGCCATGGACCTTACCTCCTACTTCTCACAAAAAATTAACAATATCCGTGCTTCCTTCCCCACTGCGCCCCACATCCTTCCCCTCCCTCCCCCTCCATTGTTCAAGATGTTGAGGGCTATTGGTTTTGGAGACACTTTTATTAATGCAGTCTCTATGGTATATTTCAACCCCACAGCCAGAGTAAATGCTGCAGGTCTTCTTTCTGACCTTTTCTCCCTATCCAATGGGACAAAACAGGGATGCCAACTCTCCCCTATGCTCTTTGCTCTAGAAATGGCACCCCTTGCAATAAACATTAGAAACAGTCCTTACATCTGGAATTATGATTGAATCTTTATAGTACTCAACTTGTCTTTATGCAGACAATATCCTTCTCACTCTCACCAAAACTCTAATCTCCCTATCGAACTTGGAAAAACTCTTACATTTTTTTAGCTTGCTATCTGACTTCAAAATGAATACAGCCAAATCAGAAGCCATGACTATTGGTACTCTGTGGTGGCCTAGTTATTTAGGTAGGGCTAAGGTTCCGTTCTCGAACACAGTAGTGTTACAATGTATCTGAAAAATGTTTCTATGTAACTTGCCTCAGGTTCCCTTCTCAGAGACAGGGGTGTTACAATGTATCCAAATGTGTGTAGCTGGCTACAGGATGCCTCCTGGAAATAGAAAAAAACACTAGAAAGTGGTTACTGGGTGGCTCAATGTGTGAGCAAAATGTAATTGATACATTGTAACACGACTGTCTTCGAGAAGGGAACATTAGCCCTACCTAAATAGTTAGGCAACCCGGCGTTACTATACACATCGCTACATCAGGATACCCTATAGCACTAAACAGATGGTGTTTTTGCTTTAAATATAGCTATCATATTGCATATTGTGTACTGCTTTACAATTGTTACAGCCTGTGGGATCTGGGAATTACCCCCTATATTTTACTATTGATATACCAATAAACGTAATTTTAACAATTATCAGGTTTACAGATTATCTGCTTTGGGGTTTCTTCTAATTACAATACCATTGTGTACTACACTTTGTAATACATTCATACACACATTTGTATGGATTTGATTGCATGCAATTTGGGGACTTTCTGACCTACTGTCTTAATCTGGACACAGTGTACTCTGAGTGCTGTTCTTATTTACAAATTCAACATTATATATCTTATTTACACTTCCCAGGTGGCTCACCATCACCAGGCTTATGATTCAAATGACTTTGTAAAGAATATTCACATAAAAAAGGACTGATATCAACTTTATATAATACCTTACAAGAGACAATCAGATCATAAAAGCCCATATACAGTATGTTGAAATGGAGAAAATGGTTATAAGATCCTATTCTGGTGGTACTTGGTTCATAAAAGGCTACACGAAATGTGTCCAGTACATACTGGAGGGGCTGTGGGGAAGTGTGCTCCATGTTACATATGTGGTGGAGTTGTCCATGTAACGATGCGCGGAACACGCCCCCTGCGGTGTGTCCCTTCCTTACCTGTTTACTTCTGATCGCCGCCC
Source organism: Ascaphus truei (assembly GCF_040206685.1). Classification (NCBI taxonomy): domain Eukaryota; kingdom Metazoa; phylum Chordata; class Amphibia; order Anura; family Ascaphidae; genus Ascaphus; species Ascaphus truei. Next base: position 95,923,103 of record NC_134486.1, on the reverse strand, counting down.
TCTAGCTGCGAGTCAAGATCCTGTGTCTTTAAGGATTCTGACGCAAGCAACGCCATCTTGCTTTCTAGCAAACCCTGCCCTCTTCCTCCTGACAGGAAGTAAGCCTCTCTTTGACTTTCTCTTTGCATTTAGTCTTTTGCTGCCTGCCCTGGTGTCTGCTAGTACTCATCGCATACTGCTCCTGCCTGGACCTCCTTGGGACCTTTACTTATCTCCTGTGGATTCCGGAAGACTGGGACAGTCACTCATACTACTGAGGTTAGTTTACCGTCGGGTAGTGTAGGTACCTGCTTAGTAGGGTTCACCTTGACGTGGTAGCAGGCTTATAATTCCTTGGCCAATGGATTAGACTAAGAACCCCTATGTTATGTTTAGTTTTGCTGCACCTTGCTGTTTCTGGCACTATGCCTTTAAGAAGTCTGGACGTTCTCCTAGAAGCAATCCTTCTCTGGATGTTACCTTGTGCTCTGGACTCTATGTCCATGTTCCTGTACCATGTTCCTGGTTTCCGTTTCCAGACTCCCGTGCTGAAGCGTTTGCTTCCCAGCAACCCTGCGTTGGTGCCTGAGAACCCGCGCACTCCCGCTCTGCTGTCAGAGCATGCGTGCGCATGCAGCTGGATAAGTCGTGTCTCTGAGCTTGGCTCCGCACCTCCGGACGCGTCGCGCATTCTCATGCGCGCGGCGCGGTCACGTGACTACGTGCGACGATCCTCAGCTGCGCGGCAACTTACTCCCTTCGTATCCCCTGCGGCCTCCCCACCTCGCTAACGGGTCCTTCCCTTTCTCCCTGCGCTTGTGAGGAGAGCACAAGCGTGACATTATGCTCGGCCAAACAAACGGACCCCCAGAGGTGGCCCCGCCTGTCTCCATGTTCCATGCCATGTTCGTGTCCATGTTCCTTGTTCCTGAGGCCTGATGCTAGCTCCATGCATAGGCCCGTTCCTGTACCCCTGTAACGTTGGGAGATCCTATAGTCCCCCCTAGTCTAGTAAGGATCGTTCGGAGTCCGATCCTGAAGGGGGGATACTGTAAGGAATAGGGGAACACGCCCCCCTGCGGCGTGCTCCCTCCTTACCTGCCGCATCTCAGTTCCCGCTCTCCTTATAGAGCATGCATGCACCCGCGGTTCCCTACTCATACCACGGAGCCCGGCCACCCCCGGTTGCGTCACGAATTCTCTCACGCGTGGCGCATACATGTGATGGCGTGCGCCGCCCTCCAGCTGCGAGTCAACTTCACGCCCCCTTGTGGCGTATTCTCTACCATGCCTAGTTTCTCTGATGTCTCTCTGAATAGCAAGCACCGTCCTCTAGCTGCGAGTCAAGATTCCCTGTTGATTCTCTGTGTGGCGGGCGCTGCCCTCTAGCTGCGAGCCTATCTTCCTATGCATCGCTGCCCCTAAGTCTCTTGGATCGCTCGGAGTTCGATCCTTAAGAGGGGGGTACTGTAACGATGCGCGGAACACGCCCCTTGTGGCGTGTCCCTTCCTTACCTGTTTACTTCTGATCGCCGCCCTCTAGCTGCGAGTCAAGATCCTGTGTCTTTAAGGATTCTGAAGCAAGCAACGCCATCTTGCTTTCTGGCAAACCCTGCCCTCTTCCTCCTGACAGGAAGTAAGCCTCTCTTTGACTTTCTCTTTGCATTTAGTCTTTTGCTGCCTGCCCTGGTGTCTGCTAGTACTCATCGCATACTGCTCCTGCCTGGACCTCCTTGGGACCTTTACTTATCTCCTGTGGATTCCGGAAGACTGGGACAGTCACTCATACTACTGAGGTTAGTTTACCGTCGGGTAGTGTAGGTACCTGCTTAGTAGGGTTCACCTTGACGTGGTAGCAGTCTTATAATTCCTTGGCCAATGGATTAGACTAAGAACCCCTATGTTATGTTTAGTTTTGCTGCACCTTGCTGTTTCTGGCTTCCTGGTTTCCGTTTCCAGACTCCCGTGCTGAAGCGTTGGCTTCCCAGCAACCCCCGCGTTGGTGCCTGAGAACGCGCGCACTCCCGCTCTGCTGTCAGAGCATGCGTGCGCATGCAGCTGGATAAGTCGTGTCTTTGAGCTTGGCTCTGCACCTCCGGACGCGTCGCGCATTCTCATGCGCGCGGCGCGGTCACGTGACTATGTGCGCCGATCCCCAGCTGCGCGGCAACTTACTCCCTTCGTATCCCCTGTGGCCTCCCCACCTCGCTAACGGGTCCTTCCCTTTCTCCCCACGCTTGTGAAGGGAGCACAAGCGTGACAGTCCAATAATTGCCCAGACTTGGGTCCATATTTTCAAAATCACCTATGATATTGTAAAAGTATAAATTCCCCAAGAACCTAATGTGGTCATTTTAAATGTAAACATAGAAATTTAAACATAAAAACCACGTACATAACGTGGAAAATATTCTCACGGCTACCAGGTGCTCCATTGCAAGCAGACAAACCCCCCACCAATTGATACTATTACAAATAGAATTAAGAATGTTATGTTAATGGAGAATCTCTCCATTTATCTCTTTTGAAATTATGATAGCTTCTGGACCCTTGGATTATCTAGGAATTATCTAATTATCTAGGAATGTAAACATTCATGTACTTTTCCCCTTGACTTGCAAAATATATAAAGTTAACTAAGTGGATTATATTTCTTGTACTGAATTAAGTTTTCCCTAGTAAAGTATTTAACCACATGAACTGACTGTAATGTATTAAATGTACCATTGTACCCTCACCATCCCTAATTTGTTTTTTATAATAATAATAATACTTATTATTAGTATTATTGCCTGAAATAAAAAATATTTAAAAAAATTAACAGCATCTGTGCTTCCTTCTCCACTGTTTCCCCCCTCCCCTTCCATCCACCAATGCTACCCACTCCTTCCCCTGCTTCTGTCCAACCTCTGATGATGAACTCCTCTCAATCATCAAATGCTCTCATCCTACCACATACCCTGCTCATCCCATTACACACTCCCTCTTCTGCATTCACAACTTTCTCTCCCAAGCTATATATATATAGCAAATATTCCTTTATGCTCATTTGCATGTCTTAGGCAGGTCTGCAACCCCGCCTTTCACCATTATCACCCAGCACACAGCACTTCCACTGCAGCAAGGGATTCTGGGAAATGACATGCAAATGGGAACACAGTGTCACCTTTTGCTTCAAAACCATTTTTAACATGGTTCCCTATAGGCTTAAGCTTGCTGCATGGTCACATTAACACATTATGGTTATAGTAAGTGGTTTTATCCCTTGGGCTCTCTTCCTAGGATTCTATGCTCTGGGTCAGTATGCACCCCATAATGTTCTTACCCTAAACTCCAGTCTTTGCTGGGACTGAGATGATTAATCCTTTTGGGCACCCTTGGTGCAACAAAACCAAGATTTCCCACCCCACACACACCCATCCCAACCTTTATTTAGTAACTCAGTGACCTTATTTTTAACCTTTCCACCTTCTTTGAAGCCCCAAGCATTTCAACGGTGTGTGCTGAAGTAGGTTTAAAGTGTTGCTCCAAAACTAGGGAAGAAATTAAAAATTAATGGTCTCTACTGGTTTACATAGTCTACTCATGGCTAAACAAATGTCATTAAAATGAATATCTCTAAATGTGAAAGGATTGAACTCTAATTACTGTATAAATGAAGGCTGAAGAGACTAAAGGGGGACCTAATATTTATCCAAAAAATGCATATTATTAAACATAATCCCCTCAAAATATCTTTTATAAAATGTTCCGCTAGAGCCCATTTCTCAACGTATACTAGCAAAAATAGACTTATGGCCTAATTAAACATAATGTCCCTTTATAGATCCATGAATTCAGAAAAGATAAGGAGAGCAGGTACTTAATTCTGAAAAGAAACCTGCCTGGCTCCAAAATTACGCTGGTAAATATATACTGTATGCACAGAATGATCAACAAATAGACTTCTTAGAGGAAACTCTAGGGTCCCTGAAAGATTACAACCCATGATCTTTAAAAATGGGTGTAGATTTCAATATGGTATTAACCCCTGAGCTTGATAAATTCAAGATGTAGGCCAAAGCCAAAACTGGAAAATAACCAAAATGTCTACAAAAATAAAGGAATAAAATAATTCCCATTAATTGATATCCGGAGGAGGAACAATCAAAGCCAGATAGAATACACATTCTATTCAACCTCACATGAGTCCTATTCTGTACTGGATTATATTCTAGTAAACCCTGATTGCTCTTGAGAGTCACAGTGAGCACAAAATATGCCCTACTATATGGTCGGACCATGCTCCCATGGATTCCATGCCCCTATCACGTACTAGCGCCAATACCATTGAAGACTAAATGATGCTCTATTAAATTTCCTTGACATATATAAAGATGTAACAAAATCCCTTGAGGACTTTTTCACAAACAATCAAGGGAGTGTCAAGCTATTCTCCACTTCAAGGGAATTGCATAAAGGTTACATTAGAGGGAACCTAATTTTGATAGCCTCACAAAAAAAAGAGTCTAATTCCGAACTAACTAACAAAATACAGAAAATACAGAAAATACAGAAAATACAGATCCTAGAACAAGAGGACAAAAAAAATCAAAGTTAAAGTTACTACAGTAAGTACTACAAAAGTTATATATATGCAGTTCCAGGTTGGAGACCACATATAGCTATTTACCAGGAACATAATCTGAAGATTTCCTCCCTGAAGCTCAGGTCCAGATTTATAGGTCCCTACAAAATTGTGAAGCAAGTAAATCCAGTCACGTTTAAATTGGAGCTACCAGATACCCTAAAGATTCCTCCGGTCTTCCATGTGTCTCTCCTAAAAGCAGTGGTCCGCAACAACTCCTCTCCTGCTCCCTACTTCCCAGGACTGGTTCTGGTGGATGGTCAAGAGGAGTATGTAACGCGTCAGATTCTGGATTCCTGTAGATCTCGAGGCAGTCTCCAGTACCTACAGTAGTATCCTGGAAGGGATACGGTCCAGAAGAGAATTGAAGGCTAGTGATGTCCACGCTTTCTCCTTGATCCAAGGTTTCCACCGAAGGTTCCCCGACAAGCCCGGGTTAATCGTCTTGAGATCGATTCTGAAGGGGTGGGGGTTACTATTAGGTTTGGCAAAATCCTTTCTGGGTTTCCATATTCCCTTCTGGGATTTTGCTTTTGCTCTCCCTCTGTGGCTGGATCGTTCATTTTTGCTCCTGGCAATGTCCTTTAAAAGGACAGCCCTGTTAGCAGGAAGTTGCCAAGCAAAGTTCAGTTTCTTGCTGTGTTCATGCTTTTTGTCTCTCACGTTACCAGACCTGGCTTACGTACCTCGACTACCCTTGTCTTCAACCCGCCCCGATCATTGCAAGTACCTTGACTAGCCTTTCATTTCATCCTGTCTCGACCTCTGCATCCACACCGACTGTGCAACTCTGCTGCCAGCCCTGACCATCAGCCTAATACTCACTCCTCTATCAGGACTCTGTCCCTCGGCTCAGGTCGGTTCTTTCACTTTCCTACCTCAGCCCTGCGGGTCTGTTTCCTGCTTGAGACGAGCATCGTTACACCCACATATGGTGAGTCTATCCAAACATACAAAAATATTGGAAGAAGGTAATAAATCTTGCTGAGGAGGTTACGGAAATAAAAATACCTGCAGATCTGGTGATAGTGGTGTTGTCTAGCTAAGACAATTGAATAAAATTAATCCATCCATTAGGTCCTTCATTTCTCATATTCTGACCGCAGCCAGGGGTGACATAGTGGCATCGTGGAAGAAAATAAATGTTCCAACAATGTCCAGCCTTTCACATAGTACAAATTAGATGATGTTAATGGAGAAGCTAACAGCATGCCTATGACATTACACACAGACGTTTTATAAGATGTGAAAACCATGGATTGATCACTAACCTAACCATTCTGCAATATCATCTCAGATTTTGAATGGAAAATTGCCTCCTTGATTTGTCGAGTTACATTTTATATACCCCCTGGAGCGATTGACTATTCCGACGTTCTTGACTTCCTTTACTCTCTGCCTAGAAATGTAATGCCTTAGACGTTTCCATTTTTTTCACTGAGACCAAAAATAAATTCAGACCACCACATGTTTATATATCCTGTTTGTTGTGGACCTGCGTTATCTGTCTGATTATGACTGCATTTCTTAGTACCTTCTTACTCACCCCTTTTTCTTTTCTGTACCCTATTATTGAGGTATCTAAAACCTCAAAAAAATGTAAGTAACCCAAAAAATTTAATGTAGAGTGTTACCGATTGCTGCAATTCCTTCACAAATGATGAGTCCGATACACTATTATAAAGATAATGTGATATATGACTAGTCTACCCCACTGATCATTACAATGTGAAACGTAAAGCATAATAAACTGGTATATGTATACCTCTGGTATGTCAGAAGTCTTGACTAAAAGATCATCATATCCAGACAAGCAAACAAAAATATTAGCATCCAAGGCTCAATTTCACCACTCTCAACATTATGCCTTAATATTCATTGTGGATCACTTTATGATTTTTCTTTTTACATTTAAACATTCTCTTACAGTACTTGCTTTCAACGTTCAAAGAGAGATCTCTTCTTAAGGTCAGAGAACAATGTCATTCAGTCATTGTTCTCTGACCTAAATAAGAGGATTTTTTTTTCAAAAGGTAGTAGAAGCCTTTTATGTTGATCCAAAAGCAACCACCTAGTTGTTATATTCTTGTTTATTTCTATCTGCATTTATAACACATTATCTCATTTACAATTCGTATTATTTCAACAAGATGCCTCTTTTGTCTCAAATTGCATTTTTTTAAACTGAGAATAAGGATTGGTAATGAATAAAGCACAACAGAATACAGCAGTGAGCTGCAGCCTTGACATTGGTGTACTTCACATTTTACAGTAATGTATCACATGCATTGTGTCAGATTATACTGAAAAAACAAGTCCTTTTTTTAGGGTGAAATTCTACACATGTACATTAGAGTTGCTTGTAAAACCATACAAGAGAAAAATGGTTGTATAACACTTTTCAGTTTGTTTTTGATTTTCTATTCATTACTGTACTTTTTAATGTGCAAATATATGTTGCAAAAACCTGTTATGATAGTTACATAGTTACATTGTAGATGAGGTTGAAAAAAAGACTAATGCCCATCAAGTTCAACCTATGCTAAATTTAGAAGACAAATACTTTATCCTATATTTGATCCAGATTTCTCCCTGGATCAACATCCTTCCCAAGTTTACTTATTTGGTATATCCCTGTATACTTTTCCTTTCTAAAAAGATGTCCAACTTTTTTTTAAATATATCTATTGTATCTGCCATCGCAGTCTCCATGGATAATGAGTTCCACATTTTAACTGCCCTTACTGTAAAGAACCATTTGGATTATTGTAAATAACCCTTTCCTTTGTTTCTGGAGAAATCTCTTTCCCTCCAACCTTAAGGTATGACTCTATGCAATTTGTACTGCCCTTGGGATGAAATGTTCTTTTGAAAGCTCCTTGTATTGCCCCCAAATATATTTGTACTCTATATAGTTATCATATCACATCTTACATGCCTCTTTCTAATGTAAACAAATCTAATTTAGCATTGCCTCTTAAGTCAAATTTGCCATCCCCTTTATTAATATGATGGCTCTTCTGTGCACTTTTTCTAGTTCAATAATGTCTTTTTTTATGGAGTGGTGCTCAAAATTGTACTCCATATTCATGGTGTGTTCTTACTAATGCTTTATAGAGGGGAATAATTATAATCCCTGCCCTTCCATCCATTTGCCGTTTAATGCAAGATAAGATCTTATTTTCCATTGTAGCTACTACATGACATTGGGCACTATTGCTAAGCCTGTTGTCTACAATCACTCCTAAATCCTTCTCCATCAAGGATTCCAAAACAGAGAAAACCAGTAAGCTCCTAATTTATATACCCCTAAAGTAACCACAATATATATATGTTTGCATATGTAGCGGTCATGTAAAATGGCTACAGTCATCTCTCCCGCTGACAGTAAGGCCTGGTAAGTTGTGGGCATGCCAGCAGTAATTATGGAGGTTTGCTCTCACACCCTGGTGGGGTGCCCTGTGTATGGATGGGAGTGGTCACATGCTCTGACTCCATGGTTAGTGATGTCAGAGGTGTGTCAGCTTCCAGAGTGTACATAAGGCACAGCACTGTGTCTAAAAGTTAGTTCTGAGTCAAGTTCTGTGTTCTATCTGAGTGCAAGTTCTAGCAGATGGTTATGTTATAGTAACTGAAGAGGAGACTGTGTCCAGGGACCTGGCACAGGGCAGAGATCCCTGCGGGGATAGGGAGTCCCTATTTAAGGAGAACTACACCTTTCAAAGGGAAGCACTGACTGAATATGAGTGGCTAGAAAATCTACTGCGAGGGGCAGCTAGCCCACTCAGGCAATAAAGATGTTCTCAATCCAAAACCCTCTCGTGTACATGTGTGGAGTGAATGTACAGAGAGGAGCACCACAGAGGAGTTCCTCGTCAGGACCATCCCCAAGTGACCGAAGGGACCCTGATGAGGTGGAGGCGCTGCACTGGAACTAGGTAGGACTCAGCACACTACCTCAGCTGCCTGTCTGGATGGGTCCTCCCCACACACCATCATGCGGGAGACTCAGGAGTCCTGTAGCCAACAGGTGCACCACCAGACACTACCACACTGTAATGGGGACCAGTTAGACCACAGGGGCCAATGTGAGATTGGGTGGGTCAGGCCGGGCCAGAAAAACCGTTACATTTGGAGGCGAGCTGCTGAGATCAGATCTGTCATCAGGACAGGCTCTAGCTAGGCACACTGGGAAACAGGGAGAGCGTCTGCTGCCACTCTGTGCTGCGTAGGGACGGACCTAGGGGTGGTCAGGGGCTGACAGGGTATTGTCAGTTCGCAGGGACGACCTAGGGGCCTGAAAGGAGTGAGGGGTCTGGAGCCGGGCTATAGCTGACCGAGTCACTTTGAGGTAGTGCTAGTTGGTAGGACGCCAGAAGGGATAGCCTGTTAACGTGGTCAGGAATCCTGGAGAGGGTCTGCGCTAGGCTGACCAAGAGAGGTAGACGCCCCAAGTACTGCATGGCAGAGCCAGAGTATTCTAGCCCATTCCAGACACTTACCATAGGGAGCACAGACTGGGAGGAAGGAGTTACAGCAGACACTGAGAGAGTGAGCCTAGCCTGAGGTACTGTAGTGCAACATGAGTCCAGCCTAGATCAGGTGCATCTGAGCAATCTTTATTGTACTGGTGTGGTGGCTGCCCCGCAGAGCGGAGCCCCATGTACGATAACTGTTACGAGAGAATGGAGGATCCGCGTGGTGCGGAGAGCCCAAAATGGCGACCAGAGGCTGATGGGGAAGGCACCCGTGGCGTGCGCCCCACTGAAGAGCAAACTGTCGCTGAGCTGTCTTTAACTAATCTGCTCTGGAGTGGAGCGAAGGCCGTAGCTGCCCCGTTTTTGTCCTGTCTGGGACACCGAGGGGCCACCCTTGAAGAGTGTGAAGACATTGTGATAACTGGGGGGGAACCCAGTGAGGAAAGCAAACAAACTGACATTTCGGGCTTAAAAGCCAACCAAAATGGCGGTTCCCGCTTGCTAGGGAGACCGCATGGGCCAGTCGCAGAGAAAATGGCTGATACAGAACTTGCAAAGAGCTGGCCGGGAATGGTGCGAACAGCAGAGCCCCGCCCTGATGGGGGGCATGGCGCGAAAGTTATGGCTGCACCTTTATGGACAGTGACTCACTCGGCCCCTGTGCTGAGTCAACCGCTTAGTCTATGGGACCCTCCCCTGATTTCCACCAGGGGGAGTGACTTTCAATTATGGCCTGTGGGAATGCACCCACTGGGCCCAGGGACTGATATCCAGACGGCGCCACTACAAGAAGTAGTTCTGGCCGCGGAGGTAACGTGAAAAAAGGAGGGATATTTTGCACGAAAAGCAGCTGCCAGGAGAAGGCGGGAACTAGCCGCGGCCCAAGAATCCCACTCTGATGAGGAAATTGGCGCGAAAATGCAGACCGCGCCCACCCGGACTGAGAAAGGTGCGGCCTTAATTAAGGGGCATGATATTCCCCTGTGGGATCCGCCCATAATTGCAACCCCTGGGGGCGGGTTCCAGCTATGCCAGTGGAAGGAGGAGCCGAAGCAGGAAGTGGCTGGCCCAGAAGCTTCTACCGGTCAGTTGCGAGGAACCACTGACCTGGAGAGACCCATACTGAAAGTGGTCCCTACCAAAAGAATGGCCTGCTCCTCCACTGTGGGAACTATGGTCTCCACCCAGCCCTACTCGGTACCCGGCGGGGTACTAGTAGTCAGGGTGGCTAACACCGAGACGGTGGTCGGGCTCTGCCTACAATGCGGGCTGCCCGGAGGCATTGTTAATACGGCGGCACGCTGCCCACAATGCGGGACACTATACTTATGGCCGATGCCAACGTTCATTCCAATTCAATCTGCTGACCCCCCGGGGGATACGGCTAGGCGCTCCGCCGAGTCCCCTGGTGCACTGTGGATCAATCGTGCAAGTCCCGGAGAAAGGGGACTGGAGTCGATAAAATCGGCTGGGTCAGTGGCAACCGAGACGGTCGGGTCACCCCCCGACCGCGCTGAGAAAAGACTATCGCCCCGATCGGTGACCCCTAAGTCAGGGAAGGGGGATTACTCGGATGAGGATCTCCGCGAGCTAGCGGAGGTGAAATCGAGGCCCAGGACGGAACCGGGGAGGACGACACCCCGTAGTGTGAGTAGCAGCCTGGAAAGCAGGGCGTCCCCCGCAGATCGGCGAGCCGAGAGACGGAGTCCCTCCGTCCCAGGATATGGTGGCGACGGGCGAGAGACGCCTACACCCCTGCGGACTGGTAAGAGAAGCCCCATCACTTACCTTGTCCCGGCAGACGGCGTAGCGGTAGGGAGGCCGTGTCAGGCCCAAGACGCACGTGCGGAGACGGCATCACTTCCGGTGGAGACGACAGCGGAGCATCCGGATGTCGTCATCGAGGAAGAGATCCCGCATGGGGGTCCAACCAAAGATGGCGGCGCTTCCGGTTCCGGGGAGGACATCACTTCCGGAGACGACAGCGGAACCGCTGGGAAAGACGCAGCGACGCTTTGGCGATCGGGGGAAGGTCCCCGATCACCTCAAGGGCCCAGGAGCTGGATGAGCGATCCGAGGACTGAGGAGGGTGAGATATCCTCATTGGACCAGTCTACGGACAGCCGAGAATGGGTCGTAACCCCGTGGGGTCCAATCGCTTGCCCTTATGTCCCATCCCACGCCCTAGATAAAACCCCTGCCCCTGTCACCTGTTCCACGGGATCCCCGCCTAATCTGGAACTTGTGGACATACCTTTGGGGGGGGAGGAGAGACGGACTGGGGAACGACAGCGCAGTTGCGCTACGGAGGGCATTTCTCGGGGAGAATTAGGCAAGGCCGCGGTAGGCCGGTGGTTGCCTCCTGTGAACCCCAAACCAGTAAAAAAGCCCTGGGATCATCACGGTGGTCCGTATCACGGTCGGCACGGACATCGGGGGTATTCTCTGGAGGGGATGAAAGCGATTCAGGGATGCACATAGGTTTAAGGAACACCGTTGGTGGGCCCCCCTCTTTGAAGGTTATGTGGCATGGATGGATCGTACGCGATTCCTTATCCGAAGGGAGGAGGTAGTCGATTTTTGGTGGGCCGAGGGAGAATTCACCCCTGAACAGCGAGACAGAGAGCTGCAGGAACGGTGGTATAAGCTTGAACACAGGGAGATAGAGCCCATGGGTCCCGACACACTGTCCGATCCTGTGGATCCTGACGAACCCCTATCATGGGTGTTACCTGGGAGGGCAGGTAGGGCTGATCTAATTAGGGTCAGTAGGGCGGAACGGGCGATAATGGCTCGATACAAGTCTTCCCACGGGTTGGAGTACCCTTATGTCCCTGAACCCCTCATGGAGGAGATAGAAGAGAACAGGGACAGGTGGCTTAGGGAAACCATCGAGATGTACCTAGTCAATAAGGGGAGTGAAGTTACTGGAAGGAGGGCAGAGGACAGAATAGATCACCTGATGCGAGTGTGGAGTATAGGGAGGAATATACACAAACACAGGGTGACCTATAGGCCTGAGAGGGGACTGCCTAGGCACTATCATGTCACGGTCCTGGACATGGGTGGTAGAGAGGTTAAGAAACCTGACCCGAGCCACTATTATTAGGGGGTACTAAAGCATTTTGCGGGCTCGTGGCTGCTGGTCGGGGCGGGCTTGGCGGAATGTACTGTAGACATTTTGTTATGGTATTATGAAAATTTGTATGTGAAGTTAACATAATTATGTCATGTGTTGCAGTGCTTCCTGGAAGAAGGCGTACAAATTTAGGTCCCTGCGAGGACGATGGGATTCACCAGGGGGAGAATGTAGCGGTCATGTAAAATGGCTACAGTCATCTCTCCTGCTGATAGTAAGGCCTGGTAAGTTGTGGGCATGCCAGCAGTAATTATGGAGGTTTGCCCTCACACCCTGGTGGGGTGCCCTGTGTATGGATGGGAGTGGTCACATGCTCTGACTCCATGGTTAGTGATGTCAGAGGTGTGTCAGCTTCCAGAGTGTACATAAGGCACAGCACTGTGTCTAAAAGTTAGTTCTGAGTCAAGTTCTGTGTTCTATCTGAGTGCAAGTTCTAGCAGATGGTTATGTTATAGTAACTGAAGAGGAGACTGTGTCCAGGGACCTGGCACAGGGCAGAGATCCCTGCGGGGATAGGGAGTCCCTATTTAAGGAGAACTACACCTTTCAAAGGGAAGCACTGACTGAATATGAGTGGCTAGAAAATCTACTGCGAGGGGCAGCTAGCCCACTCAGGCAATAAAGATGTTCTCAATCCAAAACCCTCTCGTGTACATGTGTGGAGTGAATGTACAGAGAGGAGCACCACAGAGGAGTTCCTCGTCAGGACCATCCCCAAGTGACAGAAGGGACCCTGATGAGGTGGAGGCGCTGCACTGGAACTAGGTAGGACTCAGCACACTACCTCAGCTGCCTGTCTGGACGGGTCCTCCCCACACACCATCATGCGGGAGACTCAGGAGTCCTGTAGCCAACAGGTGCACCACCAGACACTACCACACTGTAATGGGGACCGGTTAGACCACAGGGGCCAATGTGAGATTGGGTGGGTCAGGCCGGGCCAGAAAAACCGTTACACATATGAGTGTCAAAACGGAGTGCTACTGGGCATAGCAATATATAGTTAAAATCAAGGACAGAACATAGAACACAGACAGAGTCCAATGCTACTTCCAATGACACAGATACACCATAAAGTATCTATATATACAGTGTTCGACAAATCACCCAAAATTCTACTCGCCCAACCAAAAAATCTACTCGCCACCTAGTCCCGCCCCCAACCCCGCCCCTAGTCCTGCCCCCAACCCCGCTTTAAAATAAAATATATAAACAAAATACATTTAATAAATTCCTAGTCAGAACAACATTCATTTTTGACATAAATGTATTTATTGTATTACATTATACTACAATTAGGCCTTGTTACGTGTGTGTGTGTAAATGTCAGATCTAGAAATAAAAGCCAGGTGTGAATGACTAGTTTCCTGAACCTCTTAACCAGTGTCTGGACATCCCTGCTTCATAATATCTAAGCAGCAATCCCGTCTGGGATCTTACCTGATCCGCAGTCCCTCAATATCCAGGTACCCTCATTCCCGCAATGTTATTCATTGGAGGGGATGTGTTCCCTACCTGTCTTCTGGGTTAGGGGGGATTCCGATGTCTTCCGTGTGAAGCTTGAGTCAGATATGGAAGACAGCAGTATAGGTTATTTCGGTGTAGTATAGGGCAGTTAAGATATATAGGGTAAATAAGAGATCCAGAGTGTGGGGGGGAGAGAGAGAGGGAGAGAGAGTGGGGAGAGAGAGAGAGAGAGAGAGAGAGAGTGGGGAGAGAGAGTGGGGAGAGAGAGTGGGGGGACAGAGAGAGAGAGTGGGGGGGAGAGAGAGAGAGAGTGGGGGAGGGGGAGAGAGAGAGTGGGGGGAGAGAGAGAGAGAGTGGGGAGAGAGAGAGAGAGTGGGGGGAGAGAGAGAGAGAGAAAGTGGGGGGAAGAGAGAGAGAGAGAGAGTGGGGGGAGAGAGAGAGTGGGGGGAGAGAGAGAGAGAGAGAGAGTAGGGAGAGAGAGAGAGAGAGAGAGTGGGGGGAGATAGAGAGAGAGAGTGGGGGAGAAAGAGAGAGTGGGGGGAGAGAGAGTGGGGGGAGAGAGAGAGAGTGGTGGGAGAGAGAGAGAGTGGGGGGAGAGAGAGAGTGGGGGGAGAGAGAGGGTGTGGGGGAGAGAGAGGGTGTGGGGGAGAGAGAGGGTGTGGGGGAGAGAGGGTGTGGGGGAGAGAGAGGGTGTGGGGAGAGAGGGTGTGGGGGAGAGACACAGAGGGGAGAAACGGTGGGTGACACACACAGAGGGTGGGTGATACACAGAGAGAGAGAGGGTGACTGACTGGGGGGGGGACTGACTGGGGGGGGGGAGGTGACTGATTTGTGAGGGGGGAGGTGACTGATTGGGGGGGAGGTGACTGATTGGGGGGGGGTGACTTGGGGTTATACACATGCTCCCATACACCCATACACTTGCTCCCATACACCCATACACTTGCTCCCTTACACCCATACACTTGCTCCCATACACTTGCTCCCATACACTTGCTCCCATTCACTTGCTCCCATACACCCATACATTTGCTCCCATACACCCATACACTTGCTCCCATACACCCATACACTTGCTCCCATACACCCATACACTTGCTCCCATACACTTGCTCCCATACACTTGCTCCCATACACCCATACACTTGCTCCCATACACCCATACACTTGCTCCCATACACCCATACACTTGCTCCCATACACTTGTTCCCATACACCCATACACTTGCTCCCATACACTTGCTCCATACACTTGCTCCCATACACACACGGGGGGGGGGGGGGGGTAAGTAAAGGCCGCGACCAGCACCACCACCACGCTCCTCCCCCACCCACCCGCGCCCATCTCCCGCTTGTGGGGGGGGCAGGCCAACAACCCCCCCCCCATACCTCACGCGGGCGTATTGGAAGCTTTGGGGAGGCAGGGTGGGTGGGATTTACGTGGCGAGGTATCCCCCAGAGGGCGCCCTAGGGGACAGTCAGCCTCACAGTGGCCGCCACTGCCCTGCTACCCTCGCCGGCATGTCTTCACAGTGTGCGGCCAAGCAGCTTTGCAGGCTGCTTCTTCCCCCCAGCCCGCGGCGGCATGAAGCTAGCTTGCGGGGAGGCGGCAGGGTAGGTGGGAGTCACGTGGTGAGGGCTGAGGGCCGAGGCCCCCCCCCGCACGCCAACCGGGCGGGAGCAGTGGGGACCTCCCGCCCCGGGCAGCGATCGGTGGATCGAGGGGGAAGGGTACAAGAGCAGGGGACAGGAGGAGGGGACAGGAGGAGGGGAAGGGGACAGGAGCAGGGGACAGGAGGAGGGGACAGGAGGAGGGGAAGGGGACAGGAGGAGGGGAAGGGAACAGGAGCAGGGGACGGGGACAGGAGCAGGGACAGGAGGAGGGGAAGGGGACAAGAGGAGGGGAAGAGGACAGGAGCAGGGGACAGGAGAGCTGTCACTGTGGGGAGTAGGGAGCCATGTGGGGACCAGGGGGATCGCAGGGAAGGAGCAGAGGGGCCGCAGCATGGCGAGTACTTACACTTGATGTCCGGGCAGAAAGAATGGCCGCTCGTTGGGGGCGGGCTCATATAGAGCCTGGCCGCGTGCCCACAAAGCCTGGGAGCGCGCGCCAATCAGCAGTCAGGTAGAGGGAGTTTTTTTTTTTTTTTTTTTTTTCAGCGCGAGCAGGGAAAATTTGAGCGCGAACGGGGGAAATTTGAGCGCGAACGGGGGAAATTTGAAAAAAAAAACGTGTGCTGCTTGGGCCAATATTTACTCGCCCGGGGGTTAAATCCACACGCCCCGGGCGTGTAAATGTATAGGATTGTCGAACACTGTATATATATATATGTATGTCTAAACTAAAAACATATGGTCATTTAGTTTGATTCTTTGGCCAAAGTATCTTAAGTCTGCACACCAAACGCCAAGGTAGACCAAATCTGTGCAGGTCCTAACACTAATCAAATTCTTAATAACCTGTATAATACCTTTATAACTTTATAATAAAGCTGTTGTGATTAGCTGCATATTTCTTAGTTTGATTGAAGCTCTTATTTACCTGTTTAATACCAGGAAAAGCGCTCTGAATTAGATTTGTCATAACCAAACTGCATGCATGGACCTGCGTGTTTTGAAAATGAATGAACCTTAACCATTTGGAAGCATAGTGGGATGGGGGTGAGCTTGGAACCTGGGAAGGAGGAGTCACCATCCCTTAACCATAAGGTAATGAAGCTGCTTTAATGTATTTTTATTAATAGTGTACGGGAACAAGGGGTCTCCTGAGCTGAACCGCATTGATTTGTGGCTGAGGGTCCCTCTGCTTCCCGAGTTACAGGCCCCGGTATGGGGCATCGGATGCCAGTGTCGCCGCCATCTTTATAGAGCCCACGTCACGTCTTGGACGCTATAAAGATGGCGGCGACACAGACATCCGATGCCCCATACCGGGGCCTGTAACTCGGGAAGCAGGGGGTCCCTGAGCCATTAATCAATGCGGTTCAGTTCAGGAGACCCCCTGCTCCCACACACTATTATTAAAATGTACATTAATGCAGCTTCATTACCATAGCGCTATCCGCTACGGTAATGAATTATTATTTATTGGAGTTTTAATAATAGTGTAGATGTGCATGGGGTCTCCTGAGCAAAACTGCATTGTTTTCAGGTCCGGAGACTCCCTACTTCAGGACATACAGGCCCCGTTATGGGGTACCGGTATCCCCTGCACTTGTAAAGCTCCCGCGTCACATGACAGGGACATTTAAATTCTGCAGGGGATACCGGCACCCCATAACAGGGCCTGAATCTCCTGAAGTAGGGTGTCCCCGGACCTGAAACCAATGCGGTTCAGCTCAGGAGACCCCCTGCACATCTACACTATTATTAAAAATCATATTTGTACAGCATGATCGCCTGTAAGAGCCGAGCATTGAGACGCAGCGTTTCCATGCAGTTCTTACAGGCTGCTTTGTTTATATCAGTTATCATGCTATATAACTTGAAGCACGATAGCAGGGGGGAAAGAAGGTGCTCGCACGATATGGCACTTTTTGGCAAGGCAGGCCAAAAACACGCCGAGCAGCCTTAGTGAATAACACATTTGGCTTCACCCTTTTGCGCCCGAGCTAATTTTTCCCATTTCAGCGCAAATAATCGGAGCTTAGTGAATCACCCCCAGAGAGAGAGAGAAGAAGAGACACAGGCAAAGGCAGCAATAGCACCATTGTTAAGTGTTTACACTTAAAGGCTTGTCTACTGTATAACAAACCTGCATTGTCAATAGCAACACATTATTTTATTTTCTAAATGTTGTTATCTTTAAACAACAAACTTAGATAACACTTAGAGATGTTATTTGGGTCAACAAAATCACCAATCCATATTTTGTTTCTTATTTCAATAAAGGTCAAAATTGTTTTTATTTGCAGTAAATGTGATTTAATTTTGTGGAAAATAGACTTTTTTGCATAAGGTGTCTTCCAGAGCCAGAAAGTGTCTTACATAATACTGTTTAGCACATATGGGTTATAATGAGCTGGAGACAGTTAATTCTAGATAAAATGCTCCAGTTATTTTCTATGATGCTTAACTTCAACAAATTTTGCTGTGTACATGTCTACTTTAAATGTTGGCTTTGCAATTAATATATTACTTTAAGAATAAGTAATGTGGGGGTATTTCTTTGAACTTCAACAGAATGTTCTTTGTCAACAATTTACATACTTCCAATTAATCTTGTTGAAATGTTCTATGATTTGAAAACAGAAATTACAGTACATTTATGTAACATGGTAAGTCCCTTCTACCTGTCTCTCCTACCTGTCACGTCAGTCTGAAGCAGTCTGGGCAGTGACCGGTTAATCTGTGGGCTTCTGACCCCCCTCTCATGCTCCTCTTTTGAGTGACAGAAGTGTGGTGGTGACTCATGGCCTGTGTGCAACCTCTCTTGTATAGGTACAGACCATGAGCCCACCCCTTCTGGTTCCTCGTGAGAAGCAGTGCCCAATTTACTCAGTCCTGCACTGGAGGAGGAAGAGAACAGTGCTACATTTACAATTCTAAACTGTTGATAGTTCCACAATGGAGTGAAAAGATAGTTAGAGAAAATGCTCTACAATAGCCTCCAATAGCTGGTGGGACTTCATCAAAACCTAAATTATTGTGCCAGAAAAATCATCACTTTGTATAAATCAAGGGCTTTCAAAAATTGTTCTATCATCATTTTCTATAGCAATCAATAGCAGGGGTGTGCAAACTATTGGCGCTGCGACCCCCCTACCTGCTCCCCCCAGGTGCTCATGCCCCCCCTACCTTGTTTTCCAGCATCAAAATGGGGTCATGTGACATCACACTGTGACCCCCACGGTGTAATTTGATGCCGCTTTGCCATGGCGACGCATAATCCCGCTTACATTAAATGCCTTGGGGAAGAGCGCGGGGCCTCTGCAACTGCCCGTGCCCCCCCAGAAAAATATCCTGGCCCACATATGATAATAATATATATAATTTGTATTATTTAAACTATATGCTTAAATTTTCTCCTTTTTCTGCCTATTAAACTTGAACCAAATGTATCAAGCATTATGTTAAATTTGTGACAAATGCTACAAGAGACAATATTGTATAATCATCACACTACATGGCGCTACCATACGTCAAAAATATTTAGAGTGACAGATAACCCCTCCCCCTCACTGCAGCATGTTTTATCCCAATTATGATGCCAAAATAAATGACTTGGCTATATATACCCAATATCAACAAAGTTTTTTTAGGAAGAATATAATTCTCATGTTCAGTGTTTTTTTTTATATATGTATGTTGCAGATTACATGCAATTACACACGCGGGTTCTTTGGATAAGGCTTATTTATTTTAGCCTTAAAACATACAGCACACCAAAAACAAATAGCTTCTCATCAGCAAACAAAAGAAAAATAGCTTTTTCTTCAGCAGACAAAATAAAATAGCTTATTTTTAGCAGACAGAGCAAAATAGTTTCTCTTTAGCAGACAGAGCAAAAATAAGTTTCTCTTTAGCAGACAGAGCAAAAATAAGTTTCTCTTTAGCAGACAGAGCAAAAATAAGGCAGCTACTCTTTTGTATGCAGGAGACTTACAGTTCATCACATATGTACTTTGCAACACAGACCTTACAGCAGTAATCTCTTCAGCACTTTCAGTCCTGTCTCCTAACCAGCTAGGCTGCATGTGTGCACATCCTGGGGTTTTTAACACACCTTGATTAGGCAGCTGGGATTCAACTAATTGCCATGTGCTTCCCAGCTGAAGTTAACCTCATCACTGCTGCACTGCAGACTAAACATATGTCTGCCAGGCATATAGCTGGTGGCTTTTATTTACCCTGTCACATTCCTCCCCTGTTAGTGTGTGGCTGGGGCTACACACGGCTGAAGCCCGACCATCCACCCCTTCTCTAGAAAATAAATCAGCATTTGCGTTCTCTTTTCCCGGCCTGTGCTGAATCTCAAATGAGAAGGGTTGGAGGGCCATATACCACCTAGTTAACCTAGCATTGGAATCTTTCAGACTATTTAACCACTTCAGTGGAGCATGGTCTGTCACCAGAGTAAAATGGACTCCTGCCAGGTAATGCCTTGAAGCCTCGATTGCCCACTTTACTGCGAGGCACTCCTTCTCAATCACTGAGTAATTTTTTTACTCGGGAACAATTTCCTACTCAGGAAAAGGATAGGATGTTCCACTCCCTCAAACTGTTGTGACAACACTGCCCCTAGCCCTATCTCTGATACATCCGTTTGCACTACAAAAGGCCTGTTGAAGTCTGGGCTTCTAAGGACGGGACCCTCTGATAGACACCTTTTTATGTCCTCAAAGGCTCTCTGACACTCCCTTGACCATACCGCTTGTGTAGGGGCACACTTTTTTGTGAGGTCTGTTAAAGGGGCTGCCACTTCTGAGTAGTTGGGGATGGACCGTCGGTAGTATCCTGCTAAACCCAGCAGAGAGCTTATCTGTGTTTTTGTTTGGGGGGTCGGAACTTCTTTCAGGGCAACTACCTTGTCGGCTAATGGCCTTACTTTTCCACCTCCCACTGCATACCCTAAGGCTAAGGCCCCGCTCCCAGAGTCAGCACGCACGCACTGCAGACAGGCAGTGCGCTGACACTACACAGACCGCGATATGCGGTCTGTAGGGAGCGGGAGCCGGAGCGGGAGGTGGGCGGGAGTGGGAGGTTTGACAGGGAGGGGGGCGTGGCTTGAGCGGAGGGGCCCGCTACTCTCCCCCCCCCTCCCTCCACGGACTCGGGCTGGAGCTGGTGAGGGTAAGTAAAACACACACACAGGCACTCATATACACACACACACACAGAGGCACACACACAGACAGAGGCAGGCACTCACGCACTCATACACACACACAGACAGAGGCAGGCACTCGCACTCAGGCACACACACACACACACACACACACACACACACACACACACACACAGACAGGCACTCATGCACTCAAACGCATACACACACACAGACAGGCACGCACGCACTCAGACACACACACAGACAGGCACTCACCTGCTTTCACTCCACACTCCTCCCCGCTCCCCGAAGCCTCTCCTCCTCCCGAAGCCTCCCCTCCCCATTGGCTCACAACCACACCACGTGACGCGTCAATGCTAGGGAACACCATTTTCTTGTGTCCCATAGCGGCTAACGCGCCACAGCGTGTAGTCAGCTGTGCCGCCAGGGGGGACCGGGACCGGCTCGCGAGGATTCCCCTGCTAGTTGGGAACTCGCGACATGGCTGCCCGCGCCAACGAGCGCAGCGGGACCGAGGCCTTAGTATTTGGTTTCCGCCTTACCCAAGGCACATTTCTTAGGGTTGGCTGTGAGCCCTGCCTCTCTTAGAGATTTGAGGACCGCTTTCAGCCTATTTAGATGGGCCCGCCATTGTTTACTATAAATGACAATGTCATCTAGGTAGGCTGCGGCATACGTCCTATGGGGTCTCAGCACTTTATCCATGAGTCTCTGAAATGTGGCTGGGGCTCCATGCAGTCCAAATGGCATTGTCACAAACTGGTACAAACCCATGGGAGTGGCAAATGCTGTTTTGCACTTGGACTTTTCCTCTAACGGTATTTGCCAGTATCTTTTTGTTAAGTCCAGCATGGATATATATTCGGCGTTACCAAGGGCATCAATTAATTCGTCCACTCTTGGCATCGGATATGCGTCAAACTTGGTAACCGCATTGACCTTTCGGAGGTCCACACAAAATCTTAACTTCCCATCGGGTTTAGGGTCCATAACTAGTGGACTACCCCACTCACTGCATGATTCCTCAATCACTCCTAAGTGTAACATTTCTTGTACCTCCTTCTCTACCAAGGCCCTACAACTTTCAGGCAACCTATAAGGACGGGAACGTACTTTTACCCCAGGTGCTGTCTCGATCGCATGTGAAATTAAGTTAGTTTGCCCTGGTAAATCAGAAAAACATCATGGAATTGTGTCATTATTGCTAACAAGTCCCCTTTTTGTTCAGAAGACAACTTGTTACCCATTGGGATTTTATCGTCACCCACGATATTCTCCCGTGGAGGCTGAGGACCCAAGTCCATTTCCTCCTCCACCGGGTGGATTAATAGAGCCTGCTGCATCTTCCATCGTTTCAGCAAGTTCACATGGTAAATTTGTTTACCCTTCCTGGATCCTGGTTGAGCAATCTCGTAATCCACATCACCCGTGCGGTGGAGTACTTCGAATGGGCCCTGCCATTTGGCCAGGAGTTTACTCTCGCAACTGGGTAATAATAACATCACCTGGTCTCCCGGGTGAAACACTTTCATGCGAGCATTCTGATTGTAATGTCTCTCCTGACTGTCCTGGGCTGATCTAAGATTCTCCCTAGCAAAATGGCCGACCACATCTAGGCGCTTCCTAAGGTCTAGTACATATTGCAGGGTATTCTTAGAAGGTGACCGCTGTTCCTCCCAGGACTACTTTAGGAGGTCTAGGATACCCCAGGGTTGGCGGCCATACAGCAGTTCAAATGGAGAGAATCCCGTGGAGGCCTGGGGAACTTCCCGCACAGCAAACAGCAGAAAAGGGAGAAGTTCATCCCAGGCTCTCTTCTCTGAATCTACAAATTTCCTCAGCATCCCTTTTAGAGTTCGGTTAAATCTTTCCACCAATCCGTCAGTCTGTGGATGGTAGACCGATGTCCGAACAGACTTGACCTTTAGTAATTTTAAGACATCCTGCATCGGTTTAGCCATAAAATTTGTACCTTCGTCTGTCAACATAACCTGGGGAAGTCCAACCCGTGAGAACAGCTCTAACAACTTGTTGGCTACTTGCTTCGCCGTTGCTGTTCTCAGGGGGAACGCCTCAGGATATCTTGTTGCATAGCCAACTATTACAAGAATAAACCTGTGTCCTTTCGCAGAAGGTTCTAGAGGTCCTACCAAGTCTACCCCAATCCTCTCAAAGGGAACTGACACCAAGGGTAGAGGAACCAAAGGGGCTGGTTTTTGTCCCTTTGGACTAGTTAGCTGGCACTCCGGACATGCCGCACATAACTTAGCAATATCACTATGCATCCCTGGCCAATAGAATCGGGACGAAATACGGTCCAATGTTTTATCCCTGCCCAGGTGACCACCCCAAGGGACAGTATGGGCTAGAGTGAACACAGATTTAACAAACGCCTTGGGAACCAATATCTGTCTGGTGACCTCCCATGTTTGTGTCTGCCTATTCACCCTATAGAGGATATCCTTTGATAACTCAAAATGGGGGAATACTATCACCCCCTGCGCATTCAAAATTTGCTCATCAATTTTTACCACCTTGTCATACTGTCTAGCAAGGACTGGGTCTTCCCTTTGCCTCTGGTGAAAATCAGGGAGGAATAGGTCTGGTAAATCTCCAGGGCCCATATCCCCCCTCCCTCTGGCCATCCCCAGTCATCACTTGTGACTTCTGGCTATTAGAATGGTCACCTTGAGACCCAGATTTTTGCAACCAGTCCTGTTTGTCAGAGCGTCTTTGCTTCCGAGTCTTTTGACCCGGTGCCTACTGGGAAAAAGGTCTGCCGAGAAGGGGAACAGTTTTGCCAGGGTTCTCCTGAGCCACAGAATAAGGCTCCTCGTTAGAGACTGGAGCCATTAGGTCCGAAAAGAAAGGCCAGTCCTGGCCGAGCACAACGGGGGCAGGGAGCCAAGGAGCAACTCCTACTTCAAGGTAGGCCTCCTGGCCTTTTACCTGTAGCCAGACTTTGGCCATCGGATACCACTTTACATCGCCGTGTATACATTCTATACTCCATGGGGAGTCAAAAGAACTCACGTTAGGCGTTAACAGTTCCTGGAAGACCAGAATTTTCCCAGAGCCCGAATCTACAAGGGCCTGGACGTTTTTTTCCCCAACCTGGGCTGGAAGTAGCCAGGGCTTGTAACTTTCTCCAGTGAAGGCCGAGGCTTCCTGCTTAAGGAACAATCCATCTGTGGACAGTCCACGTGCCGGTGGCCTTGTTCTCTGCAGGCGGAACATGAAGAGGGCTCCCTCACAGGAGGGTGCTGTGGATAGCGCTCCGCTGGACCGGATAATAGAGACCAGGCATCTGGTGGGTCCTGTGGGCGACGTCCTCGGAAGTTCCTCTCATTTGGCGATCAGCCGACATCATGAAGGGAATGAGGGTCTCGGCGGGGACCAGCATTTGGACTCCGCCTTTGCTGGAATGACTGCTCCTTCCGTTGGACTTGGCGGATGCGTATGAACGGGCCGTAGGTTCCCGTTGATCTGACCTCCCTCTTTGGGCGTCCGCAAGTGCCGGTGGAGTCGGATCAGTCGGGTCCAGGACACTCGCCTGCTGCTCAGCCCCAAGGAAGTTCTCCACGAGTCAGACCGCCAAAGCTAGGGTTTCAGCAGCGTGGCGTTTTACCTACGAGCGTGCTGAAGGAGGTATTATCTGTAGGAATTGTTCCAACACCACCTGCTCAAGAATTGCCTCCTTAGTGCACTCCTTGGGTTGTATCCAGCGCATACACAAGTCCAATAACCGCTGAGCGAGGACCCGGGATCTCATCTTAGCAGTGTACTTCGTGTTCCGGAACTGCTGCCGGTAGGTCTCTGGGGTCAGACCTAAGCGATCCAGTATGGCGGCTTTTACGTGTCGGTAGTCCATTGCCTGATCTGCAGGGAGGCCCTGATATGAGGCCTGGGCTTCTCCTATGAGGAGCGGGGCCAAAGCAGTGGCCCAGCGATCTGCAGTCCAGCCCTGAGCTTTGGCAACCCTTTCAAATGTCAGTAAAAAAGCCTCTGGATCCTCGTTCGGAGCCATTTTCCTCAGGAGAACCGTGAGTTTGTTTGCAGGTTCTGGATTGGCAGACCCCTGGAATTGGGTCAGCAGCCTGGCCATCCGCTCATCCTGTGCTGCCTGTAGTCTTTAATCTCTCTCTGCTTGTAGCTGGGCCTGCTCCTGCATTAACTGTCCCTGCTGTCTGGTCTGCTCGCACAGAAACGCTTAAAAAAATTCTTCTATTTTTCTCATTCTTGTGTGTGTGGCCCTTTAACTGCAGGGGCCTTTTGAAAATCCCGGCACTTCTGACACCATATGTTGCAGAGTACATGCAAGTACACACGCGGGTTCTTTGGATAAGGCTTATTTATTTTAGCCTTTAAACATACAGCACACCAAAAACAAATAGCTTCTCATCAGCAAACAAAAGAAAAATAGCCTTTTCGTCAGCAGACAAAACAAAATAGCTTATTTTTAGCAGACAGAGCAAAATAGTTTCTCTTTAGCAGACAGAGCAAACATAAGGTTCTCTTTAGCAGACAGAGCAAAAATAAGGTAGCTACTCTTTTGTATGCAGGAGACAGACAGTTCATCACACATGTACTTTGCAACACAGACCTTACAGCAGTAATCTCTTCAGCACTTTCAGTCCTGTCAACTCACCAGCTAGGCTGAATGTGTGCACATCCTGGGGTTTTTAACACACCTTGATTAGGCAGCTGGGATTCAACTAATTGCCATGAGCTTCCCAGCTGAAGTTAACCTCATCACTGCTGCACTGCAGACTAAACATATGTCTGCCAGGCATATAGCTGGTGGCTTTTATTTACCCTGTCACAATGTACTTATCAATTGAATTTCTTATCAAACTCATTTTTTTATGTACATGTTTTTTTACTGTGTTAAGAAAGAAGCACTGAAAAAGTGGACAACTTTGTGGGGATGGTGTATCAGGTCTTCTAGCTGCAAAACCAGAGCAAACAAACTGCACTAGGTTTATTAAATACAAAACACCTTCATTTATATTGCATTTATCTCTTTTCTAAATCTATTACACATTATCTACCATAGTTTTACTCCAGTTTTACATCTGGGAGAATCCAGTCCAATACGTTATATTATAAACCTGCTATTTCCTTAGTAACCTTAACTTATACTGTAACTGTATTTTCCACAATATTCTTTATTTTCTTGGATTAAATAAATTAGTTCCCATCTTTAAGTCAGAAAATGTAAAACTAAAGATTGAAAAAATCTTGCAAAAAAAATAATCGGTACTTTCTGAGAGATACAACAGTGATCAGTCTAGCCTCTTTCCTATGATAAAGTCAGCATTTCTAGTGATAAAGGGGTTAGATGGGTAAATGGGACATTAAACTTCACAAGAAAAAATTGCCTATTTTCCTTCACGTAGTAAGAGCTGTAGCATTAGCTTGTCAACTTGAGCTCTAACCAGCATTATTCACTATCATTCAGGTGTGTACAATGTTGGATCAATCCTGTTCCAATCTAAAAGCAAAATAGAACAATGTGTGTTATTGTTGCATATTAAAGTTTTTATATAGATTGCTTTTCTTTTAGGTATTACTGATGATATTGGTGATTTACATTTTACTGCAGTTAAAGGACAAATACTGTGTTGATTGACTGTTCCACATGAGTCAAAAACAACAAAAGAAAAACTTTTGGGCGGAGAAAAACGAAGGGAACACATCAATCTTCTCTCTTGAATGTGGCAATTAAGAGCTAGAATTTGCTGTGAAAAACAATAGCAAAATCTGCTACACAAAATATGTGTACAGTATTTCTCAAATACTGATTCTTTAAGTATTTTAATGTTCATTGGCATTTTAAAGACATTGGTATCTATCAGAATATCAAATAGATATTTTAGCCAGTGATATTTTGTGGCAATACCAAAATGGAGACTAATGACGATCACCACCTGTGAATCTCAATCGATTTCTCTAATTATGTGCATTCATTTTACATACTTCCCAAGCCCTCCTAAGGACACACAACAAAATGCTCACTGATGTCAACAGGACACTACACTATTTGGAGGGATGTTTGTGGGGGATATATAGACTGGCCACACATATTCTTAAAAATCCGCCAAAACGGATTGCTCTCTGTCTTGGAAATGGCGCATTGACCTTTTTGAGGCTGATCCACGGTAATCCACTGACCAAAGGAACCGGACGATCTGAGGTGGGTCCAAATTCACAAAAAATGTCACACGTTTCTAGTCATCATTTTAGCATATATCAGCGGCCGTGGCAACCAGCATAATCTTTTGCGCCTATGCTACTCCATCGCGACATCCCTAACAACTGTTTTAGCAACCAATGAACTCGAAACCAACATCTACATGGATGGGGATTTCATATAACAGGGAACAGGAGGCATCCAGTGTCATCCCTCTTTACAGCCATAAAAAAACCTCCATGACATAATAAAAGTGCACAATCCAAAAGAAGCATATTTCATATCTGAACTAACATATTCATAGCTATATACTGTATACATGGAAAAGCACTACTAGGTCAAGGTCAGTGACTGTCTTTAATGTATATAGAGGATTAGGATGCGTGAATAGCATATGTACATCAGGCATATTCCTAGACAATATTGATAACTACTGATAGTTGCCTGTAGATGCATAGTCTTGTGAACAACATTCCATGATTAGTAGGCTATCTAGATCCTATAATAGAGTGTAACTTATTACAGTATTAGATCAAAGCATAAAACAGCAAGAACAAGCAAGTAAGGGGAATGTGCAGTGCACTAAATCAGGGACTGTGAGCTAAATGAAGGACATTAATACTCCAATTATACAAATGGAGGTTTAACGTCCACCCCGCCTATAATGAGCACTGGAAGGTAGGTAACTGACTTTAATATCTGATTTCTGGCTCTGTTACCCATGCACTTTAAATGTAAATGTACCTTTCTGTGGTTTTATGTTGTAGTGATAACTCAATTTTTGTTTCTGTTGCCCTTTCACATATTATAATAAAAATATTTTTTAATTTTTTTTAAAACATGTAAGATTGTCCAAAATGAGTACATATTTTTTCTGTCAACATTAAAATAAATGCTATGCACATTTCTACACTGAGCTAGGAAACATGTGACTATTAATTAAATTGAGTATGTGTTCAGCATTACTGGGGTATTGCCCCAGATTTTCCAAGGCAAGTGTTCGGATACTCATGGCTGCATCAGTACAAGGTGAGCTGGTGGCCAAGACAACCAGAAAACAAATAAAGGAGGTAACGCGATGTCAGATGCTGCAATGACATCAGATGCACCACAGCATGTGACAATACGAGGATCAATCGATGGAGTCAAAAAACGGAAGGCGGAAAGAATAGATTGATGCCAGCTGATTTATGAGGAACTACAAGGACGGAGAGAATGAGAACAGTTGTGGAACATCAGGGAATGATCAGCAGAGAACTGTAGGGATTGTATGGACTAAATAAGGGACACTTTGGTATATTCAGGGGGAAAAAAAAAAGGGGGGGGGGGTTCCCAGCAGTCACTGACCATACAAAGATAGCAAAAAGCTAGGACTATTCCAAAATAGAAAAATTTAATCATGAAAGTACAAGAACAAAACATAGGAACAATTTCATACACGTGTGCCGCAAACTGACAATAACAGTGATCAATACTTTGGTAGGTACAAGGGAAAAACACAGGGGGAGGGAAAGACAAGGGAACACCACATGTGGGAGGGGGAAGTCAAAAAAGGGAAAAGGGAAAATAGTGGGGCAACATTTCGGGGTAATGACCCCTTCCTCAGGCCCATTCCCTAAGGTTCAGGAGGACCAAATGTACTTCCCTATACCCTGTGTCCCAAGTACACTGATACAGCCAAATGAGATAAGCTAGCAATCATATATAAACAAAGTAAATGTTTAGGCAAAAAATGCTTTAGTTCCAAAAGCAAGGCTGGATCAGTTCTCCCTTCTTCCCCTATACTAGATAACAGTGCTGGATGGTATCAAAGTATTGATCTAGTCTGTTTCTGCACAATAGCAGACTATGCTGTACAAAAGCAGGCAATCGCTGTACAACAAGAAACAAACTTTACGCAGCAGCAGATGAATGCTGCGCAACAGCAATCTGCCGCTGTAGCTATCGCTGCAAAGCAAGAGACTTACACTGTCTAACAGCAGCCTACAGCTGCAGTTATCGCTGCACAGCAGCAGGCTACAACTGCACAGCAAGAGACCAACAGGATAAACGCTGACACACTCAGAGTGACCCGTGAGGAACAGCAAGGTGCCATCCGTGAGCTGTAACAGGAGATTCAGGCTGTGTCTGAGAGGCTGAGCAGAGACCCTGATGGGACAGACCAAGGACCCAAGGCAATTTGGGCCTGTCATTATCTTCAAAATATGATGTTAATGCGTACCTTCTGGCATTTGAGCACACAGCAGAAAGAGAGGGATGACCGGCAGCTGAATGGGCAAGCATATTGGCACCATTCCTGAGCGTAGAACCTCAAAAGGCCTACTATGACCTAGAACTGGCACAAGCCAGCGACTACAACAAGTTGAAGGATAAAATTCTGGCATGCCTGGGAGTGACTGCTGCAGTACGGGCTCAATGGTTCCACTTATGGTCGTATTTTCTTGACAAGGCTGCAAGATCCCAAATGTATGAGCTCATACACCTTGCCCAAATGGGTCTTCAACCTGAGGTTAAATCGGCACATTGTGGAGCTTTTAGTGATGGACCGCTTTCTACGGGGCCTTCCTGCTACCCTCCATCAGTGGGTCAGTCATAGCGACCCCCATATAGCAGACCAGCTGAACTCATGGAATGCAAAGCGGGTGAAAAGATGGGACCATACTCATTTTGTGGATGTATTGGATCTACTAATAATGATGGTGGTAATAATTTTCATTTGTGCTATGTGAAGATGAATGGGAAAATGTCTAGAGCACTTCTTCATTCAGGAAGTATGGTCACCATAATAGCAAAGCCTGTAATACATAATGTGAAAATAGATAAAATACAGAAAATGGGAATTATTTGCATTCATGGTGATAAAAGGGAATATCCCACAGCTGAGGTAAATATTGGAACCCAGTGTTGTACCTTAAATTACCGGGTGGGTGTTGTACCCAGATTAGCCCATGATGTGGTGCTCGGTAGAGATTTCCCCAACTTGCTATAGTTTTTGTCATTAACAGAAAAGGCAGCCCAAGGCTCATTAGAGAAGGGTCAAACTACTGAGGAACATGTCTTTCTGTTTTCTGAGGTTGATTTGGAGAGTGACATGGGTTGTAATTGGGAAGAGAAACATAAAAATGACTGTCCTCTGGCAGTGTTAGTAGGAGACAACCCAGTTGACAGCAGTGCAGAGCCTAGTACTAGCACAGAGAAGAAGGATGATTTGCTAGACTTGGGAGTCAGTCCTGATAATTTTAAGAGCTCCCAATCGGAAGATCCTACTTTAGTCGCTGCTAGAGATAATGTCCAGGTTGTGAATGGGGTTGCTATGCACTCAGAAAATGTGTTACCTAATCCCTACTTTGAAGTGATAAATGACCTAATTTATAGAGTAGGAAAAAAAGACTGATCCATCATTAGGCGGTTACTGGTTCCCAAGGCTTTCCATAACACTAAACTAAACCTTGCACAGAGGCAGATCAGGCATTTAAGTAATTGAAAAAAGCTCTATGTGCCCAACCTGTCTTGGTAACCCCAGACTTTTCTAGAGAGTTCCTAGTACAGACAGATGCTTCTGATGTGGGCTTAGGGGCTGTACTTTCCCAAGAATACCACGTTGAGGAGAAGAAAACTACTACATAGTAGAAAATGAATGTCTGGCAATAAAGTGGGCTATAGAGGCTCTCCGTTATTACCTGTTAGGAAGAAAATTTAGGCTAATTACAGATCATGCTCCTCTTACTTGGATGTCCCAGAATAAAGAAAAAAACTCAAGAGTGACCAGGTGGTTCCTTAGTGTCCAGCCCTTTAATTTCACTGTGTGGAACACGGGCCGGTCTGAAACAGGGAAATGCTGATGGGCTGTCCAGGGTGCACTCCTTGATGTCCATGGTCACTCACCCCAGCAGGAATGAGCTGGGGGGAGGATATGTAAGAGGAAAGGTGGTCAAATTGTAGAGGGAAGGTATATACCTCCTGCTTTTTCAAATTATACCTGCCCCTACTAAAGGTTAAATATCCAGGGGAGGTTCTGCAAGCATAGTCAGGGGCAGATCACCTGACCTTAATTAACAGAGTGTAAAAAGGCAAGGCTGGATCAGTTCTCCACTCTCCCCTATTCCAGATAACAGGGCTGAATGCTACAAACAGGCACTGGCCTGCAGCAGATTTGTTCTATAATACTTCTTTTTTATTGTTTGGTAAGTGGGGAAGCCACCCGAAGATAGATAGAGAATTGCTGTCTAGTTAAGGCTCAGATAGAGCAAGGGTTTATTTTGATTCTTTTGTTTATCCTGATTTTTTGTCGGCTGGAGTGCCAAAGGAAATTAAAAATTTAAACCAGAGCTTGATTGACCTGTGATTGAGTTTTACCCTTAAAGACAGTGGGTTTTAAGGATCCCAGACAAGAACCCTTCAGTCAAAAAAGGGGATTTTGTCACAATATCAAACTGGTGCTGCTGATGAGGGGCTGCTGCTGGAGCTGCTCTCTAATCCGGACTGAAGTATGCTTGAAAGACTGACATCATGGGTGGGCGGGCTTGGGACTCGGCTGCCTCCATTGGTGAGGAGATCATCCCTGCGTCACACAGGGAACGCCCCCATATGGAAGAAGAGGTAAACAGGTACTTGTTTCAAGTGAATCTTGCAAGAAAACTTTTACTTATTCGAGGACACTTACTACATCCAAATGCAAGGGACAGAAATGGGGTCAAATGTCGCACCCATGTACGCCAACATTTATATGGGCAAATTTGAGGAGGACTATGTATTCCACCATCCACAGTTTAGTAGTCATTGGCGTATGTGTGTGCGATTCATTGATGATGTTTTTATAGTCTGGGATGGCACAGAGACCTCACTACAGAACTTCACCATGGACATTAATAACTCCCTTAACACCATTAGCTTTAGCTCCATTCACAGGTACCACAATTAACTTCTTTGATACCACCATTAGGGCAGTTGACCACAGACTTGAGTCTGATATCTTCTTGAAGATTACTGATTTCATTGTGTTCTAAATCTATGTAGGGCAATACCTTTGGAGATATTGATAAAACATTATTCATTACATTTAAAGATGTACAGTATATTATTTTTAAACATCAATATTAATTTATAACACATTACACAGTCCTTATTATTGTAAAAACATAAATATTGTATTATTAGTGTCAGTGGAATATTAGTTTGGCAGAAGAATAGTAATTATTATCAGTGTCTGAGTTTTCCTATGTGTGTAGCCATACCTTATACATTGTTCATCAACATGAATGAAATCAACATGTTAATGAAGTTATATGAATGACACCATTCCCTGGCAAAATATCAATGTTAAATATAAAACAAAAAAACGGGCACTCCTTGTTCTAATTAGTGTTCAATGACAATTAGTGACAGTGTACAAATAAACAGTGAATAAATGTATATTGAAGTGCTCATGGCTCAAACAACAAATTAACCACGTCAAGGCTCTAAGTTACAATATATGAAAAATATAAGGGGTACTGGATACACTCTACCCAAAAAAATATAATCACCATGTGACAATAAGTGGCTGTGAAAAAGTGATATGGAGACAATTTTACCATGTGTATGAATAAGAAAATAGAAAAAAGAACCGTCTCACAGAATCGTAGGTGAATTCGTTCATGCACTTCAGTGCAATCAGCTGCAATTACCACTTCTCCCAATGAAGTGGCATATTCACAGAGAAGAGAGAAAAGAGGATCACATAGTGCATATCAATAAGCTTTTATGCAGGGAAAAGAATGCAGTTCTCTTCACACACACTTGCCCAGATTTTTCCAGCATTGGGATACAAATACCAGCTCTCATTGAGTTTTCAGTGGTTTGGAACCACAGCGTTGGGATGTGATGCCCTGCTGCTGCCAAACACTACCAAATTTGTGAACACTCCATTTGTGGACCGCCCACATCAACCTTTATGTCTTGCGGTGTTTGCAGATGTATGCAGTCAGCCCCGTTCTCCTAATCCACTTATCAGCTGTCCCCGTAGGCACTCAGAGCTAAGCAGTCCTCAGGAACGTGCGAAACACGTTGAGTTGGAAGCTACAGAGGACAGCTACATACTGACATTTGAATACATGGATATATGTCAAGTTTGTATATTTAATGAATATGTACAAGTATATGTAATTTTAATTTATTGCAACATGCCTTCACTTTGACAAAACATTTCCAGAGAAGTTCTATATATGCATATTAAATGATATTATTATTATCCAAAATTAAAATTTCTATTGAACACTATTGTGAGCTACAGTAATGTCACTCACATAATGTGTATTAAATGTATGTAAAGTTCCAGGTATGTAACTAGTGAAGAATAGCGTTTAAAAAATGTTTAAACATTACATGTTATTATAATCTCTGGCCCTGCTATGTCTACCACGATGTTGAAATGCATCAGTGTCTTCAAACAAAATTCATAAAACAAAATATAACACTGTCACAGGAGGTCCGACATGTGTTCCTCTTCTATGTTTGGTTTCTTAAGCCATGTTTGCTTTTAATTTACACTTAATGTCCACTTATCTTTTCTTACATGCTGGACTGACCGTGGGATGATTCCAACACTGTTGACAGCATCTGCAATACCCTTCCATTTTTTTTAATGGACTTTAACGTTTTGGATGCCTTCGTGCCAAAAATGGCATCATAGCAGGATACAATGTTCTCAATGAGGACTCTGATTTCCTCTCCAGCAAACTTTAAATTCCTTATCTGCTACCTCTCTCTCTCATCAGTAGCATGATGTGATTTGGGTAGATAGGACATTAGCCTCCTGTGGGCTTTGATGCTGCTTTCTATTTCCCTTACTGCTCCTCCTACGCCCCTCTGGCCTGTCCCTTTCTTAACTCCCCTCCTCCTCTCCCATCCTTCTGCCCTGCCATGTTCCTGGTCTGAGCTCTGGACCAACCCTTCTAAGGTTCTCCCTTTCCCTCCTCCACTCCCTCCACTCCCCATACTCCTTCCACTCCCTCTACTCCACTCTCCAATGCCTCCACTCCCTCCACATCCTCCCCCCTCTGCTCTCCCCTCCTCCACTCCACTCCCCCACTTCTCACACCTCTCCACTCCTCACACTCACTTCACTCACTCCATGTTCCATTCTTTGTCTTTCAAATGACACATGGAGGTAATTGTTTCGCTTCACATACTGGTCCCTACTCTCTGCTAATGGATGTATAATAAGTAATTGCGTAGCTAGCAAAGGAAGCTGACACCTATAGCTTGAGCAAGTGGGTGAAGACTATAGCTGTCCTTTTCCGCTTGTGCACCTGCCACATTACCTCTCAACATGAATCTTATTGGTTGAGAAAAAATATCCCACGTAATCTGCAGTAACAATTAAACACTGAGAGATAAAAGCATGTGTGAACAATAAAAGACGGGGGTAATACTTCTTTGACTGATTGAACCTAGTAAAAATTATAAAGAAATGTCTTTGTTCTTGCCTGTCTTTTATATATGGTAGTCTGTTTGGTTAGGCTATACAAACAACAGGACTGTGAACCAGGAAATAAAACAAAACAAAAAAACGTATTGCAGTGCATAAAAAGTCTTTTATCTTTTCAGAACAGGGTTTATAGGTTTATTGTTCAATGTTGTATTATGTAAAATCTTTAGAGCGTTTTACAGTAAGGAGGAAAAATTAAAATGATTGTATCTGTGAGTGCCAAGCAATATATGTCACTAGAAATGTATACAACGTTTTTAAGGAGGAAAAGCTGCTTTACAAAGTGGAAACCCCGCAGATAAATGGCTCAACATGCACTCTTTACAATTACATTGGTACAAGTAAATTGGTAATCTAAAAGAACATGTCACAACAAAATTAAATCTTGTATAAAAAATAAAGTCTGGAGCTTATTCTCTTGGCAAAACAACCTACTGGGCAATAATAAAAGTATTGAAGTCAACAGAAAATAATGTTAGGTTTTAGAAATTCATGGATCTAAAATGAATAATATTTGATTTAGCAGCTAGTTTTTCAGTTGAATGGTTAACATTTCCTTCTGCAACAATCTCCATGTTTGTCGAAAGCTTACTTTATACAGACATGACAGCAATTTCTTTTTTTAATGAAAAATTATATGGGAATGTTATTTATCTTCAATTTATTTCCCCCCAGCTTCTGTACAAATACTAATAAGCATTCTACAATAAATGCCCACATTGCATAACTGAATGTGATTGAAAAGGATTGCTCTATAAATAAGGTAAAAAAACAATCCAAAATAAATAAATAAGATGTAAATATTTCAGGTACATTTATATGGGCTTTTCGTCGGACCTGTTCCCTATAGGTAAACAGGCTAATCCCCCCAAATTTGTTTCCTGGATTTTCTCGCATTTTCCCCCCAAAATGAATTTTAAAATTTGCGGATTCAACAAAATCTGCTATTGGATACAATCATTGATGATTTGTAGAATCCAATCCATGGATTCAGCAATCCGTTGGAGGATACTTAAGAATTTTCCAACGGATTGCTGAATCCGCAGATTAGATTCTACAGATCCATCCACGTGTTGTGGAATCTGCAGAGTGTATTGGTAATAATAATAAAAATTTCACAAACCACGAATCGCTCTTTATGAGATTGATCCGCAGATCAAAGAAACCAGCCGATCCGCTGTGGATCCAAATCCGCTCAAAAAAAATTGCCCATCTCTAGTAACCAGCTTTTTAGTTCCGTTACTATAGTCTTTGGAGTATTCAAAACACAACATTTTAAAACTAGTAAATTTAATTTTTAATTATATTTTTTTCTTTCAATACCAGTTTAAAGTGTTCACTTTTATAGGACAAAGAAACAAAGAGGATGATTCCACGAAGTTGTGACAACTATGGACTCTGAATGGGTAACCATCAAATAACCCAATAAAGATATGCTATCTCAACTAAACTGATGAGCTCAGAACTCTACTTCTAAATTGGCACATCACAAAACATACTGACTATAACCCACCCTGTTATAATGTCACCTTCGTATCTGAGCATATATGGTTTTTTTATTCTAGTCTCTATAATTTTTATATTTATATTTTGGAAACATACACTAGGAGACAAACCTCTCAAATGTACAAGGAAATTACATGTTCGAGCTCGGAGTATTCACGAAAATTACAGTATATGTCCCAGTGGGAGTCAGACTTGGGAGAGGTATTAGATGAGGATGAATGGGATTAAATCTTTTTGGCGGTGGCTAAGATCTCGATCTGTACGACGTTAAAGGAGAACGCATATGAGGTGTTAATGAGGTATTACCTCACCACGCTAAAATTATCGAAATTTATTCCGGGTTACTAACTCACCATTGTGCCCTAAACAATGTGGAGATTGAGCTGATCTGCTACATATGCTGTGGTCTTGCCCTCGAGTTGTGCCCCTGTAGGAGCAGATTAGAGATTGGCTGTAGAGGATATTGGGCCCCATCATTCCCATGGACCCGTGGCTCTTCCTATTGAACAGACCAACTCGAAAATAAATTAGTTGCTCATTTTGCAACGGCAACAAGATGCGAGATCGCAGCATTGTGGAAGCAAAATGAAATTCCATCTAATAATGCAATTCAAAATAGAATTTGGTTTGTCTGCCAGATGGAAAAACTGACCAGTTTAGTTAATGACACTGGTGCTAAATTTCTAAAAGTTTTGCTACCATAGCTTGCCCAAACAGATATTCCAGGGATGAACGATGCCACAGTTATGCTTTGATAGAAATAAATGTGTTCTCCTCTGACTGAGGGAATCATAGTTTAAAAGGACATAGAAGATAAGGGAGCCAGAAAACGACTTTAGGGAGGACAATGGGTGTTTGAGACCGGGCAGTAGAGGATAAGGCACAAGATGGCTGCAAGGAGATGATAAACGTTCGAAGACATGGACGAAAAGATAAAAGAGAACCTCCGCCCCACTCGATACCCCTCCACCCCCTCCCCTCTTCCCCCCTCCCCCTCCCCTTCTGGGGATTTTGACAGGTTGTGTTTATTTGATATTGTTTGTTGATTTGATTTTAAAAAATGAGATGGGATGTAATATGATCTGGATATATTGTATAAACCCAATAACATCAAAAGTTACCCCCAAAAAAATGTTACACAAAAAAAAATGTTCATACCCACGTCAGACAAGTGAATTCAATCCCCCCTAAACAGCCTAAACAGCCCAATTTATGGCTCCTCCAACTCAGTGCTGGACCACAACCCCACCTATCTCCTTCACAAAAGGTGCCATTGCACCTAAAATGCTCGACCTACCTGATACTCCTTTCCCCACTCCAGCACAACCTGGGAACCACCTACAACTACAGAATCACTTTCTCTGGGAATAAATTAACTGACTCAAATCCCGCTGTATGCTCCAAATTTTATCCAATGTACACCTCTTCCCCAAATTATTACCACCCTCCCCCCATGTGGAACACCAGAAAATCCAGACCTATAAACTGCTGCCTGTTACACAGTGCAGCTGGGTTTATATGCCTGGGTACTTTGGGTTTTTGAGCCAGCTGTTGCAAACGCTTTGGGGTTTCTGTTGCACAGGACCTCTGGGAGGACATGTGTTCACCGCATACCCCTCTTCCATAACCATATTACCCTAGAAACATCGACGTGCAGCCCGAGGCAGACCCTGTGGCCAAAAAGACATAAGAATCTCCACAAATCCGACAACTCCGGGACATGAATCTGTATAATGAAAATTAGACAACAGTCTACAAACTTGCTAATTAATCAACTGCATCCGATCATAGCTTGCAAACCTCCTCAACACCCACCTCATTATATTCTTAATTACTTAATTGGCCAGATTCAGCCTAGCCGCCTTCATCACATCCCTAATACAGAAATTATGAGAACCATATGCTTCTGCATCCACTCCAAGCTTCCCCAAACATGCCCAAAAATGATTTAAAGGGGTACATGCGCATGCAACACATAATGCCCCCTGACTTCAGGTTGCATAGCTTTGTTGTCACTTAACAACTTTAACGGGCAAATTACTACATTCCCCAATGCCTCAATAAACAGTTAAGTCCCTCTACCCTTTTGGTCCCTCTTAGGTTGCTCTATACAATCTTCTTAAAAAAAATACCTGTCCCCACAACTTTTCCCACGTACCGACTTTTGACCAACCAACTAGCACACCTTCCTGCGATAACCCAAAAAATTCAATTACAAATGCTGCACCAAACAATCTGACATCAATACTGTGGCTAAGCCTCTGAGGAGCTCCCTTAAACTAGTACAATAGTGAGTGTTATTTTAAATCTGTTGAAAAAACACGAATAGATAAATAAAAGAGGAATATGGTGATGTGGCATATCTGGGGTGTAATATACTGCCTTTATGGTAATCTCTTTGCCAGCAGGCTTAGGCTGGGGCCATAGAGTGAGGAGTTCGGAGCCGCGCTGACGCTGAGGCTCGCCTGCTGAAATCTGCGTGATTTC
Source organism: Ascaphus truei (assembly GCF_040206685.1). Taxonomy (NCBI): domain Eukaryota; kingdom Metazoa; phylum Chordata; class Amphibia; order Anura; family Ascaphidae; genus Ascaphus; species Ascaphus truei. The sequence goes on along the minus strand of NC_134486.1, from coordinate 95,884,969 downwards.
ATGCCCATGCAGGCGAGCCAGCGGGCGCGATCGGAGGCGGGTGGAGACTGAGGGAAGCGGGGCAGTGATGTCGCTGGGCCAATCGCCTGCGACGCACCAACGTCAATGTCACGGCGCCGACATCACGGCGCCGTGACATTGACGCTGCTCCGCTCTGATTGGTGTTTTCAGCTGACAGCGCGCTGAAAAACAGCTTGGCTGTCGGTTGAAAAATCCAGCGCCTCCGCACGCCTGCGGACGCTCGCGTGAGCCCCCTCTCAAGGCATCCTCATTGAGGATGCAGGGGCTCAGCGTGGAGCGTCCGCACGGCTCAGCGCGGCCTGTCCTTCTATGGACTCGGCCTTATTCAGACAATAGTATATACTTGTTAGAATAACCTAAAATTGTCTCTCCCATGGAGGGGGGCTGGGGCTTTTTCCAGGCACCTGCGATTGCACGTCTTGTCGCGTCAGGATTTGTAATAATAATTTAGATTTATTTTCATTTAAATTATCTAGCAGTATACCAAGGACCATTATAATTGGGTGTAGGGGGACTCTTATCCCAATAGTTTCTCACACCAGATTCTCCACTATTCACCAGAATCTCTGTATTTTGTGGCAAAACCACCAGATATGGGCCATATCTCCGACACTGCTGCAACCCTTCCAGCAAAGATCCGTGGTCGCTGGATAAATCTGCCTCAACCTCTGAGGCATCAGGTACCACCTGAACATAACTTTATAAATATTCTCTTAAGAGATTGTGCATAATGATGTATTCGTTGCACTGATGAAATAGCTTGCCAGTCTTCCCAAGGAATCTCTACCTGAAAATCATGGGCCCATTGATCCATATAACGATGTGTGCAGGGAGCCTTAAATTCCCAAGAAGTGAGAACTTGGTATATTGTTGAGATAAGACCCCGCTGATAACTTTTTTTTCTACATAGTTATTCAAATACAGAACACTCTGGGAAAGACCCAGGGGCAGCTGCCTAAGATAATGGGAAACTTGTGAATATATGAACACCTCAGCACCCGTGAAGGTGTATCTCTGGCAAAAATCACTAAAATGTAATAATTTGCTGTTCAGAAGCATATCCCCCAAATCTCTAACATTTTTAACCCTCCATAGATTGAAAAGTACCAGTAAACCAACCCGGACCAAAATCAGGGTTGCGAAAAAAAGGGGTACATCTCAATGGAGCCGAGGATAATTAGTAATATCTTTTGACCACATGCTAAGTTTTAAAATAAAAATGTATTACTGTCGAATCGAAAAGGTCTGATTTAGGGCTTTTTTGTTGGCCTATTATTCCACAGAAGGGCCGGGAGTGCCGCGGAGCTACAAAATGTATTTTCTAAATCTGCCCACCGATATTGATTTTCTTGAGAATGCCAAAAAATTATCTGTTTCAAATGGGAGGCTAATTAATATATCCTAATATCAGGCACCCCCAAACCCCCTCTTTCTCTGGCTGCGAGCATAACTGATCTTGGCACTCTGGGTCTTTTGTTACGCCATATAAACTGCATGATTTTGTGCTGTAAATCCTACAAATATTTTATCGCAATAGCGACCGGTAATGTCTGGAAACAGTAAAGCAGTTTCAGGAGGACATTCATCTTGACTGAAATACTGTAATATGACCCATCCAGGAGATTTGGTGAGCGTTCCAGAGTAAAAGATCCCGTTTTAAGCTAGTGATAAGCTCTGGGTAATTGTATTTATAAAGAGATTGATAGTTTTTTTGTGAGAAAGATCCCTAAATATTTAAATCTTACATTATTCCAATGATAATTGAAATGTAGTTAGATTATTTTTACCTCAATATCTGGTAAGGTTAAATTTAGAGCCTTTGACTTGGCCAAATTAGTTTTATAACCTGAAAACAAACCGAACCTAGAGAGCTCTTCTTGTAAATTTGGAAGAGACGTCAGAGGGTTAGAAATTGTCAAAATAATATCGTCGTCAAGCAGAGATAGTTTTCAGGTTTTCCTGGCTGATCTTGATACTCTGAATATTAGGATTTTTCCTCATTTTAATTGCAAGCGGCTCAATTGTTAACGCAAATAGTAGGGGAGATAATGGGCAAGATAACAAAAGAGGGAACTTCCGCAACTGTCTAAAGGTAAATGTGTCGGTGCTCCCTAGGTAAGTGCATATAACAACAGGCCGGAGAGAAAGAACCTAGTAAGGGCACTCTAAACACATAGGTGGTATGGTGAACACTTTAAAACATACACTTTATTCAAATAATTTTAATATAATGGGTGATAAAATAAGAATTAAACGTTGAGATCCTTCATATGAACACTGAATGTGGTGTTCTGGATCAATGAATGCTGACTGCAAATATCCTCTATTAATGTATGTTGCAGTTTGGACCAGTGAGTATGGTGAGTCACTGTCCAGATGAACCAAAGCACCCTAAATGTTGCTGCTGTAGCAGTATGTGCCAGTATAAACAAACCCTAATACGCAGAATATACAGCACTATAGCATACATAAGGAACCCTAGCCAGGTCTGCCAAAAACAGTGAGGTAGTGTGACTGGCTGAATGAATGGGATCCTGGCTAATAATATAGCTAATACAGAGCTAGGAATACTGTAGATAGATGATAGAATATAGGGTTTGTATATAATCAGCTCAATATCACTGGCTATAAATATAACCCTAGGAGAAGTGATTATGAGTCTAGGGAGCAAAGCAATAAGTCCCTAACCACAATGTGGGTATAACATACTAGGCTCACATACATAGTAACAACGGTAGGGCTGACTCAGATCAGGTAGGTATAAAGTCTGTTCAGCGTCTCTCAGGTAGGTGGTGTTATAATAACCAATCTATCTATAAGGTAGTAAACAGTTCTGACCCAACACCAACTCTGTTGTCAGAGTTATTTCAGCATTACCATGTACTGTATTTATCTCCTACCTCTCACTGAGTACTGATCATTTAGAGATCAACTCTGACAACAGAGTTGGTGTTGGGTCAGTACTGTTTACTATCTTATAGATAGATTGGTTATTATAACACCACCTACCTGAGAGACGCTGAACAGACTTTATACCTACCTGATCTGTCAGCCCTACCGTTGTTACTATGTATGTGAGCCTAGTATGTATATGTTTAACTATGCGAGAGAAATTAAGGAAATTATCCAAATGGGGTTAATAACCGGTGGATAACAGAGCATGAATCTTAGTTTCTAACCATGTTAAATCCTCAATGCCCTATTTTCTATACCTTGCCCAAAATACACAAGAATTTAAACAATCCCCCGGGGCGGCCTATTATAGCTGCTATTAATTCATTAAATCAACCCCTTGCAAAATTTGTAGACACATTTCTACAACCTATAGCACAGACAGCCAAGTCATACATCAAAGACACGTTTGATTTCCTTGACAAATTAAAAAACACACCTGGTGATGGGACTAATCATATTCTGGTTAGTTTAGATGTGTCTAGCCTTTACACAATAATCCCCCATGTTGAAGGTCTTGAGATAATCAAGGCCGTCCTCATTCGCCATTATATTGATACTGTTCCAATTGAATACATTATGCTCATTTTACATTTCATTCTCTATAAAAATTATTTTAGATTTGAGAGTGATTTCTTCCTGCAGATTAAGGGGACAGCAATGGGCAGTAATATGGCCCCTGCTTACGCCAACATATACATGACACATTTCAAAGAGTATTACATCTACAAATAAGACTTTTTTGTGCATATTAAAAGCTATTACAGATATATTGATGATCTGTTTTTCATATGGACAGGTACGGAGGATCAGCTGTTATCTTTTTTTGAGTATCTTAATGGTCTCTTTTCACCGGTCCGCCTCACTAATACATGGAGTACACAGCAACTCTCTTTTTTAGATGTCCTCATTACACAGACTAATGGGGAGTTACATACTGATCTTTTTAGAAAGGATACAGACATAAATGCCATTTTAAGGGCAGATAGCTATCATCCTCCTTCTCTTATTGATGCATTACCTTTTTCACAGAAAGTCCGGGTCTGCAAAATCACGAGCAGGAAGGATAATATTGAACCAGCTATTGGAGAACTATGTAGTAGATTCCTAGCTAGGGGATATCCTCCTGCAGTGTTAGACCGGGCACTGCATAAAGAGGTAAGTGCTACCAAAATTAAGAATGAGGACAGGCTTGTATTTACCACTACGTATAGCCAAGCTGGTGGTTTTATTAAATCTACCATTCTTAAACACTGGCATATTCTGAAAAATGATGATATATTATCTGAAAGTTGCTGCGTACCACCAATGGTGGCATTCAAAAGAGGGAGGAATCTGGCGGATAGCCTGATACATGCAGATAATGAGGGTACTACAGAACTCCTCATTTTCTGGAGGGTGGCAGACCGGGTAACTTTAGATGCATGAGCTGCTCGGTCTGTAACAGTCTGACTACCGGTAGTCAATTCAGTCACCCCCACAGCGGGAGGATAATAAAAATTAAAAATAGAATCACATGTAGGTCTGAATATGTAGTGTACGTAATAAAGTATCCATGTGGTCTTCTTTATGTGGGTAAGACCATAAGAATGTTAAAAACAAGGTTCATTGAACATAAAAGTATAATTCGAAAAGGTACGGATCCCTCTATTCTTGTGCAACACTGTGTGGAACACAATCATAATGTTGCCTCTTTACGCATCATGGGTACTGAGTCAGTAGCACCTAGACAAGGCACTCCGGATAGGGAGACTTTCTTATTGAGACGTGAAGCATTCTGCTTTAAATACCAGCAACGGTATGGGTCTTAATGAGCAACAGAATTTAAAATGCTTCCTTAATAGAAGGTAATTTTTTGTCTTTCTACAGGCATATTTGATCTTGCACCATCCATGGACTCTGCACTTACCTGTTGGGAAGATTATCCTTTGTGTGTTTTTTCCCTTCTTTCTTCCCCTCCCTTCTCCTTTCCCCCTCCCTCTTCCGCCCTCCCCCCCTGGCTGTGTGTACCAATTTCTGACCTAGGTATACACACTAGTATATTCTAAATACTGATGTACTGCATATTCTTATGTGGCATTTCACTGTAACTTTGCAGGATTATACTGATGTCATCAGCAGTATACAGTCACATGTTTTTAATAGTATATTGCTGTATTAGCTTTGTGCACATATGCTTTATTAATATTTTGGTGTGTGGTTTATTTACACTTTCATGGTGATTTGTAGGAGTGTCTCACTCCTCCCTGCTCTGACACTGATCCCATGGCGTCGGATACATCTTTGTCCAGCCCTGTGAGTACAGTCTTGATTGGTGCACGCCCCTCCTCCTCCCCACCCCCTTGATGACCGGGTCACGCTGACGTCATCATGGGGGAGTGTTCAGTCTGGGGAAAGGTGTGGCTGTGGCTGCAGTCCCCCAAGACAGCTCTATGCTGTATTGCCAGGGATTTAGACCTAGATGTCTGACGTCACTAGGGGGCGCCATACGGTCGCTCTGACGTCATCAGGTGGGTGTCAACATCCTGGTTATGTGGCAGAGCGGGGAGGGGTGAGCATCAGGGGGTGGTATATATTTTGACTGTTTTCTTGTGTTTGGTAGCCTTCACCTTGAGAAAGGCAGTATTTGACTGCCGAAACGTTGGACTTTATGGCATATTAAACCTCCTTTTGAGTAAGACCGTGTGCCTGCTTCTTCTTCTTTGTACGAGATACCTGTAAACACACCTGAGATATATCTGAAATAACTTAATTTTATAAGACAAATTATATTAAAATTTGCAGATTTTCCAGGTATTTTAGGTGTGTTCACGTGTACTGCACCGACACCTTTATTCGAGCAAATACCCGGTATGTACCTGGCAGATACCTGGAATGCGCCGCTCCTCACCTCTGACAAGCCCCGTTGCATTTGCCTTCCCAGCCTGGGTTCATGCCTGGCTGATGGGCGGCTGATCTGTTAAATGATAATGATTAGGATTTAATAGGCTGCAATGCTTCGCGTGTCTACCAGATGGCATAAATTTATGAATTGTAATGCAGTATATATATATATATACTGTGCAGTATTGCAGCCAGCGGGAATAAAATGCTTCAATCCCTGCTTGGAAAATAACTCAATGCACTCGGGCAGAAAACAGTCACAAACCTCAATACACCCGGGTATACCCGAATTCGTGGGACTAGCCAAGCTCGAATAAAGTGTGTTGCCAGTGTATCTCCTCATGTGTTGTATGGAGGAATATTAAGGGAGGTATATGTCAGTGTAGAGATGGGTGAAATTTTCGCAGAAATTTGAATCTGCCTCAGATTTTCAAGTCTCTAATATGCAGATTCGTGTTTGTTCACTGAAAAGCCACAAGGGGGATTCAGATTTTTAAATATGTTACTTGGAGGAAGGTTTCAGGGCATACATATAGTGCTTCAGACTCTAGTAAAATATATCTCCCTCCCTCTCTCCCCATACTTCAGGGATTTGGAATCTGCAAACAAATGCAAATTTTGAAAAATCTAAACTGATAACGGATTTCACAAAATCCGGGTGAAATGGCCCTCACAGTGCATTCAGGTATTTTATAGTACCGTATTCGTCTTCGGATTACTGTGTGCGGTTTTGATTTTGGTAAAATCAGTGTGGGAAACCTGTGGATCGGATTTTGATAGTTTCACTACTCATCATGTCATTGGGTACTCTACTAAAATAGACACTCATCTTTCTCTCACCCTCTCTTCTCCAAAGCTTTTGTTCAGGATCTAAATGTGAGTGTTTATGTATGACTTAATTAACTTAAGGTTAAGTCGCTGCGATAATCTTAACCAAGCATTGTAGTTATGCGCTTTTAGGGCTAATCACTCTTTTGCATATAATTATTACTAACGGCCATTATAGTTAATATAGTGCTATTTCTGGGAAAAAACATAACTTGACATTCTGTTATTGGCCTATGAAGATACACGTTAAAGCATAATGTGACATTCATTTAGTTTAACGTCACAGTAAGTTGCTTAACAGAGCTGTGAGGATCAGTCCCTTGGATGTTACAAAAGATGCCGTTCTGAGCAGAAAACAGTGTAGTGTATCAAAACAAGCTCATGTGCATTCATCCACTAAATTAAAACATCTATAAAAGGTAAAAGGTTTATTTGTTTTTAAGGTGAGACACACGCTTGTAGACAGTGGATACGGTACATTAGTGTCTCATGCCATGCTACCCATACAGATGAATAAATGTAAGTCTATATCATCCACCTGCTGTATATTTTTGTGTTTATTCATTTTAAAGGTACACAAGTCAACATAATGAGGCCAACCTCCCAGTCTTACAGTTCACTATGAACAAACCATTAAAAAAAGAATGATAACACCAAACTATCATCCCAGCGAGAGTATGGTTTTACCTCCAATCCTCTACCACCTTAGTGCATTTTACCTGAGCTGAGCAAACTTGCATACTGTTGTTGAGTGGGAAGTACTCATAACTTTGTATCTTCACTAACCCTTGCACCAAACCCACCTTCCCTTCTTGGTTCATTGGTTTCTTTTGTATTACATTCTTAGCTGCTTGCTTCTGTATTTAAACTCTTGCACCTTTCATTTTACAAAAACAAGATAACTATCAGTTGAGTACTGACAGCTGCCTTCCACTCCCTTCACTGGAAAATGCACACTCTTCCCCATGGTGTTTAGTTAGATTTTTTGTTCCTGCATAGGCAAGGAGTTTCAACTCTGTTTATCAATTTATTTATTTTGAACAGAAATAAGCCAAACTGTTTAGGTTTAGGTTAACACTTTATCCTATATTAAACAAACACATTACTCAAATATGTAATATTATTAGAATATAGCAACAGTAATTGCAATATTTCTAGTGGCTTTGCTCCATGGTTTTCAGTGTGACTTCAGAGCATACAGAAACTGTAGTCCACTCCTGACTAGAGAAGTTACACACCCCCAACACCAGAATAAAAGCTACAGCTATTTATTTAACCAATACCAAACACAATGTAAAATCAACCAAACAAAGCTAGTGGCCCATCACGAGTTGTGAGTACACAGAGTTGCTGTGGCTCATGACCCCTGCTGCTGACAGATTACAAACCAAACAGATCAACTTTAGAACACCACCTGCGAGAATAAGTAACCATGGCCGGGACAGGGCACAACACCCTTTCAAATAAGAGTATCTACCAAACCCCAAACAATGAACCAAGTCTGTTTCTTAACAGATTCCACAGAGATGGGACAAAGACACACTCACAACACACAACTAGCATGTTGATAAATTTTGAATTTAGAGTAAAATAAATGTTTTGGGCGTGTTTCATGAAACAAAAATACTGTAGTTTGCACTATGAAAATCGTTAGCTGGACCTTAGACATGGCGAAGGATGGGGCCCCATGAGAAACTGGCAGGTTCCCTCATGCCATCTGAAGAGACGGAGGAGATGTTTAGGCACTGAGTTGGGAAGACGCTGAACCTCTCCTAACACAGAGTGCCTCTTGGAGCCACCTCAAACATCTCTTATTATATACACCTGTAGAAAAGTTTCTACATTGAATGTATTTTTTCATTTTTATCATTCTTATTAAAAGGTAAGTGCAATATAAATATACTATTAATGGTCTGCTTCCTTAAAAAAGTAGTTCAATTAACTCCCTAGTGCCTGTTTTCCTGGACAAGACTCCCCCTGAGAACATCAGGGAGATAGTACAGGTACAGGGAGATAGTACAGGTACTGCTGCATACACAGGTACAGTATAGGGCTCTGGGTTGGTAATGAGCTTAGCTCTCCAACATGTAGATACTGTAGTAGTTAGCAAAATGTTAGGTAGTGTTCCAGAGTTGAGCTAGTTATTTTGTGTTGTTCTTGTACAGTATTTTGTTTTGTGCCCTGTTGATAATAAACCTGATAAGCAAACCATACATTTCATGCCTTTCATCTGAGAGAAATAGACCCTGGCTAAGTTGTCACAATTGGTGGAGAATGCAGAATGCAGAAGTGGAAGCTACAGTATGCAGGAATACATGAGAGCAACACAGCAAGCCTAGGCAGAAAATACAGCTATTTTGATGCAAGATGAAATGCAACTGCAATAATGCAGGGATTGCAGCACTTGTCAAAGTCACAACGTGAGAAGTTGAAGCAGTTTTCAAAGGCACAAACTGAGAAAGTTGCACTCCTTGCAAAAACACAGGCAAAGTGTACTGCATTATTGGTACAGAAGATGGCGCTGTCCTTACAACAGCCCATAAGAGAAGAGTATCAACAGGCTAACCACATCTTATGTCAGGAACTGTAAGCGATGGGAGAGAGAATTACCTTCCAGACTGGGGAACCCTGAAGGTCGGCTGTCAGGTTAAGTCTCACCTGTTACAAAAAGTGATTACAGACAATGAAGTTCATGTTTCCCTGTCTGTTTTTTAGCATACGGCAGCATGGGAATGATGACCAGCAAAGCAATGGACTGGAATATTTGCTCCCTACCTGGTGGGTGGCTTCCAAAAAGCCTAGTATGACCTGGGGTCAGAACAAGTTCAAAGTTGTCACACTGAAAGCTGAGATTCTGGCATGGCAAGTGTTACCATTACTGTTCGGGCCCAATGGTTCCACTCTTGGCACTATGAAACAGAAAAGGCTCCATGCTCACAGCTCTATTACCTGATACACTCTGCACCCAAGTGGCTTCAACCCGATATTTCTACGCCTGCCGTGATCGTCAAAAGGGTCATAATAGACCAGTTCCTGAGTGGTCATCCTCATACTATCCAGAAGTGTTCAACCAGAGTGACCCCAAAGACGCTGAGAGGCTGGTTGCATTGGTGGGATGTCACTTCGCTGCTGAGAAGATGTCTAGGAGTCCAGGTCCTGATGGTTCTTTGGGTTACCAACCCCTGAACTCTAGGAAACCTGGTAAAATTGTTCCTCAGCTGGAAGGCTGCAAGATCTCCTAGAGTCCGCAAAAGAACCTAATTTATTAAAGCCAATGCACAATGTTTCGACCCAGAGGTCTTTGTCAAGTGAAATAAAGTGGCATACTGTGAATGTCCAATATTGTCCTTGTCCTTCTTATAAACCCCACCTTCCCATAATGCCCTATGTTGATTATCCACGATCTGCTTCACATGTTCTGATGTAGCTGCAGTTCAGCTTGTCCTCTGCTTTTGCAATTGGTCCTTACACGGTCACGTGCTGCATCCTCGACATCCGACGTCATCATCATACGTTTCACATGAGGGCACCCGAAAAGCACGATTCCCTGGCCTTCTCCATGCTACGCATCTGACGCCATCAAGGCACTGCGTGTGGTCCATTGTTCTGTCTTCCTTGATGTCCGATGTCATCACGCAGTCCGAATTCACCATACGTTCCACACTGGAGCACTATGTCGGCACTATTCCCCGCTCTTCTCCACAGGACACATCCAACGCCATCATGGTACTGTGTGTAGTCCTCTCTGCCATCACATCTATTGACGTCATCATGCATCCTTCACGTGGCTATCTGGTCATCATGGAATCCTGTAATTCTTCACGGGGTGCGTCTGACGTCATCACGATCCTTGATGTGAACGTTATGTTGATCCGTCCTGCAGTTTATCCAAGACAAAGTGGTTTCACAGATCCTTTCTTCCAGGCACATAGAACATAAATAAAGTTGAATCAGCACAATGTATATCAACATTCCATGTCAGTCAACATTAACCAAACTGTGTCCAGTAAAAATATAATTAAAATAAATTTAAAATGAAGTATTTTTGTTGTAAAGCAGTTCAATCATATCTGTTTTTGAATTATTTATTTCCATGCCCCTGAAAATAACTCACCTTCAAAGTATGTATCCAAAATTCGAGCAAACAGTGGCACCAACCTGAAAGGCTAAAAAATAACTTGTTATAATTACCTTCCTTCAAGGAAACAACCTAGAGATAGATAATCATTTAACCCATTAGGTTATATCGGATCAAAAGTATAGATCCAGCATGACTCTCTCTGTAGCAATAATATATCCTTTTTCTTTCCCCGGTTTATCTTTTTGCACATGCTTAATACCCATTAATTTTAATGAGGATATTGTATGATTAAAATTATTGCAATGTTTTATTAAAGCAGTTTCCTCTGCACGGTGACCTATTTTGCTTTTGTGTTCGATTTGTGTTCGATATACCTTGTTTTAAGCATCCTGTTTGTCTTCCCCATATAAGATAGGCCACAGAGGACACAAACTGAACTGCAGCTACATCAGCACATGTGAAGAAGATCGTGGATAGTCAACATAGGGCATTATGGGAAGGTAGGGTTTATTAGAACTACACTATTGGGCATTCACAGTATGCCACTTTATTTCACTTGACAAAGACCTTTGGGTTGAAATGTTGTGCGTTAGCTTTAATAAATTAGATTAACTAAAATCTGAATGTGCCTTGTGCTACTGTACTTCTCTATACTGTATCCATTGGATACACTGCAAGCTATCCTTCAAGCACAGGAGCACCGGTAATTGTATCGCTATTATTATTATTATTATTTTTCTATTGGTGTGCAGCATTTGTCTTTATTTTATACAGACCCAGAGGCTACACCATCTCCACTCTATTTTATAATCAACAATGATTTGCTGTACAAGGGTAGAGAAAAAGGACTCAGATTTGCTGTAGCAACTTCTTGAGGCTAAAAACTCTAAATGGCTGATTTTAGGCCGGGCGTATAGTCAGATTTTGGGGGGATACTTAGGAGTAAGAAAGACAACAGAGGATAAAGGCACAATTTTTCTGGTTGCACGTAAAAAAAAGATATAGAACAATATTGTGAAACATGTCCGAAGTGCCAGATGACTTCACCGGTAAAACCATTGCGTAGATCCCCAGTACCCTTGTCAGTTATTGAGGTTCCTTTGAGCACATCAGTATGGATTTCATAGACCCTTTGCCTAAGTCCGTACATAGCCACCAGCATATTTCGGTCATTCTAAAATATACCACAAGATCAAATTCAAACTTTCCCTGGGTTCATAACGCCGGTTCATACAAGATGTTGCCACCATCATAAGACCACTGTCTGATTTAACAGAAGGGAAGCATTCTGTCATAGTAAAGTGTCAGACCAAGCCTTACAAAATTTTAAAGACACATTGTGTGCACAATATTACACAAAGAAGCGCAAACTGACAGTTTCACCAACTTGGATAGTGATATATAAAATAGATAAGTGCTCCTCAGTGCTGCCTTAACAAACGGTCTCTAGAACCGTGTACAGAAGTGATTTTGAAATAAAAAGCGCAATTGAGTGAGGGTGTTTAAATTAAGTGATAGACAATTATAACCAGCATGTGCAGTGCTTTATAGTGAATTTAAGCCTAATAGCAAAGATGATGACTATCTCAGCAGTCTCCTTGTCTCCTCAAAAGATATGCATAAGAGAAGACATGGCATAATAAAATTTTAATACATATATAGGAAATGCTGGGAGAATAAAACGCACACATTCTCCTAGTTGAAATATGTTAATATGTAATAGTAATACAATATACTAAATGCCATTCAAAATGGAATAAACAATGCATTATTTGTACAAATTTATAATTGGAATTGATACAATTCCATAATTGGGGTAATTAGGTATTATGCCCAAATTGCATTACAAGAAAAATTCAATTACCTATGTTTATATATTTTTATATGTTTTTAAATAATGCATTCTTTATTCCATTTTGAATAGCATTTAGTATATTGTTTTTGTCGTGTTATTAACATCTGTCTCTTCTTTTTTAGTGAAGCTTTATTGATAGTGAAGCCTATTTTAGGTAGTTAATGTATATTTTAGTCGTATTGCTATATTAAAGAGTTAATTGTATGTTTTGTAGTATTGAGTCGAAAGTGTAGCTCCGTATATTTCGATTTGAATTATTATTGCAATGACTTCTATTAATGATATAGAGGGAGAGCAATTGGAGCTGATTTAAAGGCCTTTTTTTGGTGCCGTTCTATTGGACCATTATTTCTATAAATGGTCTATGGAGGGTCATTACGGGAGAAACCCTGAGGAAGTCGTAGACTAAAGAGGTGAAACGCATAGGGGTTTTGACCCTGTAAGGACACAGGAACCAGAAGTCTGAATCCAGCAGGCCACCGTACTGTTGCGCGAAGATATGGAAGTGCCCACATCGACAGCAAGGACAAACGGATGATAGAGGCTGCCGAGGTGGAGGAAAATAACAGCCACGTTTGTTGGGATTTGCGGATGATCCGGAGTGGTACGAGTGTACCTTAAATACACTCAATGCGTCATACAACTGGAAGAATGTGAGTGTGTTTTATTCTCCCAGCATTTTCTATATGTGCATAAAACGTTATTATGCCATGTCTTTTCTTATGCATATCTTTTGAGCAGACAAGGAGACTGCTGAGATAATCATCATCTTTGCTATTGTGAGTGCTTAAATTCATTATACAGCACTGCATATACATGTTATAATTGTCAATCCCTTCATTTAACCACCCTCACTCAATTGCGCTTTGTGTGCACAACCCTTCTTGGTGACTCCAGACTTCAACAAAGAATTCCAGGTCCAATGTGATCACTCCTATATGTAGAGATAGGTGCTGTCCTATTTCCTCCTGCACCAAGTGTTCTTCCACTCCAACTACCTGTGAGAGGATAGCACCTATCCCTACACATCGGAGTGATAACATTGGACCTGGAATTCTTCGGTGAAGAATGGTACAATGGTACAAAAGATGGTATACACCCGGGATAATGCATCTGCGCATTCCCGTATTTGAAGTCGGCTTTTTTTCTACTAATGGAACATTTGAAGACTTTGGAACCAGCGAGTCACCAGGGCATTCCTTTCTCTATTCCGATTAATGTACTTTAGAGTGGCAAGTAGCAAGTAGTATTTTAGGGACTTCAGAGCCTACTTAATTGCCAAGACCTCTTTTTATACAATGGCATATTTTCTCTCATGGGGGTTTAATATCCTGTTGATACAACACGGATCCGCTTTCAATGTGGTCTGAGCGTGGCTCCCAAACTCTATCTTACCTTTTCTTTCCCCGGCCGCCGGCACCACAATGCAGGCTGAGGACGCGACCCAGCTCTTCAAGCGGCGCAGCGCGAATTATGTCAGGTGTGTGTTTCTGTGTGTGTCTGTCTTCGTTACCCATCTTTGAATAGATGATTAAAAAAAAAAAAAAAACATCTATTCAAAGCTTTATTGGTAATGGAGACACACACACTCTTTAAATACACCAACTCTGCAAGACACAGATACCCACTGGGGATATGGCCCTATAATTTGCTGCTTCTAATGGTTTTTTTGTTAAGACATGACATGTTAGTTAAGGCAACAGTGCGCAAACTCCCTGCGCTGCTCCCCCCCCCCCTACCTGCTCTGCTCCTCCATCGCGCCCTCCCTCACCTATAATGTTGCATCAAATGATGCTGCAGACGCGAGACTGGAGCCGGATAAGTAAGTTTACAGAGACCTTGCGCTGTCAGCGCGGTACCTCTGTAATCACCACGCCTAAGAAAAGTCTCACGGCCCCCCAGATTGCGCACCGCTGAGTTAAGGCAACAATTTGAATCCATGAGGATGGCTCTTCAATTTCTTTCCCAAAAACAGTCTGGTCTGATATGCTCAATTTAATAACTAAAACAAATATTCCTTTTAGATAACCATTAGATCTCTGGGCAAAAAGAAGCCAAATGTGATCTCTGTTATGTTTTCATAAATCAACAGAGAATCTGGCATCTTGGGGACACATGCATCAAACACCGGTAACTATGGCTTTGCTCCAAAAATGCTGTGCATTAATGTGGCTTTGTGAGCTCCAGAGAGCAACATGAAGAGTGGTTACAGGAGGAGTGAAGCAGAGTCAGCGTTGTTTAGCCAAGTTTAGGTAGTGTTGAGTTCTGCTCCTGAGAGACCCATGTCACAAGTAAGAAACAAGAAGTTTCATGTGTGTATGCCCCCCCCCACCACCCTCCCACGATGGCACGGGTGAACAGAACACAAGGGGGGGGTGAGGCTGCAGGAGCCGAGACTGCGGGAAGAAAGGCTGCAGGGGCGAGACAGCAGGAGGCGAGGCTACGGGTGTGAGCTGTAGGCATTGGGAGAGGCTGTGGGAGTTGAGGCTGCGGGGGTGAGTTGCAGGCATTGGGAGAAGTTGCAGGGGGAGAGGCTGCGGGGAGAGAGCTCCAGGCATTGGGAGAGGCTGCAGGAGGTGAGGCTTCAGGGGGTGAGCTGCAGGCATCCTTGTTCACCCGTGGTGTCGGATCCCCTGCACCATGTTTTTTGTGGTCCTGGTTATAATGCGGTCTTGTTACGTCGACCCCGAGAGCACCGCATTATAACGGAGTTCAGCTGTATATATATACTGTAAGTTATCCGCCCTGACCAGGAAATCTGGAATGAGTCCGAGACCTTTAGGTTTTGAATAATTGATGTATAGTTCGATAAATAAATCTCGTTATATATTTTAGGTATAAAGATACCTAAATAATTTCATTTATCATTCTACCAGCTGATTGAAAGTCTTGGTTTCAATGTATTGAGTTCTGCTACAGGAAAATGCATAGCATGTTAGAGCATGATAGCTTCAGCTTTCGAACGATTTACCTTAAAGTTAGAGTTTAACATTCGTCCAGAGATTAATAAACTTCTTGGTCAGTCAGCGAAAGAAGGACATTATCTGTGAATAAAAATATGTTGTATGTTCTATCTTTAATAGGTACTTAAGTTATCTTGGAATTTATTTGTATTCTAGAGGCCAGTGCTTCAATACAGAGAGAAAATAAGAGAGAGACATGCGGCAACCATGATGAGTACTTTTTGTAATTCCAAATGGTTTGGATATGTAGCCAGAGGGGCTCACCGAGGCAGTAGACGTGGAAAATAGTGCCTATAATTCCCATATGAACAGCTCGCCAATTTTTCTCATTACCTGAAACATAAATGGACAGGTGACCCAATGAAAGGCCATCTCTGCATCTAAACTCAAAATCATTATAGGTCTTTTTTTTTCAATACAATTATGAACTATTTTAATAACCCTGCATATATTATCTGAAGCCTGATGCTCTGGTTTAAAGCCAACTTGGTCCGGATATACCACTGTACCTAGAAGTTTGTTGAGATGGGAAGCGAACACTTTGGCAACAATTTTGATATCAGTATTGATTAAACATATGGGTCTGTAACTTGGGCACAAAGTTGGATCTTTTCCTTCTTTCTGTATTACTGTTATTGAGGCTTGGAGCATTTCCTTCGGCAAACGTGTACCATCCCAAATTTTGTTAGTCTAGTTAGACAGGGGACCAGTCAGGTTCTGTACAGATGCAAAGGCACAATAAACAAACACATCAGAAACACATAATATACATGATAACAGCCCAAATACAGAACACACATCAGATGCAGGGCACATGCAACAACAAACACTATATAAACACATGCATACCACACACACAGCGCATGCTATACATATACAGTTATGTGAAAAAGAAAGTACACCCTCTTTAAATTCTACGGTTTTACATACAGTATCAGGACATAATAACAATCATCTGTTCATTAGCAGGTCTTAAAATTAGGTAAATACAACCTCAGATGAACAACAACACATGACATATTACACTGTGTCATGATTTATTTAACACACAGCCCTAATGAAGGTCCCTTTGGGTGACCAAAATGTTGTTTGCAGTGCCCTGTGATTCAATACAGTTCTTTGACTGAAGACTACATGCAGTGTGCTGTCTCTTATTGCTAGACCCCAATCTGGTAATATATACTCCTGAGGAAGTCACGCAACGTGACGAAACGCGTAGAGACGGGGTGACGTCATCTCAGACGGTCGTGTGGGAAGAGGTCCTGTGTTCTTCGCACTTCTTTCAGCTGGTCTGCTTGTTCTTCCATTATTGCACCATCAAAAGAAGCTCTATTAAGCATCAGAGACGCTGAATTGCTGCAGGACTCGTGGCAGGAGTCAGAAGCAGCCAAACCAGGTGCTCAGTATCACGGACAAAAATCCCTCTTCCCCACTCCCGTAGATGACACCCCATACAGATTCTCTCCAATGTATATGTCATTTTACCTTTTTGTAAGTGTATCTCCTAGGGACACTTCTCTTAATAAATTTACCCTCATTTGTACACAGTTACGCGCTATGGAGCTTGCGCTTTTTTGTGTTTTGTTTTTCTAGATCTATGGTGGGTGGCCACACCACTTTCTTTTGAAGCAGCAAGGAGCTCCTGTGATCAGTGTATCGTTGGGACTCTCTCCTCCTCCAGATCATCACTAAGTGGAAATATTTGGATTTATCCTTTTTTCTTTGGACACTACTTCATTTATCTGTTGGTTACTTTTATTAATATTATTATATTATCACGTATATATTTTTTAGGTGTTTATATTAATTGTTTATAGTTATTCACAATACTTAATAGCGCTACTCTTTTTCTGTGTTTTTATATATATATATATATATATATATATATATATTTATATATATATATATATATATATACAGTGGTCGACAAACCACCAAAAAATCTACTCGCCACACAAAAAAATCTACTCGCCACCTAGTACCAAACGTGTGCTGCTTGGGCCAATAGGAGCTCGCCACGATGTTAAATGTATAGGTTTGTCGAGCACTGTATATATATATATATATATATATATATATATATATATATATTTATATACAGTTAGGTCCGGAAATAATTGGACACTGACACAATTTTCATAATTTTGGCTCTCTACGCCACCACAATGGATTTGAAATGAAACAACTGAGATGCAATAGAAGTGCAGACTTTCAGCTTTAATTCAAGGGGTTGAACAAAAATATTGTATGAAATGTTTAGGAATTGCAACCATTTTCATACACAGTCCCCTTATTTCAGGGGCTCAAATGTAATTGGACAAATTAACACAATCATAAATAAAATGTTCATTTTTAACACTTTGTCGAGAATCCTTTGCAGGCAATGACCCTGGATACCCAGGACATACTTGAAAACGAGAGGTAACTCTCAATGTATTACTTCCTGTTAAAATATTTTATAAATAAATAATTTATAAATAAATGACTGCTTGAAGTCTGGAACGCATGGACATCACCAAACGCTGGGTTTCCTCCTTTGTGGTGCTTTGCCAG
Organism: Ascaphus truei; assembly: GCF_040206685.1. Lineage (NCBI taxonomy): Eukaryota > Metazoa > Chordata > Amphibia > Anura > Ascaphidae > Ascaphus > Ascaphus truei. The sequence continues at coordinate 95,866,833 of NC_134486.1, read as the reverse complement.
GCCTTTACTTCAGCTGTCTTCAGTTGTTGTTTGTTCGTGGGTCTTTCTACCTTAAGTTTTGTCTTCAGCAAGTGAAATGCATGCTCGATCGCGTTGAGATCAGGTGATTGACTCGGCCATTGCAGAATATTCCACTTCTTTGCCTTAAAAAACTACTGGGTTGCTTTCGCAGTATGTTTTGGGTCATTGTCCATCTGTAAAGTGAAGCGCCGTCCAATCAACTTAGCTGATTTGACTGAATCTGAGCAGACAATATATCCCTATACACTTCAGAATTCATCCGGCTGCTTCTGTCTTCTGTCACATCATCAATAACACTGTGACCCACTGCCATTGTAAGCCATGCATGCCCATGCCATCACACTGCCTCCACTGTTTTACAGATGATGTGGTATGCTTCAGATCATGAGCTGTTCCAAGCCTTCTCCATACTTTTTTCTTCCCATCATTCTGGTACAGGTTGATCTTAGTTTCATCTGTCCAAAGAATGCTGTTCCAGAACTGGGCTGGCTTTTTTAGATATTGTTTGGCAAAGTCTAATCTGGCCTTTCTATTCTTGAGGCTTATGAATGGTTTTCACCTTGTGGTGAACCCTCTGTATTTTCTCTCGTGAAGTCTTCTCTTTATGGTAGACTTGGATAATGATATGCCTACCTCCTGGAGAGTGTTCTTCACTTGGCTGGATGTTGTGAAGGGGTTTTTCTTTACCATGGAAAGGATCCTACGATCATCCACCACTGTTGTCTTCCATGGACGTCCAGGCCTTTTTGTGTTGCAGAGCTCACCAGTGCGTGCTTTTTTCTCAGAATGTACCAAACTATTGATTTGGCCACTCCTAATGTTCCTGCTATCTCTCTGATGGATGTTCTTTTTTTTGCAGCCTAAGAATGCCCTGTTTCACTTGCATTGAGAGCTCCTTTGACCACATGATGTGGGTTCACAGCAACAGCTTCCAAATGCGAATGCCACACCTGGAATCAACTCCAGACCTTTTACCTGCTTAATTGATGATGAAATAACGAAGGAATAGCCCACACCTGTCCATGAAACAGCTTTTGAGTCAATTGTCCAATTACTTTTGGTCCCTTGAAAAAGAGGGGCTACATATTAAAGAGATGTAATTTCTAAACCCTTCCTCCAATGTGGATATGAGTACCCTCAAATTAAAGCTGATAGACTGCACTTTAAGTCCATATTCACTAATTAACTGTAACTTGAATTGATTTTGGTACACAGCCGAAATAACAAAACTTGTATCAGTGTCCAATTATTTCCGGACCTAACTGTATATATATATATATTATAATATATATATATATGTACCTAAGAGTCAGTTTCACAGGATAAGACGCAACTGTTCGATGGACGCTGTTTTCCTTATTCAAGGTAAAGATCTATCAGGAAAATTTCAGGAAAAAGGCTATGATATGACTATTGTTAACAAAGCGTTCAAAGATGCTGGTCTTCTAAATCGTGACGCACTGTTGGAAAAGTCAAAATTAAAAACATTATGTAATACTAGAAGTGAGGATAGAAGTAGAGGATCTACACCAAAATTTATCACGCAATACAATCAGTCTGCAAAACAAATCAAAAAAATTCTGAACTGTCACTGGAACATTCTGTGTAGCGATCCTGAAATTGGTCACCTATTGCCAAAACATGCGCCTGTGATTTTCAGAAAAGCAAGGAGTATTAAAACAATGATAGCTCCAAGCAAATTAAAAACATCAAAGTCATAAATGCAAATAGCTTGGACATTTCCGGTTACATCAGAGAAAGGGGAAACTTTGGATGTGGGAAAGGCAGGTGTCTTACGTGTAAACATCTGGTTAAAACAAATAAATGTACATCGCAATCAAATGGCACTTCGCATGAAATAACAGACTATATTAACTGTCTCAGTGAGTATGTTATATATCTGATATCATGTGAGTGCGGCTTACAATACGTAGGCCGTACATCAAGGGCTCTAAGCACAAGATTTTTAGAGCACCGAAGAAATGTTATTCATGGATGCCAGACACATAGCCTCTCCTGCCACTATTGTACAAAACATCTAAAAGATCCCAGATCCCTATGGGTCATGGGCATTGAATGCATTCCCCCCTCATATATGGGAGGCGATCGCTTTAAAAGACTATGTATATTGGATGTACATTTTAGACACTACGTTTCCAAAAGGACATAACGACCACGTTGAAATTAGTACCATAGTGTGATCACCCACATGAGGGTGATCCTTCGGAGGTCTGGGTTGAATGCTTTATTGCATTCCCTCCGAACTTTGGTCATGTGTCAGGTCATCATTGATATCTCCCCATAATGATATGCAATTATTCATATATTTACTAATATTCCATTAAAACAAAATAGCAACATTGGAGGTGATCAAATTGGTTATATACTGATATTGCAGATGTATCTGTTTCGGATTCACGAAGAGTCCCACCATAATTTGATCAAATACATATGTTTAATACAATTATAAAAACACAATTTTTATTTCAAATTTTTATTTCAAATTTTTAATTTCAAATTCATATTCATATTGGTATCCATAACTACTTGTATTTTATTTTTACAATACAATTAACCATGATACCACTTACATCACACACACTATTTTATAGATTTACACTATATATAACATATATACATATACACTTTTTCACATATACACTAGAATAGCTATTATAGGCTATCACACTAGTCATACACATTTAGATATACATAGACAGTCTGTGTAACTTACAGGCTAAGTATTATTACTAATTACATTATAATTATGACACACACATACACAACATCTCATGATTCATGCTGAGGTTTCTTCTGTTCATGCTTTAAAAGTCATCCTTTGCTGCACCAATGGCTCCAACTGGAATCCACATACCTGAAAATCAAATAATGGATAACATCAGGTGTATAGATTAGTAATTAACGGATAGGATATTATTCCATCTACTACTCTACTAATAATTATCAGGACATCTGGTATCATTGTGATGTTATTCTATGTTTTAAAAATGTATATACTTGTTTAATGATTTGTAGGATTTATATTGTTTCCAATTCTTGATATATTATTTTTATTATATACTTTTTATTCTTTAATTTTTAATTGTTAATCACTCTGTATAACTTTTGATTTCTCATTTGGTTCTTACTCTAAATCAAGCTAGTATTTTAAAATCACTACTAGTACTATTTCTAGTTTATACAGTTCTAGATAATAATCACCTACTTAGGGGCCTATGCAGAGAGCAGCGGTAGAAATAATTGGAGAGTTTTAGAAAAACTAGATTTAATGGAGAGTTTTATTCTCCATATGCAGAAATGGGCGTAATCCGCTATTTTTAGCATTACTGCATGTGGAGAATTGTAAATGAGAAGATGCGCGCAGCTGAAAGGGGGAAAAAAAAATTCGCGCATTTTTTTTTTTGTTTCCCTATAGCCGGCGAGCTCCTGCTTCTTGCCAACTTTAGTTGGCGGAGAAAATTGGAGAAAATCGCGCCAAAAACAGCCGCTGGATGGCGAGCGCGCCTTTCCGAATTCGGATATTTTTCAGACTGGCGAGATGTAGTTTCTCGCCAGCCGCGCGGCGAGATTTTCAAATAGAAAAAAAAAATGGCGCTTTTTTCCTACCTCGCCATTTTCAGCTGTTTTTAGCGCGATTTTCTCTGGAAAATGGCGAGATTGTAAATAGCGCTGCTCTCTGCATGAGGCCCTTAGTGCTACTAGTAAATCACTTAGTCTTCAATACTATTTCATAATGGTTTAAACACTTGTAAATAGTATATATATATATTTTAATAGCTAATCTAAGTATATTTTCTAATAGCTAATCTAAGAAACGATTTGATTATATAATTATATATTTTTTTAAATGATTTAGTGCGGTCCTCATAATCAGTCTACTATGACTGTTATTTAATGATGTTTAAGGTCACTAACTGGTTAATTTTTTACCAAACTTTTTAATTGATTCATTTAATTATGCAAATTACCTTGGTATAAATACTATGGAGGGACATCCAATGGGTTCCCCCTGATGAAGTCATCATAGATGACAAAACGTGTAGGGCGTGGCTAAGGCTGAGGTTGTCACTTCCCCACGAACTTTACCTTTGCGGGTTGCGAGACGTTGCAGGCTGTGTGAGGCTGTAAGGAAAGAAACGCTGGATCCTCTTCCCCTGATGTCTCACTGACCAGAAGCAAGAAACTGGAGGTGCTAGTTCCCGGAGGGATTTCCTGTGTGGTGCACCCGACTGGAGGGA